>NC_045709.1:66221454-66553405 GCF_009834535.1 Camelus ferus
AGAAGAATGCAACATTTCCTTGATCTCTTTTTTTGTCATTGAAATGCATAGATGATTCCTTTCAAAATGGTTTTATGAGTATTTTAATAAAAAATCTGGTAGAAGATTTCTAAGACATCTTCTCTACAATTCTCACATATCAGAAGCTGTTACTTAAGAGGAGAGAAAAACTAACTTTTGCATCATTATATATATCAACATTCACTCATCAGTTTATTGCAACATTTACTTATGTAATAAATAATCCCTGAGCCTCTATCATATCAGGCACTTTGAAAGGATTGAGACCACAACAGTGAGCAGAACCAGATGAAGCCCTGTTCTGGTAGAGCTTGCCGGGAGGAGGAGGATTGGGAATAAAGAAGTAAACACATAAATATGCAATATTTCATTTGATCACAAGTGCTAAGAGGAAAAGTAAGTCATAGAAAAGGAATGCAGTGGGAAACAGAAAAGGGTGGAAAGATGGGGCAGGGTTATTTGTGATAGATTGGTCAGAGAAGTGATAAAATTTTTCTGTGAAAGAATTCTCATATCTCAATGAAGTGAGGAAGTTTGCCATGAAGATACCTGAAGGAATGTACCAGGCATTAGAGCAAATGATGGTTCAAAATGTTAAATTAATGACAATGTTTATAGAAGTAGTAATAATAGTGACAGCAGTAGCTACAATCTGTTAAAGGCATAATATATTTTCATACATTGTTCTAAACAATTTCTGTATATCTTTATGCCGGTGTAAAGGTTTTTTTTGATTTTATGTGTGTTTGTGTCTGTGTGTGTGTGTGTACAGAAGGGACTTTCTAGAGATTTACTTTTCTTTTTAATTATGTTTTTAAAAATTTAATTGTAGATTCACAAGCAGTTCTAAGGAATAATACAGAGAAATTTAGGGTATATTTCACCTGGTTTCTCTCAGTGTTAACACCTTGCAAATCTAGATTCAGTAAGACAATCAAGGTATCGATATTGATACAATCCTTTGATCTTACTCAAATTTCATGTTTTATATGCACTCATTTGCATATGTGTGTATATAGGTTTTATGCAGTTGTATCACGTGTGTAGATTTGTGTGACTAGCACCACGTCAAGATACAGACATTTCCATCACTATAAGAATTCTTCAATGTTACCTTTATATCATGTCCTTTTCTGTTCATTCTGTTAGTCCCTGACTATTGGCAACTACTAATCTGCTCTCTATCTCTATAATTTTGTCATTTCAATAATGTTATATGAATGAAGCTTTAATATATGTCATCTTTTAGAATTGGCTTTTTTAAAATCAGTGTAATTCCTTTGAGATTCACCCAAGTTGTTGCCTCTATCAATAGTTTATTCCTTTTTCACTGCTGAGTAATATTCAACGATGTGGCTGTATCACAACTTGTTTAACCAGTTGAAGGACATTTGGATTGTTTCCAGTTTTGGGCTACTACAAATAGAGCTACAAGCATTTGAATCAAGTTTTTGTATGAACATAAGTTTTCTCTTGGATAAATATCCAAGGGTGGAATTGCTGTATCATATGGTAAGTGCATATTTAGTTTTGTAAGAGACTGCCAAACTGTTCTCCAGAGTGGTTGTATCATTTTACATACCCAATAGCAATGTATGAAGAATTCAATTTCTCTGCATCATCTCCAGAATTTGGTACTGCCATGATGTTTTAAATTTTACTTATTCAAATAGGTTTTACTTTTGTCAAAATTAGTGTTCAGTTTACCAAATTTATAAATTCAAAAGGCATATTTCATCTTTAAGTGTGTAACTGCAGCTGATATGCATTGTTATTCTATTGATATGTATAGAAAATTTTAGCAGTCACTTTTGAGGGAAATTTTAATATTAATCACTTTTTTTTAACATTTTAAACTGAATTTATACATTTAATATGATTGATTTCCTTTTAGTCAAGTATCTGATTAGCAAATGAAAACTTAGAAGCACTTAAAAATCAGATTGTCAAATTGTACACCCTAAACATATATAATTCCCATTTGTTAGTAGACATGAGATATCTCACTAAAATTGAATAAAAGAAAAAAGGGAAAAAAGATAATTCCCCACCCCCTGAAAAAATTCTTATAAATATAACAAACTAAATTTCTCTTAAATATTCCAATATGCCATGTACTTGCTTTGGACTTATAATTTTAAATTGAAAGCTTATTAAAGTTTATATATGTTAAACTGAAGTTACAGCTTTTGACAAAGGTGCAAAGTAATTCAGTGGAGGAAGGATAGTCTTTTAACAAATGATGCTGGACCAATTGGACATCAATAGCTAAAAAAAAAATGAACCTTGACCTATACTCACAAATCATAGAAAACTAAACTCAAAATGGATTATTCTGATCTAAAAGTAAAACTACAAATTTTTTAGGAGACAATGAAAATCTTAATGACTTAAGTTTAGTTGACTAGTTCTTAGACATGACATCAAAGTCATAATCTGTAAAGAAATTGGAAAGTTGGACTTCATCAAAATTAAAAACCTTTGCTTCATGCAAGATCCTGTTATGACAATGAAAAGACAAGCCACTAAATGGGAGAAAATATTTTCAAAGTACAGATCTGGTAAATAACTCACTTGAAGAACATATAGAAAACTCCCTAAACTGGAAAGTAAAAAGCCAAACAGTCCAATTAGAAAGTGAGCAAGAGTAGAACATGTCACCAAAGAAGACATATAAAGGGCAAATAAACACATGAAAACATGTTAACATTATGAGCCATTAGAGACATGGAAATTAAAACCATCATGAGATATACTAGAAGTGAGAAAGGAAATCCTTGCCTTGCTCCCAGTTCTTAGGAGAAAAATATTCCATTTCTCACCATTAGATATTATGTTAGCTGCAAGTGTTTTGCTGGCATTAATTCATATGATCACAAGATTTTTCTTCTTTATCTTATTGATACAGTAGATTACACTGATGATTTTCTTTTCTTTTTGTTTAAATAGTATTATTTAGTTATTTTTTAATTTTGACAGAGGGGGAGTTAAATTAGGTTTATTTATTTTTGGAGGAGGTACTGGGGATAGAACTCAGGACCTTGTGCATGCTAAGCATGCACTCTACCACTTGAGCTATATACCCTCCCCTCTACTGATTGATTTTCAAAGGTTGAACCAGCTTTGCATACCAGGTCATGGTATATAATTCTTTTTATATATCAATTTTATTGATTTGATGTGCTCAAATTCTCTTGAGGATTCTTTTTTTGTGTGTGTTCATGAGAAATATTGGCCTGTAAATTTCTTTTTGTGGGGGAGGTTTTTAAAGTTTTTTTTTATATACAAAGAGCTAGCATTGCTTCCACATAAGGTAGATGTCCTCAACGACCCATTCAGGGGCATTCACTTAGCTCAACTTAATGAAGTCAATATCCTTTGGGTACTGATGGAAACACTGGCTGCACATACTGAGGCTGTATTGCCATATCAGACCAAGCAGCTTTGAGCAGGTGCGGCAAGAGCAAGAACCCTGGCTGAATTGTCTCTGATAGCTCCAGTACGGCTATTGGTGACGCATCTTGCTTTCTCAGATGCAACGAGGCAAAAGACTGTAATTTTATTTTCTTGCAATGTTTTTATCTGATTTTTGTATTAAGGTAATGCCAGCCTCATAGAATGAGGTAGGGAATATTTACTCTATTTCTATTTTCTGGATGTGATTGTGGAGATCTGATATTATTTCTTCACTAAATATTTAGTGGAATTAATGAGTGAAACCATCTGGGCTTCATGATTTATGTTTTGGAATATCATTAATTTTTGATCTAATTTCTCTGTTGGATATATGCCTATTTAGGTTATCTAATTTTTTGTGTGTGAGTTTTGGTACTTTGTATCTTTCAAGGAATTGGTCCATTTCAACTTAAGTAATAAAATTTGTGGCCCCCAGATTTGTACATAGTGTTATCTTATCCATTTAAATTGCTTTTTCATTTCTTATATTGATAATTTGTATCTTCGATCTACTTTCTTGGTTAGCATGGCTAATGGTTTATTAATTTCACTGATATTTTCACAAAATTAGGTTTGGTTTTCTTAACTTTATCAGCTGATTTCCTGTTTTCAATTTCATTTATTTTTTTAAACTGTAAAAAGTTTTTAGATTTTATTTTTTCTTCCAGTTTTATTGAGATACAATTGATGTATAGCATTGTATACGTTTAAGATGTATACCGAAAGTATTAGACTTCTATATATCATGAAATGATTATCACAATACCATCATGTCATATAGATACAAATTAAAGAACTAGAACTTTTTTAAAAAAAATGGAACTCATAGGATTTATTCTTTTGACAACTTCCATATGTAACATACAGCAGTATTAATTGTATTTATCATGCTGTGCATTATATCCCTAAGTACCTGTTTATATTATAACTGGAAGTTTGTACTTTTTGACTGCCGTATACAGTTCCTCCTCCCACCCCTCATCACCTCACATAGTCACAAATTTGTTCTCTTTTTCTATGAGTTTGTTTATTTGTTATTGAAGTATAATTGATTTACACCACTTTGCAAGTTCTTGTTACACAACATAGTGACTTGATATTGCTATACATTTCAAAATGAGCACCATGATAAGTCTAGTTAAGACATGTTATGATACAAAGATATTACATATTTATTGACTATATTGCCCACACTGTACATTTCATACACCTTAATTGTTTATTTTGCAACTGGAGTTCTGAACTTCAAAATCTCCTTCACTTGTTTCTTTTCTCCACCTACCCTCCTCCTCTCTGGCAACACTTGTTTTTTCTCTGTATCTACAACTCTGTTTCTGTCTTGTTATATTTGTTCATTATTTTTTTTTTTTTTAGATTCCACATATAAGTGAACTCATACAAATTTATCTTTCTCTGTCTGACTTATTTCACTTAGCCTAATAGCCTGTAGGTCCATCCATGTTGTCACCAGTGGCAAGACTTCATTCCTTATTATGGATGAGTAATATTCTATCATATATCATATATATGCCACATCTTTTTACTCATTAACTTTATTGATGGTCATTTGGATTGCTTCCACAGCTTCCTGTTCTAAATAATGCTGCAATAAACATAGGGGGTGCATATATCTTTCCTTCTAGGTGTTTTTGTTTTCTTTGGATAAATATCCAGGAGTAGAATTGCTGGATCATATATAGTACATCAATTTCCAAGTTTTTGGGGAATCTTCATACTATTTTCTATAGTGACTGCTCCAATTTACACTCCCACCAACAATACATGAGAGTTCCCTCTTGTCTGCATCTTCAACAACACTTGTTATTTTCGTCTTTTTGGTAATAGCCATTCTGACAGGTGTGAGGTCAATCTTATTGTGGTTTTGATTTGCATTTCCCTAGTGATTGGAGTTGTTGAGCTCTTTTCCATGTGCCTATTGACCTTCTGTATGTCTTCTTTGGAGATACGTTTATTTGGGTCCTCTGCCCATTTTTACCCAGGTTATTTGGGATTTTTTTTGATGTTGAGTTGTATGTGTTCTTTGCATATTTTGGTTTTTAACCCTTTATTAAATATATCCGATGCACATATCTTCTTCTGTTCAATAGGCAGCCTTTTGGTTTTGTTGACAGTTTCCTTGGCTGTGCAAACACTTTTCAGTTTTATGTAGTTCCATTTGCTTATTTTTGCTTTTGTTTCTCTTGCCTAAGGAGATCACAAAAAAAGTCTTGCTAAGACAGATGCCAAAAAGCATACTGCCTATGTTTTCTTCCAGGAGTTTTATGGACTCAGGTATCACATTTATGTCTTTAGTCTATTTTGAATTTACTTTTGTGCATGGTATGAAAGAGTAGTGTCATTTTATTCCTTTGCATGTACTTGCCCAGTTTTCCAAACAATGTTTATTGAAAATGCTGCCTTATCCTTATTGTAAATTTTTGCCTCCTTTGTTGTAGACTGATTGTTCATATAATTGTGGGTTCCTTTCTGGGCTCTCTATTCTGTTCCTTTAATCTATGAGTCTGTTTTTGTGCCAGTACCATACTGTTTTGATGACTATAGGTTTGTAGTATAGTTTTAAAACAGGGAGCATTGTATCCCCAGTTTTGTTCTTCTTTCTCAAGCTATCCAGGGTCATTTGTGTTTCCATACAATTTTTAGAATTATATGTTCTAGTTCTGTGAAGAATGCCATTGGTATTTTGATAGGGATTGAATTGAATCTGTGGATTTCTTTTGGCAGTGTGGTCATTTTATTAGTATTAATTTTCCTAATCCATGAACACAGTATATTTTCCTGTCTGTTTGTGTTATCTTCAATTTCTTTTCATCAATGTCTTATATTTTTCTAAGTACAGAACTTTTACCTACTTAGAGTAATTCCTAGGTATTTTATTCTTTTTGATGTGATTGTAAATGGAATTGTTTTAATTTCTCTTTCTGATAGTTTGTTGTTAGTGTATATAAATGTATATAACCCACAGATTTCTGTGGGTTAATTTTGTATCCTACAGCTTTACTGAATTCATTGTTGAGCTCTAATAGTTTTTTTGTGGTGTCTTGAGGATTTTCTATGTATAGTAACATGTCTTCTGCAAATGGCTACAGTTTTACTTCTTCCTTTCCAATTTGGGTTCCTTTTATTTCTTTTTGCTTTTTCTGATTGCTGTGGCTAGGACTTCCAATATATATTGACTAAAAGTGGTAAGAGTGGGCATATGTGTCTTGTTCCTGACCTTAGAGGAAATACTTTCAACTTTTCACTATTGAGTATGATGTTAGAGGTGGGCTTGCCATATATGGCCTTTATTATGTTGCAGTATGGTCCCTCTATAGCCACACTGTTGAGAGTTTTGATCATAAGTGAACGTTGAATTTTGTCAAAAGCATTTTGTCTTCTTTGACTTGTTAATGTGGTGTATCACATTGAATGATTTGTGAATATTCTTGCATCCCTAGAAAAAAGCCCACTGGATTATGGTGTATGATCCTTTAAATGTACTGTTGAATTCAGTTTGCTAATATTTTGTTGAGAACTTTTTCATCTATGTTTATCAGTGATATTGGCTTATTATTTTGTTGTGTGTGTTGGTGATATTTTTGTTTGGTTTTGGTATCAGGGTAATGCTGGCCTCATAGAATGAGTTTGAAAGGATTCATTCCTTTGCAATTGTTTGGAGTAGTTTGAGAAGGATAACGGTTAACTCTTCTCTTAATGTTTATCTGTGAAGCCATCTGGTCCTGACCTTTTTGTTTTTCTCTTGGGAATTTTTTTTTTAATTATTATTACTGATTCAATTTCATTACTGGCAGTTGGTTTGTTCATGTTTTCTGTTTTTTCCTGGTTCAGTCTTGGGAGGTTGTACATTTTAGGAATTTGTCCATTTATTTCTAGGTTGTTCAGTTTACTGGTATATAATTTTTCAGTAGTAATTTCTTAAGATCCTTTGTATTTCTGTGGTTTTGGTTGTAACTTCTGCTTTTTCATTTTTTATTTTATTGATTTGGGCCCTCTTTTTTTCTTGGTGAGTCTGGCTTAAGGTTTACCAATTTTGTTTATCTTTTCAAAGAACCAAATTTTAGTTTGATCATTTCTATTTGTTTTTTAGTCTCTTCTTTATTTATGCTTTGATTTTTATTATTTTTTTCCTTCTACTAGCTTACGGTCTAGATTGTTCTTCTTTTTCTAATTCCTTTAGGTGCAAGGTTAGATTATTTAAGATTTTTATTGTTTTCTGAGGTAGGCTTGTATAACTACTATAAATTTCCCTCTTAGAACTGCTTTTGCTGCATTCTACAGATTTTCGATCACTGTGTTTTCATTTTCATTTGTCTCTAGGCATTTTTAAATTTCTTCTTTTATTTCTTTATTGATCAGTTGGTTGTTGTATTCTTAATCTCTGTTTGGTTCTCATTTATATTTTCTATGCTTTGTTAAAAACTTCTAACTTCTTACTCTGTTCATTCAATTGTCTCCCCAGTTCTTTGATCACCTTTATGATCATTAACTTGAACTCTTTATCTCATAGATTGACTATCTTCACTTCTCTTTGTTCTTCTTCTGGAGTTTAATCTATTCCTTCCTTTAGAACTTGTTCCTCTGTCACCTTATTTTCCCTAATTTGCTGTTTTTATTAGTATGAATTTGGTAGGTTTTTTACATTTCCTGACCTTGGAGAGATGTTCTTCTTTTTGGAGACACCCTGTCTTGGTAGCACTCTCCCCTGTGGTCACCAGACCTTCATGCTCTAGGGATGCTCCCTATGTGGGCTGTGAGTCCTTCTATTGCAGCAGGCTGACTATTGGGTGTGGTGGTCTGGTAAGTGTGAATGGCTCCCTAGTCAAGTTGGTACCAGGTCTTGCCTTATGCAGAGGCTGCTGGCTGCTGGTGGGCAGAGCTGGGTAATAAGGCTGTTAGCTGAAGGTTCCCCTGTGATTTCCTGTGGGTAATGTTGTCTCACTAGTGGGTGAATCCATGTTCTGGGGCTGGTGGTCATTGGTCTGATAATCCTGGATCTAGTACTGGCTTGCTGATGAGAAGAACTGGTTCCTGACAAGGCCAGCTTGTGGAATTTGGGGTATCCCTAAAGCAAGTATTGGTCACCTGGTGAGTAGGGCTAGATCCTTGAGGTAGCTTACTGAGGAATCCAAGGTAGCCCAGAAGTGGTGTCCACCTGCTGGTGAATGAGGCTGAAGCTCAAGGGGTCCTGGGGCTGGAGTTTTCTCTCTGGCGGATGAGCCTGATCCCAGGGTTTCTGGCATTGGGCCCTGGGGGATCCCAGGGCTAGTGCCAGTGCACTGGGGTCCTGGTTTCCCTGGTGGACGGGGACAGGTCCTGGGTGGAGGTGGGTGCAAGTTGTCTGAAAACAGCAGGCCTGCTGGTGGCTGGGGCTGTGTCTTTGTCTAGGTTGTTGCCTGGCCTGAGGCATCCCAGTACTAGTCTCGACAGGCTGGTGAATGGGGTTGTGTCCTGGCACCAATACACTAGAAGGAGGATTTCAAAATGATGATTGCCAGCACCGTTCCTTGTGGTGGAACAAGTTCCCCAAAATGGCTGCTGCCTGCCTCTGAACCTCCAGGGTGATCTTCAGTTGCCTCCTGCCTCTCTGGGAGGCTCTCCAAGGTAAATGAGTGTGTCTGACCCAGGCTCCTTTCAAATCACTTCTTCTACATTGATCCCAGAGCATGTAAAATTTTTTTATGTGCCTTTTAGGAGTGAAAGGCACACTGGCTCCCCCCAGATTTATCCCTGCTGGCCTTCAAAGTCAGGTTTTCTGATGGCTTATCTGACCAGTGCAGGACCCCTGGGCTGGGGAACCCAGTGTGGTGCTCAGAGCCCTCACTCCTTGGGGAGAACCTGTGCAGGTGTAATTATTTTCCCCTTTATAGGTTGCTCTCTCAGTGGTGGGGTCTTGAGTAAACTACATCTCTGCCCTCCTACCCATCTCGTGGTTCCTTCTCTGTATCTTTAGTTGTAGAAGATCTTTTCTGCTAGTTCTCTGGTTTTTCTCATCAATAGTTGCTCTGTAAATAGTTGTAATTTTGGTGTGCCTGTGAGAGGAGGTGAGCTCAGGGTCTTCCTGCTCCTCCATCTTGGCCACTCCCCTCTCAACTTTATTGATTTTTGCTCTAATTTTCATTATTTCTTTTCCTCTGCATGATTTAGGCTAAAACTGGTGAAATCATTTATTTTTTTAAACTACTCTTGGGTCTTGGCTCTGTGACTTGCATGAGGGTTTCTGCAGTGGCATACCTCCGTTCAGCCTCTCCCACCCCCCACCCTCGGCCCCTGATCCTTCCCCTGGCTGCAGCCTTTTAATATTTTCCTTGTTGACTATTTTTTCTCCCTACTTTACTAAGATTAGAAAGTTGAAGGGGCATGGAATGGGGAGGATTTCCTTTCCCAGCAGGGATAAAGCTTTAGAATTATGCTCTGACAAAGTTCTTTCCTCTGGAGAGTAGGCTTTTTTTTTTTTTTTTTTTTAATAGAGAAAGCTTCGGAAATGGTCTACAACATTACTCTTCCTCTCCCTCCTTCCAGAGCCTTGAGGCATTTTGAGAATTTGGTGGAGCTCCTGGAGGATGTTTCCATGAAAGTGAGGATGCCCTCCTTTGACTGTGCCACCAGGAGTTTCTCATTCTCACTCTAGTCCACACCCAACCTCCATCAATTCGTTAACAATTAGCCTTGAAGAGTTTCTACCATTTTATGGCTAGATTGGCTTCTGTTCCAGATATATAGCTCTTGGTCGATGGTATCTTTATGATTTTGCTTGTCTTTCCAGATTTCAGGGTGGCAGCTTGTCCAACAATCTCAGTTCTCTTATTAGTTAAAGAGCAATAATTGATTTTCAGTTTGTCCAGATTTTCTTGTTGTAAGAACAGGAGTTAAAACTTCCCATTTCTTTATGTCTTGGAGCTAAAACCAATCCATCCACCGTATTTACCTTTAAATGTATCCATATTTAATATTAAATCTATTCTTTTGGAAAGATGTTTACTGCCAGGAAGAAAATGACTGTCTTGGATAACTGGTTTCCTACTGTTTGAGAACTTAGCCTGTTGCATAACCTAGAGTTTCAGACGTCCAGGGTGTTCTTTGTCCTTGCTAACTGCCCTATCTATCACTCTTCATTTTTATTAATAGAAACCATATTCTTAGCTTCCTAGTTCATAAATACAGTGATCAAGTAACACAGATCTCCAGTTCACCTTCTTTCTTAATGGAATCATGAAAACCTATCAATTTTCCCAAGTTGATCACTTCATTGGATTCTGCATTTTTTAAAAATCCCAGGATATTTAAATATCTTCATGAGCAGGTCTAAAGATCTTAACTTGCCAGGATATGTTAATATGTTCTCGCTTTATGCTAAAAACCTTTGACCTTGGTTGAATTCTGTATTCACAGAATTTCAAATGTTTATAGATTTTGAAAAGACCTCTAACCAGATCTAGAGGTTTTTTGTTTGTTGTTGTTGTCTTTTTTACCTTAAATTCAAAGTTTTTGAGTTTATCAAAAGAAAATTCAATCCTTTCATCTTATGAAGAAATAATATTATTCCTGTTTCCATATGTAAAATGGATACTTTTAGAAATTAAGTAATATCTTTTTCAAAGGTACAAATTTAGTAAGAGGTTGGGTGAGCAATAGCCAGAAATACTCATAACACAAGAAACAGTATACTGTGTATTATGGACTATTTCAAAATAACATCCTTTTGGGGTTGTAGGGAGAGAGAGATCCATCACATCTTACTGAGGGGGATCTGGAAAGCATGAAAATAGCCCTCCTAAAAAGATATAGACAAGATTTTATATCTTTATGAATAATAAACTTTATCTCTGAAAGGTATGGCAATGTAGGTCCGGTTATGTGTTTAAATGCTTATGAAATTTTAACTCAGTAATGTTTCATTAGTAAATGTTTTCTAATAAGAGTTCATATTTGATCTTTCCATGTGTGAAACAGTTTTATCTAATGGTTAGGAAGGTAAGAGGAGAATTTAAAAAAAAGTCAGCTCCTTATGCTTACCTAAAAAGTATAGTATGTACTAGTTATGAATACACTTAGCACCCAGATCTTGGTTTCCAGATACCATTCCTTACTCAGAAGAACCAGGGCTCATTGGAGAAATGATTTACTCTCAGTCTGCAGCAGGGAAAGTACATGATAAGCCTTATTGTATCACAAAGTGAGAAAGTACTAACACACAATTTATGGGGACTTGTCCCAAGGATACAGGAGTTGGTCTGAAGAAAGTCTCCCTGGTTAAATTTCAGACACAGCTACAACCATAATGAAATTTGACAGGCACCACATTAATATTACCAATGATGGGACAAACTGATATTATGTGCTTCCTAATATCATTCACCAGGAAGGGCACAGAATCACCATTGTCATATTCTGACCCAAGTTTTTTAAAGCAAAAATAATCATGAGGCAATCCCAAACAGAACCACATTATAGGGCATTATACAAGTCAACTCTCCTGGATTCTTTAAAGTCGATGATGTAAATGTCAAAAAAGAAAAAGAAGTGTCACTTTCTTTGATTAAAGGAGAATAAAGAGGCATGATTTTTGACTGGGTCATGTCATAAATATATTTGGTGGGGTAATTGGGGACATTTATGATGCTGGGACTCAGTATAATAATAGTGCTATGCAAAGTGTGGTCCTTAAGGCAATGCCAATCAGTGTATATTTATTGTTTCACAAGGAGATTAGCACAAAAATTCAGAGTAAGCTGTTTGAAATTTCTATAGCAATTTGACACTGTTGTGCTATACAGGTGCTTGCTCATTTTTTAGTAATTCATTTTATTTTATTTTATTCAACTATTGTTTCTCAATAGATTGGAAATAAAGAATACTAATCTTTTTCCATAATAACTTGAGAAACACTGTATCAGTTAATGTTGTATCAATGGTTCATTTCTTGATATTGTGGCTATGTAGGAGAATGTTTTTGCTTCTTGTTTCTTAGAAGAGATAAGCTGGAGTATTTAGGATTTAGAGATGAATATCATGGTATGAGCAGTTTACTTCAAGGGGTGCAGCAAAAAGCAACAAAAATGTGTATGTGTGTGTGAGAGAAGGTGTGTGTGCATGTTTGTGTGTGTGTTTAGACATAGAACACTTCTGGCAAAATGTTAACAATTGGTAAGTTTAGGTAAAGGGAATATGGTATTCATTGTTATTTTTATGTAAGCTTGATATTTTTCAAAATAAAAAGGTAAGGGTAAAAACAGTCTTGAGACAAAGAAATCTTTGTACCCAAAAACCTTGGATTTTTATACCCCTCCAAATATATCCCTCTTTAAATAATCTCTCTTTGTTAGCTTATAAATTCATTGTCTTATTTCAGAGTTGTGGATTTTAAAATAAATAATAAGCTTAATAACTTCAATGTTGTATAAATTATTACAACATAAGGCGTATTAGACAGGTAATCTCAGAAATGTATTCGAGAACTAGAAGAATAAATATAAACTATGATCTAGATATAATGCTCTTAGGATAAATAGTAATTGAAACAACTCCAAAGTTGTTTCTACAGCTGCTTTGCTTCTGTTATAAGTTTCTGTTGAATCCAGAATTATTTTATTTCATTGTAATCATTTTTTAAAGTTAGAGTCCTCCCCATTAAACTTTGTATAGATTTTATATTATAATTTGTTTCATAGCTGGTTTCTCCCAAACTTCCTCTAAGGTAAATTAGAATTTATTTTTTACTGACAAGGGAAAGAGAAGTTGAGTGACTTGACCTATATCATGCTGAGGACTAATTATACAGGCAGAATTTAAAGGTATGGACTTTGCAACATTAGCCAACAAAACCACAGCAATACTGAGAACTATCACACTTCAAAATCAAACTGAATTTTCTGAAGCAAAATATTGGTAATACTCCTGGTTTTATTTTCTGTTCTGACTTTGATCATTTAAAAACTCAAATTCAGATACAAATTTATTTCTTATTTAGGACATCCTACTCTGTGCCATGCCCAGTGGGTACCCAGTTGCATAAGACAAGGACCTTACTCCCCAGATGATCATGGTATGTCAGGTGGGACAGGTTTATGAAGAAGTGCAATAACGTGTTATGCGCTGTGAGAGACGTTTGAATGTGATGCAAAGTGGGGTGGTCAAATTTCCGGGAGGAAGGAGAATTAGACACCTCCAACTTTTAACAGTCACATTCATTGAGATGATTTTTGAGAGTTATTAGTGGTTGTTGAAGAAACATAAATACTTTACTCAGTGACTATAATGATGCTCCATTGATTTGTTTGACTCAGCTTTCTCATACTATAATTTTGGCAGCACACACAAAGGGATGAAAAGCCTAAAACAACATTAAAGAAAACAGCCATAATTAACAGTCCTATCACAGCTAGAGTATGATGGGATCCTCACTTTCATAAAAGTTCTTTGCACTGTCTCTTTCCAGCAAGCGTTGCTTCCTGAAGACAGTTTCCTTCTCTGATTGTGCTGCCTTCTTTCTCTCCTGGTCCGTTCAGCCTGTATTGATTCTTGGTGCCAGGTTGGTATTTCTCTGGTATTCTCACTTCTTATTCACAATGAATAAATCCACACATCGCATGCCCATCTAAGAAATCTCTTTCTAGTTTATGTCATATTAATGTATTTTGGGTTCTCTTCAAGAAATCAAATATGCAAAACCTAATCTTACCACACAAAAAAGATACATATCTATTCTATTCACATTTCTTTTGATAAGAGTTTCTGGCACAGATTCTGACACATAGTGGGCTTTCAAAAGTGCTTCCTGAATAAATAAGGGTGTCTCTTTGTAGGTGTGGCTGTCATTTGAGTATAAATGAAAAATTATGTCAGTAAGAAAGCTTATTGCTATTTGAAAATCAAAACAGTTTGCAGGAATTAATTTCAAAATAGTATTTTCCAGAGTTATAATTTAACTGTTATTTTTCTACTTCGTGCATTTAAAAATAATTGCAAATGTTAATGTTTATTGAAGATTAATTAACACAATTGTTTTTATGAAGATCACTTATGATTTTTTCCTGTTCTCTCTTTTCATTCTTTTAGTCCTCTACTTTTTTCTTTTGTGGGACACATTCTCTAACACACTGTATTGTTTAGCTGTCTATTGCTGCATTTATTCAAACATGTTTGGGGATAATAAGGGGTAAGGGCAATAGTACAGAAATCTTAAAAAAAATACACTTTCAGAAGCTGAAATCTTTTGTATATGGCTCTGTTTTAATTTTTATTTATTTTTTCACAGTTTTGCTTTTGATGTCATAAATAAAACGTGTGTCAATATTTTCAGTGCTTTTTGGGTGACTGAAAAAATTTATTACAGAAGGTGGTGGTGGGAAGAGTTTGAAGGAACATTAACTGTCAGAACATGGATGATTATACTCAGAGATCTGCTAAAATTTGTGGAGAGAGAATAGTTAACCAACTACCTACAAACATGCGAAATTTTGTCTGCTAATTTTTTTTAATATTATAATTATTTTTTTGTTGCTGTTCAATAGTGGTTGATTGCATCTATATTTTCCTTAAGAATCACTTCTTGGAAACAGCTGCTCATCCTGATAGCAGGTTATGTCAAAATGCTTGCTGACTTAAAAGGTCTTGCAATGCACTTTATTATCTACCTAATGAGAAGTGACATATTACTACTGAGAAATAGGGCACCGCATCAGAACAGCTTCTGGATTTGTGCTTGGATAGATTTGCTGAACTAATGCAGCCTCACTGTGACCCAGGACTATATAGTGTTTTCTTGAATATAGCACTGCCATTTAACTTTAGGTATATTTTATGCTCGGAAGTCATAAATTTTAACACAGTCATGAAAATAAGTTTATTAAGGGAATTAAAACATAGTAACAGGGATAATTCATCATCATTCAAGAAGATTTTTTTATTGATATTTTTAAATGTAGGTCTTTGTGGCAGTCTGGTTGTAACTGTGGGATAAATGTAGAGTTGGTGAGAGCCGTGAGCTCCCCATGTATCTCCCAGGTATTGGAGCTAGGTGTTCTCGTGACAGCTATAAGTTTTATGGTGGGGGGAGGTGTGTGATTTGTTCTCAGTGGTTCAGGCTTTCAACAAGGCTATAGGCACTAAACAAACCACAGCTAGCCTGGTCTCTCAGGTTAACTAAATGATTTCCCAGAGGGTTGGTGCAGTTGGACTAAATTCTTTCTGAAAGCAAGTTTCTTTAACATGGTTAAGTAATGTTAATAAAATGATTCAAAAAGCCAACCTCTCTTAGTGGGAGCTAGAGGAAGTCCAAAATAAAATGCAAGAAAAACCCTCCTACACAGTCACTATTCACTTTCACTAAGGGTTTTTGGATGGTTCTAGATTTAATGTGTTGGAACTGCCAAAATGTGTACAGCAGCCAAGAGATCCTGCTAGAGAAAAGATGAAAAGTTGATATCATTTTTCTTGATGTTTCAAAAAGAGTAAGAGATTTTTTTTTTTTTTGAGAGACTTGTAGATGGAGCAGTGCTTTTCCCTTAAATATGTTACATACGCAGAAAGAACCATATTCCTAGGTGTGCTTGTAATCTTGGCCTTTAAAATGAAGTTGAGAGGAAAAAATGTTTTTAAGTAAGGAATTTTTTGGCTAATTGAACTTTGATATTAAGTGATCTGTTTCGAGTTTGCTGGTGTCAATGAATAACTTGCATGAAACCCTGTACTTACTGACTGTGATCTCACATGTTGCCCGAAAGAGTAAAATGTTTCATCTTTTCCAAAAGAACAGTAAGGTAGATTAGGGGCTAGGCAATTGATTTGTGATAGTATAAAATCTATTCAATTCATTTCAGATGCAGAGGAAGGAAACACAAGGTCCACTGAGCCACCTGCAATAGGTAGTCCTTTGTTTAATCATCATTAAAGAATAATGGAAATACAATGATACTAAACTTTATGTTTTATGAGAGCTTCGCAGAATTAGTCACACATAGTTACTCACCTACCTTGTAAGGTGAAAGGAGACTGCACTTTGGCCCTGAGCAGAAAGTCATATTAAGCATATACCCGCACAGCCACGACTCTGAGTCAAGGGAGAGGAAATCCTGAGTACTCTTACTACACATTCTGCAAGTTTTTCCTTGGCTAAGAGGGCAGAGCCTTTATTCTGATTATTAAGCACTGACTTTCACCAGGAACATGCCTTTCTTCGTGGGATTATCCCAGGAGATAATCAGTGGCGTTGTGCATGCCAGGTGGTCATGGTGATCACATGTTCATGGTTGTTTCTTATTTACTTTGTTTAAACTTTTTCTTTAACCGTATGTGTACGAGATTCAGCATGTTGAAAACATTTTTTTTAAACAGTAGAATGATGAAGAACTGCTGAACTTCTATTTGCCTTATATGTGTCACTGTTTTTTTCCTTATGCCTTTTTGTAAGTACTCATTATAAAATATTTAAAAGGATGAGGCAGCAAATAGCATAAATTTGCTCCCAAGTACTATTGGGAGAAATTGAATATGGATTCTAATTTTGAATAGAAAATTTTGGTCTGAAATCATTATTTCAATAATTTCCCAGTATTCACTTTTTTCTTTTACCCTTTACAGCCCTAATCCTCCCAGAACTTAACTTTATGCTTCCATGCCTTTGCTCATGCTTCACCTTTCATGGAATGTCCTCTTCCACCTCAGGAAATCTCCTTCTGGAGTTGCATCTTACTTTATCCTATTCTTTATCCTATTCTATCCTTCTATCTATTAGTTTATACTCTCTAGGGATTTTAAACTGCATTGAAAATCTCTGATTTGTCCATGCATCAAGCAGGAAACAACCTTGAGAATTTCTTTGCATTCTCCCCCAAGAAAACATACTTCACAAGGCATTAGGGAGAAATGAGGGATGTATTGAGGAGTCCATAGGAAAAACTGAGGGAGAGTTCTGCACCAACACATAATACAAACATTTCACCTTTAGACATCCACTGGCCATCTCTCCTGTAGTGCCAGTGACTGTTTCCCTCTTTTTCAATCTTTCCTAATCCCCCCAAATTGTCTACATTTCTTCCTACATGCCTCCTATGTTGGATCAGAATTCTATGTAGTTGGTTCCCAGTTCTGAAAATCTTAGCTATCAGCCCAAACTCTAAGCATGGGTGTTCATCAAAACACCCATGAACCAGCGATGGGCTCTCCTTCATATGCTTTCCTTCTCCAGCAGCTAAGAAAAACAAGGTTTTCCTGCATATTGTTTTCATGGTATAGAGAGTGAAAGTGTGTCTTTTATTAGATGGTATGCTCTAAAAGGGCAGAAAAAGGTGGCACACATCTCTGCAACACCTTTTCCTCCTAATGTGTCTCCTGTCTCAGTATGTGCTCTTACAATCCCCTTAGTCACCCCAGCTAGACGTCTTTGATGCTTCCTCCCTTTCACCACATCCCTGGTGCACCTTCCTGTTGGTCACCAGATCATATTTATCTCACCTTCAAAACTCTCTCTATGTTCCATTGGTATTGCTCTAATCACAGCTTCTTTGTGTGGGTGTAACAGGTTTCTGCTGGTCTCTCTGCCTCTCACGTTGCAAGCCCTCTCTACCCTCCTCCCCACATTATCGTGCATTGTCTTTTGCAAACACCTCATATCACCTGAAAGTGAAAGAGGAGATCCCCTGTGTTCAGAAGTGCAGCCTGAGGCCCTTTGCATAGTAGTTCAGACCCTTGGCAGTTTTATCCTAGTCTATCTCGTTGCCTTACTTTGCGTCACTCTCCTCTAAACACCGCATGTTCCAGACACAATGAAGCATTCACACCAAACTCCTTGTATGTTGCATGTATGCCACTATCTTTCAGACTTTGTTCATATTGTTTTTATTTTTTTTGCCTAAAACATCTTTTTCTCAATGTCTTTACCTCACTAACTCCAGCTCATCCTTCAAAGTCCAGCACAGATGTCAGCCTTTCTTTGAAGCCTGCTTTCCCTGTACTTTCCAAGTAAAATTAATTGGATCTTCCTCTCCACAAACTTGGGTGGTACATTTTTTATTATAGTACTTATCATGCTGCATTATGCCTTTAATTACATGTTTCTTTCCCATCAGCAAGGAGATCAGGAACCTGGATTTATTTATCTTAAAACCTCTATCACCACCTCAGTACCTGGTAGATGTTAACTGGTTAATTATTGATATATCCTCCATAACATGTTTTAGACAATAAAGGGGTGGTAGCTACAATTTAAAATCAGATCTGGGAGAAATTCCCTGAAAGAAAGGTGAGGCTTTTAGGAGTCTTGGTCTGTGCTGAAGGAGATTTCATTTTAAAAGGCAATGTAAGTGATATATGAAAATAAGTGATATATGAATAAGATGTAAGAGTTGAGCAAGAGTTACATAATAGCAATGAGATGTCTTGGCCAAGGCATTTCAGTTACGGGGAGAAGGAGCATGTCCTCTGGAAGGGTGGAACATGGTGTGTTTAAGATGCGGAGGAAGGTTAACATGTCTTGAATACAGAAAGCAGGCAGAGATGGAGATGCAGTGGAGAGAGAGGCAAGGACTATAAATGTGAATGGTGTTTTAGAAGACATAAAAGATGTTTAACGAATGAACCGAAACCGCTTTTAGCATTTCTAGCTGAGGAGGACATGACCAAACTTGCATTTTGAAAATATCATTCCGATAGCAAAATGGAGATCAGATTGTAGGGAGGCAAGAGTGAGGGCAGGGAGATCAGGCAAGAGATGGTAGAGGTGTTACACCAAAAGGGGAAGGGAAAAGACCCCAGTGTTTGTGTTACCCAAAAGATTAGAATTCAGCCAGGAGACAGAGAGTTGTGTAATAAAAGATTTTAAAAGATTTATTAGCAAAGAGAAAGCACACCTTCAAGAACTGGAGGCAGGCTGACCCAAGGGTGGGAAAAGTGGTGGTCTTTGTTTGTCCTTTCTCCTATACCCTTGTTTAGAGGTGATCCCTTGATTGATTGATACCTCTTGCCCCTGGAATGCCTAGTCATATTTGTCCTCTTTGTGCATGTCTTTACCTGTGATGCACACAGAAAACCCACTGAGGGTGGGCTAAACTGCGATGCTAATTATATTATAGTGAGCACTGGAACATGTCTGGTTAGCTCCTTCTCGTTACTGTGCAGCTGAGGCTGTTGGGTTCTAACTTTTTTTTTCTGGCACTCATTTAGAGGAAGTAAAGTCCCTTGATGTTGGAGGTAGACATTCTGCCATTTTCCAGACCATCTTCCCTCTCCTCCACCTTATCTGCCTGGTGCCCCCACATATCTAACTACCTAACAGAGATAGGAAGAAATAAACTTATTTTGGAGGCAAAAATCAGCCAGATTGGGTTTTGGGTTGGTTAAGGAAATAATGAGGGCTAAATTATGAATAATGTTTAAACATATGGTGTGTGCAACTTAATGAGGTGGTACCATTCAATGAGATGGAAAACATAAGAATAGAGTGAAGTTAGGGGTAGCAGTGGTGGGTGGGAAAGGTGTGGTAGATCATGAATTTGGTGTAGTTCTGAAGTATCTTTTAAACATCCTTGTAGCGGTATTAAATAGGCATTCAGAGAAATGCCAAAGCTTGAGATAAAAATTGGTAAAATTCTTGTAGAGTAATCATTAAAGCCAGTGGCAGGAATCAAATCACTGGTGAGGGCAGGCAGATTATTTTATTTAAAAAGTAAAGAATCCAGGCCCAGTTAACAGTTAAAGATCAGGCAGGGAAGTTTGATCATATAAGGGGGACAGCAGGAATGCTTCAATTTAGGGAAATTTGTCCAAAATTATGGAATATGAGGGCAGGGAGTGTTTCTCAAAAAAGGAAGAAGGATAGGGGAGTGAGCATGAAGTGTAAATGCCCAAGAGATAGAGAGTAAGGTAAATACTAAAAATATCTCTAGGATTTAACCATGTGAAGGTCATTTGATGGAGGAGTGATTGGGAGAAAACGAAATATACACAGGAACTCTAGACAAGTCTTTTGGGATGTTTTGTTGTAAAGGGAGGAAAGAGCCCCAGTATTTGCTGGAAGGCATATGAGGTCAATAGAGGATTCACATTTATTGTTTTTTGTATTTATTTTAGGGGAGAAAAGTTCAGCCCACTTACTTGCTGATGGGAAGGAACTAGTTAAGAGTGAAAGGTTAGAGTTTAACATGAGGGAAAATAAAGATAGTCTAAGTAAAATCCTGAGGAATTTGGTGGGACTAGGCTGAGGAAAACAGAGATGTGTTATAAAAGGTTTAGTTGCAACTTAACCTTTTCAGAGGCTGGAAGACTTGACTCTCTTGGCTCAGTTGGGATTGGTGTCCATCCCAACAACTGTGATCTCAGCTTATTCTGCCTGGGATTTTGACAATGCCGGGAGCTTTATACTCTACACCTACACAGCTCTGGCTGTTAGGGCTTCAGAAACTGCAGAAGCACTGGCCATGATGATAGGATCCCCATCAGTCAAGGTTAACTGCTCTTCAAATATAAGGTAACTGCAAGTGAACTTGGAACTTGCAAAGAGGTCCCAGTATAATTTTGTCTTGATCAGTCCACTGTGTTAACTCACTTAAATGACAGTGGTTTACTTTTTGGCAAACACACACATACATCCACACACACATATAGTTATATATGTATGTATATGTGTGTATATATATTTATCAGAGAATATAATCCAATAAGATGTTCTCATATTAGCTACAAATACTTGATAAACCATCCCCATACTTAATGATGAAGTGTAACTTTGTGGAGTCTCTGTTCTAATGCAACAATTATACGATAGCAATCTTCAGACCACTTCTCACACTGCAATATTGTGTTACAAAAAATCAGATAAGGCTTTATTCTTTAGGTACATTCTGACGTTAGCATCTTTTTATTTCAGAGTGTGTTTTTCCCATTTAGTCAGTGCTTTAAGAGGATAGTGTTTTGGGATTGGTAAAATGATGATCAAAAGCAAAAATCACAAAAGAAATAAATGCTCATTTTGTAAACTTGAAAAATACAGAAAAGTATGAACACGCAGATGAACACCTCTTCCTCTAAGAATCTGCATCACCAGGTTTATGTATCTCTTGTCTGTTTTCTTTATCTGAATATAAGCAGACAGAGAGAGAGACAGAGAGAGACCATAGGAATTCTAGTATACATATAATTTTGTATTTGACTTTTTTTCTTCTTATGATATATTATGGACCTTTTATCACTTCATTGATCATGCTTTAAACACATCATTTTAATAGCTGCATAGAGTCCCATTGTGAATATAAGGCATTGTTGTTTAACCATTCCTGGACACTTAGGATAATTTCAAATTTTCAATATAATAAATAATATAATATCTGGCATATTTACACTAAAATATATTTATATTTCTAATAATTTCAGTAGGATAGAGTCACAGAAACAGACTTACTGGGAGATTAATGGACTTACTGGAATGTATGCACCTTCAGGGAAAAGCTAGACCAACTCACAGGCCTACCAGCAGTTTATGCCCTTTTCATAACATCCTCACCAGCATTAAGTGTTTCAGCATTCATACTCTCATTAAGTATTCCTATTTTCTTTTTTGTGTTCTCCAGGATTGATTTCTTAGCTCATATTTATATTAAAGTGTTAGAATTTATCAAATTGATTTGCAGAAGTCGTTTTGTTGAGTATTTTTTACCGTTTGTCGTAATCATAGTGATCTTTGCCAATTAACTTTTTACCTTTTAAACTATTTCTTAATATGCATATATTTCAAGCATCTTAATAATGATCTTTCCTTTCACCTTACTTTGCAAAATATTCTCTTTCCACTAGTGATCAGAAAATATTTTCTTAATTTCTTGTCAATTTTTATTGGAGTATTGTTTTTATGTTGAGTAATTTATCTGGATTTTAATTTTGTGTGTGTATGTAAGACACGAGCTCTTATTTTTTAGGATTCCAAGTTTGGTAAAATATTCCTGTTGCTTTCCTGGGCACAGAGTCAACAAATCATATCACATATCACATTTCACATATCAGCTACTGAGTCCATACTTAGCCCTTAAAATTTGTTCCAAATTAGTGCAGAATGTAGAATTTAGCTTCTCATGTAGTTTCAAAATGAGATCCACTCACAGCAAACCTTTTATGATTTTTGTCAAGTTTACTTAAAAGTGACGTGGTCACTCATTGCAATGCATAGAATTCACCACCTCATTTTCTTCTTTTTCTGTACTGTCCATATTCTTTCTTTTTCCTTCCTCTTGGTCTACTTCCTTCCCCTCTGGTTGTGTAAGTAAATAAATTCCCACTCTGGACTTTTGTAGCTTTTTAAAATCTGAACATGCCCTGTGGTATTGCCCTCAACACACCTTACATGTCAAACTGATTCTTCCAACAAATACACAGTCTTTTCTGAAACAAATCCTGGCAAACCAAAATTTCTTTATTGGTGTTAAGGGTTAACTTCGTGCAAATGATTCGTGAAAGTCCTTATCATTTATATACATGAAATATTGAGTAAAAAATGTTGAGATCTCTGTAGTCGGAACTTCCAAAGTCACTTTTTCAGACATGTTACATCAGTGCTTCTGACTTTCACTCCATCTAAGAGAAGTCTATCTTCTCTTTGGTGTTGGTGATATAACAGCTAAATAAAGAAAAACCCTGAGTTTTCCTTGAATGAATAAATATCTTCACGTTCTACCATGAGGCTGAATCATGCCTATGGCAAATGAATTTGCATCACTGGAGACCAATGTGAGGACAGTTTCTAAGTATTTGCCATCTTCTGCATCCGTGTCATTACCCTACACAGGACGGATACCATTGGGCATTTTGATTCAGCCACAAATGCTACAAGCCATGGAACACCAACTGCCGACTTTTCAGTAAATTATTGCTCAGGAACCCAGCCTTTTGCAAACATTCATGTGAACTGTCTATGCATAAAGCATCCATTTTAAAGGAGGGGATGACTTTGTGGTTCTCAAATGAAATGATGGTATTACATTTGCCACACTGAACACACACATTCTGAAGTGTTTGCATAAAAGCTTTGGCTTTAAAATGTAGCTGGTCCTGTGGAAGTGATTCTGATATTTAAAGGTCTTTAAAAGTGTTAAGCACATAACCAATTTGCTGCTGTAACGTTTCCAACGCATTTTCTTTACAGGGTGAGGGAACTAAAGAAGCCATAGTTAAGAGCTCAGACTCTTTGGCTGGATTATTCTGGAGGGAACAATTTATGATTCTGGGAGACTAACATTTCTCCAAGAGCTCCTAGTTCTAAATGAAATCTCTGCTGTCTGGGCACAGCTGCCTCTGTGTCCCTTATTTGCATAGACATAGTGTTTCTGCTTTTGTTTTGTTTTGTTTTGTTTTGTTTTGTTTTTTTCCTTTTTTTGCTTCAGTTGAATTTGAGGAACATGCAGACTGCCACCTTATCTGCCCTGTCACAATTGTGCCTCAACACCCTCAAACAAACGGTGTGACTGAAAGCAGAATACAGACAACACAAGGCCTTCTGAAACAGATCGTCAGAGATTGGCCAAGAAGACTGGCCAGATTTCTCATTGTTTAACTTTTCATCCACGTTAAATGAGAAGACTCCATCCCAGTGATGGCTTGACACTGTAAGGCGCCTCACACATTTTCATCCCTATTTAGCTAAAAGCATGTCAGAGAGATAAGAATATTTTCAAGAAACCTTTTTGCCCACATCTTTGCTTATGTGGTTTTCACAGCAATGTTAAGTCTTTGCTAAGAACTGTGTATCTGGGTTAGATAGGTTCTTTCCACGCTGGGAGGAACATTGGGGGTCTGTGCTGCTTTAAGTCTAGAGTGTCTAAAATCAAGATTACCAGGTTGATCATCTGGGTAGTTGGAGCAGTGGGAAAGTTTTGAGACTACTGGCTTTTATTTTGCAGTTACATCTGATGTTGATCACGAGGTTGAATGCAAAGAAGTGGAAATTCTTTGCTGACCATGCAGAGGCTGGAATGTCCTCACCAGTCACCTCTGTAACTGCTTCACAGAGCAGAGAGAGGGCCTCTGGCAGTCTACTTCCTTACTGCCTGAAAAATGATCTTAGCTAAGGGAAAAGGAATGCCTCATTTGCCAAGAGGCACCATTGTCTAGTGTATGTTTATCCCTTTTAATTTATTTTGTTCTTTTTGAGGGCTCATGAATGCTTCAGGAGAGATGGCTTAACAATGTGATATTTGTTCTAATAAAGTGCTATCTTTCTGAAGACCCTTTCACCTCTTTGTTACCCCAAAAGGGGAAGGGAAAAGACCCCAGTTTTTGTCTTACCTGAAAGATAAGAATTCAGATGGGAGACAGAAGCATTGTGTAGCGAAACATTTATAAGTTTTATTTAGCAAAGGGAAAGTACACCTCCAAGAATGGGAGGTGGGCTGACCCGAGGGCAGATGGCAATGGTCTTTGTCTGCCTCCTTCTCTTTTCCCTCGCTTATACCCTTGCTTCATTGGTTGACGGCTCTTGTCCCTGGAGTGCTTAGTCATGTTTGTCCTCTTTTGTGCATGTTCTTACCCATGATGCACACAGAAAAACCCACGGGGTGGGGGGGTAGTTCTAAACTGCAATGCTATTTATAGTACATTGAGCATTGAGTCATGTCACTGCCATGCAGTCGCGGCCATCGGATTCTAACCCATTTCTTGCTGGCTCTCATTTAGAGGAAGTGAAGCCCCTTCATGTTGAAAGAGGGCATACCCCCATCTTCCGGACCATCCTCCCTCTCCTCCACCTGTGTGCCCAGTGCCCCCATTTATCTAACTACCTTACAACTTGAATGAGTGCTACTGAAAAACAGATATGAAGATAAAAACAAACAAAACAACCAATGATGTTTGTGACAAAGACTTCAGCAGAGCTTTGTTCTTAGATCATCCAAGTGCTATCCAACACCTAGTGAGAAATTCATTTCCCTTTATTTCTCTTCCTTTACTGTCTCCTTTCCGTCCCCATTCAGATGATCAGAATATTGTATATTTTTTCTAGTAGCCTCTGAGAGCACTGAGGATAGATCACAGGTTCTTAAACTATTCCAAGGAGCTGAGACTGCCTTGTAGTGCCAGAGGATGAAGGATTGAGGGTGGAAGGCAGATGAGAGGCAAAGCCAGTCTGTGAATTCAGTTCTATTTAAACCGGAAGGAGTCTTCATCTCCCTCTCTCTCTGGTTAGGCTTCTACTTGAGCCTTGGTTGAAAGCAAGTAAACAAAATTACAGAACTAGCCAATACAAAGACTGAGCATGTAAAGGTCTCTTGATCTCTGACTGGCTCATGGTGGTTGTGGGGGCCTGTATGTGTGTGCACAGAGGTGCGGCAGATGGTGATGTGGTGATGGCAGGGGTACGCTTACCTGTGTTACCTGAAGAGCCAAGTCAGCTTGCACATCTTAACCCCAGATTCAGATTTGTACCCTGTGGAGATGGGTATGTTTGTGTGTGAGGCAGACAGAATACAAGTGTGTAAGAGAGAGAAAGGGCATATGCAGGAGGAGAGGTAGGGAGTGGGGGATGGGGCTGGTACGGAAGTGACAAGTGACTGCCAGACAGAGTCAGAGGACCTGTGAGTATTCCATGGGGGCTCCCTATCATCTCTTCAGAGCAAAAAATTGGATGAAAGAATGGCTTGCCCATGATCCATGGAATGGAGAACCAAACTAACAGAAATACACTGGGCATTTATTTAAGGATTATTAAAACGGAATTATCCAGCAAAATGCGGGAAACCCAATTTACTTATGAGAGGAAAAGAAATTACGATGAAAACTGTTCTGATTTTCCAACATCTCTGTAACACGTAGTTGGAATGTAAATGTTTCTGCCCGGGAAAAGGGAATTAAGGAGGTGGAAGCAGTTGCAGAGTTATAAAGCTCTCTCTTCCTGACTGGAAGGGCCAGGGTCTTATTCAAACAAGCAGTGATGAGTGACTATTGCTATTAGAGGCAGCATAATGTGTAAAATCAGCAGTCACTTTTGCTGAGGGTCTGCCTCCATCTGGAGGGCACATGCACTATTCTGGTGCCTGTTAGATGGTTGGCACAAATTCCTTAAGTTACAAGTAAAGTTCTTTTGTCCCACTGAAGACATCAAAATGGGAAAGTTAGACTACAATGACTGCTTCAGAATGTATGTCCTGACCATTAGTGAGTAGTGAAATCATCTTTTATTAGGTCTTGATCACCATTAAAAAATAAATAGACTAGCATATGACAGAAAGGAATCAAGAATTCCTTGAGGTAGCATATGTAGTATGTATTGTTTCAGGAATCTTTTGTGTCAGTTCTTTGTGTGTGTGTATGTGTGTGTGTATACTAATGATGTGAAATGTATTTCTCACCATATCTCAAAAATGTTTGAAAGTCACTGACTTTGGCTTACAAAACAACATTACTATTAAGTATAATGAATGGAGAGGGAAAAAAAAAAAAAAAAAACAAAAAAACAAAAAACCCAAAACTGCTGAAGGAGAAGATTTGAGTTCTACTCTTACTACCAAGGAGCTGAGTTACTATGCCCAGTCACTTTACCCAACTATAAAAATTAAGCATTTAATTAAATTGATCTCCAAGACCCTTTCCAGCTCTGCAATTCAGACATAATCTTGCCTTTAAGTGAGTGGGTGATATGGTGATAAATGAAGGATTGTTCAGAGATTAAAGATCTGAAGCAGCAATTGCTTTACCCAAAGTCAATTCTCAGACTGTTCTTAACCAGAAGAGGAGGAGAACTCCAGTCTCTTTTATTTTAATAGGTGAACAGGAAGGCTAATGATATTCCCTTTATAGGTTCTTTAAAAATTTCAACAATGAGAATTCAAAGGCTTTATATTGATTTTTATATCTGGCTAATAAGACTCTTGGTAGCCAGACCCCATATATTTTTAGCCCTTTTTTTTTTTTTTTCCCTTCTCACTTTAACCATCCTGTCACTCATGGAGGTTGAATCAGCAGGCTTTTAGTTTGCCCAATGTATAATCTCAGGTCCCATGTAACAAGGGCTCACAGCTACTGGATTTTCTGACTGTGGAATTTACTTTTCATTTTTATTCAGAGCAGTGTCAGCCCTGCCTTTAAAACTAAAGTGAAAATGTAACTGTGTGGTAATGAATTTGAAATCTCTTAAGGAGAACACATTTTAATGCACCTTGCTAGTGTTGAAAAATACAACATTGCTGTATATTGGAACTGTATCAAGTTCTTATTTTTTAGATTATGATATCGAAAAATGGTAGTCATTATAATGTGTCTCTAGGTCAAGTGATTAGGATTTATTTTAATATTTCCCATCTGTTTTCTTAAAAGAAAAAAAGAAGATACTTAGTCTTCAAAAATGGGGAATGGACGAACAATAGGAAGAAAAAAACAATTATCAGCAGGACAGGAAATATTGTGCCAGTGCCCTTTGAAAGATGCAGTGGGGAAGCAATTCTTCTGTCACCATTTAAATGTTCCTTAAATGGAGTTTTTGTAGGCTAATGGAAATAAATCCTAGTCATTCTCCCCTAATTGAGCCTCTACCATGCAAAGTCTACAATTTGAGAGCACTGTTGGATTTATATTCTTGAAAGAGCCTACTTCCAGGGGGATGGTTGGGATTTTATTTCTTTTTGCATTTTGTCTGATTCTCTTCCTTCATCTTAAAACTTAACGCAACTGTCAAAAGTTATCGACTAAACACGTGAACCCAACATACTATGCCCCCTTCACACTCAAGGAAACTCTGCATTTCATACTAAAGTTTCAGAGGAGGGAAACAACACCTCACTCTGTCATACAACATGGTTCAGTTGTTTGTGCTTTCTGATTTAAGTTAGACCACTCTTTCTCTAAATAAAATTTATCCATTTCTCTGCCTTTAGTAATTTCCTATTCAAGCATTTGCTATGTATTATGGACAAGCAAATCACATGGTTAATGAAGACTTTTGGTCAGTGTTGAAAAAGCATAGGTTTAAGCTTCATTCCAAATCAATGCTTCCATTGATTAATTCAATTAAAATCTCTATCTGAGAATATATTGGATTCTACAAAGAGTTTGACTCTAGAAATATAAAAAATGATTACAAGATGCTGCCCTAGCATAATGGACTATTATTAGTAATTGAAAAGTGAAACAGAGCAAAAAGGCATGTTTCTCCCCTCTGCAGGTCTAGATTTTATCTTATGAATACTGTGTATTTATTTCTACAGAAACTTTCAATATTTTATATTTATCAGTTAATACATGGGAATATTTTTTCCTGTTTACATGAGAAGAACTTGAAACTCAGAGCCTTGTCTTATGAAATTTTCAAAAAATGATATAGCTGGTAAATTTCCCACAAATTCTACAGCTACAGATAAAAGAAAACTCCAATTACTTTCAAAACTGCCTCCCCGTGTATTAGATTAGAAAACCACTAATAGCTTTTGAGCATGATTGTCTAATATTTTATTCAGGTCTTGTTTAGAAACACATTGAAGTCATTACCTGACTTTTAAGAAAGAGGAGTTCTTTTTCCAATTAAAAATAAACCCACTGGCACACCCTCGCTCTTATTTCTTTTGCCTAGAAATGCTCATTTGACTTTCAGATTAGGGTATAAAGGGATATCAACCAGGGAAAAATGACATTCCTGGAGGTGACATTTCTCAAAGTTGGTTTGGGCAGTACTTAGCCACAAATTTCACCTTTCTGTTTTCACAATATTGTCAACAAAACAAACAAGAAATAATACCACATAGCACCTAGCATTCCACTTTATGTTTTCAAGGGGTCATTAATTTTGTTTGGAATAATGGCTAGCAAAATTCTGAAAATGAGAATGCACATAAAACATATTGCATTAAAATGAAAGTTCACAGATGTTACTTTTGGAGATTCTAAGCTAACAACACAATTTGTGACAAATCAGTACATCTCTATTTGGGTGAACTATGAGGTCATGAAATATAAATCGTTTGTAGACACACTGAACCTTAGCATGGGAATAGGTGCTTTGTAATTGGAGGACACATGAGGCAAAATTTTAGCTTTGAGATTTTAGTTTCCAAAAGATAAAGAAAAACAGATGGCCTAATATATTTTGTGGCACTTACTGGACACTGGTGGAATTCCAAGCCTTTGTTTACATGTACAACCTGTTTGAGAAAATAAACATTCATTAATGATACCTGAACTTGAATTTGTTGTGATTTGCTTTTTTAAAACCATTCAAATGGATGTTTTTGTATAAGATGGAAAGAATCAAGGAAAAATACAATACAGGTTATCTTGTCTATTGCTTTGCCAAAACAGGTAATTCACAATATGTATTTTGGAGATAATTTTATAGTTTGGAATGACACAATCTTATTCCAGACTTAAAAGATGGGTGCATGTGTCTTAGAAGACTGAGAGAGCACTAAATAAGTGTAAGGCTGCTCTGGTGCGCAGGATTCAGATTTGCTCTGGCAGACACATGCTTTTGTAAGATCTATGACTATACTGTACAATTCTTAAGCTTGTTTTTTATTTTCATACAGTAGGGTTCACGTCTATGGCCTAAAGATATACTGCAATTTTGCAGTTTCATACTTGATGGAATAACATGGGAATAGTTCTATTAAGTTCTGTTAAAAAATTTTGGAATCTTAGAATAATGCAATATCTCAATATGACATTACAGGCACACCAGAAACTCCAAATCAGCCCATCAATCACTGAACACATTATAATGGCCTTTTGAGCAAATATCAAAATAAAATTCATAACCAAGAAAATTCTTTCAGTGAATTTTATTTTGAACTTCTGATTATTTTGAGTCAAAATAAAGTGGAAAACACTTGAAAAATAAATAAATGTGTAAATCTCCTAAGACCATAAATTGCTGGGTGAAGCCAAGTTCTAAACAGACACTTAGACAAATACTTCTGCTTAATATTATGTTAGTTACATACATTTAAAAATATGTAGTTAATTTTTTCCCCTGCAGTTTTCTGCCTTGATGTTTTTTATCAGTCTACCTCCTTTGTAGTGGTTTCTATTCTGTTTTAGAAATTATTTTTATTTTCTTTCTGTGTTCTACTGTTAACATCCCATTAATTAACAATTTGAGTGCAGCAAGACCACTTTACTAAAAACATTAATTGTATTAGTTGTTATATTTACCCTCTAATGTTAATCTTGGTTTTCTGTCTTTACTCTTAAATCAATTAAAATATGTTAATGATTTAGAGAAATACAAGAAAAATGTAAAAGTATTCAATATGTTATCTTCCCTCAAGTCTCCACTGGTTTCATTGTAGATCAGAGCATTTTTCAAATGTGCATTAATGAATGAGTCAGTGTCACTGATTTTCTCTTTCTCCCTTATAATGTACTACCCTGTGATCCGGTAGGAAAATCAAATAAAAGGGAAGGTAAAAATTGAAGCTGCTTCGTGAGCTAATGAGTTTTCTATCTTGAGAAGACTTGAACATAAGCTTGATGATTTCCAGGAGCAACATGGTAGAAAAGAGTGCTGATGAGGTGGAAGAGGGGGTCCAGTCCCTTCCATTTGTGAATTTCCATGATAAGTTCCAATTGCACAGCTCCCTTTGGGGTAATTGTTCTCTCATTTTGATGGTCTATTCAGAGAGGCTAATGACTGAGAATGAATGAGTGAATGGAGGTAGGAAGCTTCACCATGCTGCAGGTTGGTGGAGGATACTTTCAAGTTTCAACATGAATATCTTCATCTACAAGTAACAACACACCAGAAAAAAAAAAAAACAAAAAACCAAAAAAACAGTGTGTGAGCTGGCCTTGAGATGAGTTAAGGCCGTGGGACCCAAGTCCATGGCCAGAACCTTGAGATAAGTTAAGGCCGTGGGACCCAAGGTCACGACTACAGAGCATGTTTGTAGTATGCAGTAAATAATTGCTCCACGCATGCGTTAATTATATAAGATTTAGAACAAAGAAAATAGAAGTACGCATGTGCTAGAGATATTCTGTAAGCCTAATGAACAAAGAAACTCAGACCGCGCATGTGCTGACAGAAAACAAATAAAAGCAGGACACATACATCATAGGTGCGCACCTCTCTGTGGCAATAAAGTGTTGTTAACCCCATGGTGTCTCCAGCTGAAGTCTGTCCGGCAGTATGGCAACTCCTCGTGCATTTTTTCGTTTGGGCCGCTCACCTCCTAGAACCCCACGTCAGCTTCCCTCCGCTGACACTTGGTGTAGTCGGCAGGATGAGGTGAGTGCCCCCTCTGAACCCCCTGCCCCTGACGGGGATGCTCTGATGGAAGCAAAGTGGCCCCCTACCTCTGTATGGTACCCGGTGGCAGCCTATTTGCTGACGTGGGCTCAACCTGAGGATTGGGACACAATGGCGCCCCGGTCAGATGACGTCCGGAGGGCGTTGGAGCTGTTAGACAATAATGTCCCATTAGCCCACCGAGAGGCAGCCAGGAGGGTGGCCTGGATGTTCTTATCTGTTTTACGGCATGCTAGCCAAGACATGAGAGATTTACAGATGCAAGTGGAGGAGTTGCAGTGCAAAGAAGAGGAGCTTAAGCAGAGACCCAGCACAGCAGAAAGATGTCTGCATGGTCCTAGATCCGCCGCCTCTGAGAGCAGCTATGCCTGTGTAGCTCTGGTCCCACCACCCCTGGGAGCGGTAAGCCCGACCCATCCCCCCGTTCCACTGCGTCTACAGCCAGTGGTGAGGCAACGGGTGGAAATGGAGGAGCCCATGGCTCAGGGGGGAATTCCTGCAGGGACACAGCGAGTGACATGACAAACCACCTATACATCCTATACATCAATGGACTTGAGAGATCTGGTGAAGCAATGCAAGCAGCGTATGGCTGAGTCAATCACCGCATGGCTATTGCGCCTTTGGGATGATGGGGCTGACCAGACTGAGCTATCTCCAAAGGAGATGGGCCAGCTGGCCAGCATAACAACTGTCCCTTCACTGCGGCAGAGGCTGCAAACTATTCCCCAGTCAAATGCTGATGATGGCAACCATACGCTGATAAGCTGGTTAATGGCTGCTGTACGCACTGTGTGGGAAAGTGCAGGGGATTTGCCTGAACACGTGAGTAAATGGACCACGTATTTGGACTTAGCACAAGTTGTCCGGGAAATGGGCATGCGCCAGGTGATGTTTTCTTTGCATTTCCGTAGTCCAGATGATGAGCTCCTTACAGCTCGAATGAAAGATTTGATTTTGGTTAATGGCCCATGGGAACGTTTGGGACTATGGCGGCGCTACTAGCACCGTACATACACCGCCCCATTCATGAAGTAACTGAGGCTCTAGCTCATCTGGGGGACATAGAGGTGTGCCGAAAGGGGGTACATGCTGCCAAGACTCAAGGTGAGTCCAAGACCCCTTCCTCTTGTGCAGTGACTCAGAAAGGAAGGTGCACACTGAGGTGGAAAAAGGGGAATGCTCCAATTTTAGGAGGGCCCCAAAAGCTAGATCGCCAGCAGATATGGTGTGATTTACTGGCAGCTGGCCTGGACCGTGTGAAATTAGATGGCCAGCCATTGGAGGTGCTGATGGCCTTATGGAAGAAATTACGGCCTGAGCAACAATATACTCCACTGACAACCTCCCACCAGGCCCGAGAGGTGGCCTTTGCTGATTTCCTCCCAGACTAGGAGGAAGGCCAGAGTGTTTGGGACATGGGGCACCCCGAAGACCGAAGGCCACATGTTGAACTGACTATTCACTGGTCCCCCATGAATAAACAGCGAGTGCTGGCACTAGTAGACACAGGAGCTGAAATTACATTGGTGCATGGAAATCCAGAGCGTTTTCAGGGACCATGGGTTGATATAGAAGGATATGGAAACAAGCAAATGTGTGTTAAATGAGTGACTCTGATTTTGGGCATTGGCCTTCTGCCCCCTGCTGCATATGAAGTGCATATCTCCCCAGTAGCTGAATATTTTCTGGGGATAGACATTTTGCAAGGATTGCAAATACGATGACTCAAAGGGAATTTCGCCTGAGAGTCCGTGTGGTGAAAACAGTTATACGGAGGCATCCTCATCATGCACCTTTGATTTTGCCACAGGCCACACGTGTGGTGAATGTCGCAATATCAATTGCCCAGAGGCCATGAGGAAATCGGACAGACTATTCTGAAACTTGAGGAAGCCAGTATAATTCGGGCTACACATAGCCCATATAACTCTCCAGTATGGCCAGTGTGGAAACCAGACGGCTCCTGGAGATGACAGTGGACTATTGGGAACTGAATAAAGTCACTACCCGCATGCATGCAGCTGTGCCGAATATAACAGATTTGATGGACCGACTGTCCCATGAACTGGGTACTTGTCACTATGTGGTTGACCTGGCTAATGCATTCTTCTCGATAGACATAGCCCCTGAGAGCCAAGAACAGTTTGCTTTCACCTGGGAAGGCAGACAATGGACATTTGTTGTGTTGCTGCAGGGGTATCTGCACAGCCCCACACTGTGCCATAGCCTGGTGGCCCAGGACCTGGCTACATGGAGCAAACCGGATACTGTTCATTTGTTCCATTATATTATATGACATAATGCTAATCTCTGATTCTCTCAGATTTGGAAACCGGTGCCACAGCGCTGCGAGAAGCCCTGGCGGGCTGGGGGTGGGCCGTGAACGAGGACAAAGTGCAAGGACCTGGATATTCTGTCAAATGCTTGGGTGTTGTCTGGTCGGGTAAGACAAAAGTGCTGCCTGAAGCAGTAACAGACAAAATCCAGGCATATTCCCGCCCTGAAACAGTTAAACAGAGACTTATTTAGGTCTTCTGGGATACTGGTGGGTGTTTATTCCTCATTTGGCCCAAATAGCCAAACCCCTGTATAAACTGATTAAAAAGGGAGAAGTCTGGAATTGGTCTGATGAGACCGAATGTGCATTTGTTGAAACTAAAAGGGCAGTGGCCCAGGTGCAAGCACTGCGCACTATAGATCCAAACATAGCTTTCTGGTTGGCAGTCCATGTGGACAATGATGGATATGGCTGGGGCTTATGGCGGAAACATGGGCAGCGGAAAGTGCCCATAGGATTCTGGTCTCAGTTGTGGAAAGGGGCTGAATGTCATTATTCTCTGATTGAGAAACAGTTGCTAGCGACTTATGCATCCTTGATTGCCACTGAACCCCTGATGGGGAAGCAAGAGGTCCAAGTGCAGACCACATGCCCTGTTGCAGGATGGGTACAGACATGGGCAAAGCAACCCCGATCGGGAACTGCCCAAACCCCAGCTCTGATGAGGTGGGGTGCTTATTTGGAACAGAGATCCCAGTACACCACTAGCCCCTTGGCTGCAGAGTTGCAGCAGGTGTTAGGGCCTGTGAGATTTGTTGCGCCTGATGTATAGATGCTTCCACAACAAGGGGTGGACACTGTGCCCAGTCCCTTTGGTGAAGGGAAAGGGCCACCCCCGGGAACTGCTTGGTATACTGATGGATCTTGTAAGGGCAGTCCGCCCACTTGGGTTGCAGTAGCACTGCACCCTGCCACTGAAGCCTTCTGGTATGAGAGCAGAGAAGGCCAATCCAGCCAATGGGCTAAGTTACGTGCAGTATGGCTGGTGTTGATGAATAAACCTAGCCCCTTGCAGATTTGTACAGATAGTTGGGCCGTATATCGAGGCCTTACATTATGGATACCCCAATGGGCCCTGCAAGACTGGATGATTAGGCCCTGTGGGGACAACAGATGTGGAAACAGTTATGGGACAAAGGCCAAGAAGGCCAGTATACTGTTTACCACGTACCAGGGCACCGCCCAGCCCTGGCACTTGGCAATGAGGCTGCTGACGTGCTAGCCCAACTCCGTCCTGTACAGGGTATGGTCCCAGGACCCAATATAGGTCCCTGGCTCCATAAGAAACTTGGTCATGTTGGCTCATACACAATGAGGCAGGTAGCTGACCGGTGGGGCCTGCACCTGAGCCACAGTGAAGCCAAAGATGCCGTGCGGCAGTGTCCATGGTGTGCTAAGCACCACCCGCACCGGCGGCGATGGCCCCAACAGACGGGGAAGATTGCACGGGGAATTCAGCCACTGCAGGTATGGCAAATAGATTATGTAGGCCCCTTTGCTCCACGTACGGGCTTGTGGTACCTGCTGACAGTGGTGGACACAGCTACTGGCCTAGGTTTTGCTCACCATGTGCCCCGAGCTACACAAGACTCTACTATTAGAGCACTGGAAGTTTTACGGGCCTTCTATGGGACTCCCTTAGAAATACAAAGTGATAGAGGGACCCCTTTCACTGCCCAACAGACTCAGGAATGGGCCAAGGAAAATGACATTATCTGGATATTGCATGTGCCTTGCCATCTTCAAGCAGCAGGAATGATTGAACGGTACAATGGCCTATTAAAGGACAAACTGAGGGCTCTCAAACCACAAGGGTGAGGCTGGAACAGTGTCCTGCCGCAGGCGGTACGTCTTTTGAATGAACAACCTCGCCGTACAGGTATGAGCCCACTGGAAGAGTTATTGCAAGGGACTATTCGGAGGCTCAGAGTTGGGCCTGTGCAGGAGGCCTCCGATGTCTCAATAGTGGGCCATGCGTTAATATTACACACCCCCAGGTTGTTGAACTCAGGAAAACAGGACACCTGGACATGGAAGAATCAGGTCCAGACTGAAGGCCCCTGGCTAGCCCTTTTGGAACCATGGGGCAATGGGCTAGATAAAGCCCTGCAGGTAACCCCACGAGTGTGCATTTTGATGTGCAGGTTACTCTAGGGAAAACAGGAGTGTCCCTACTTAAAGGAGCAGAAGCCCTACGGCTTTGGGCAATTCCACTGATAGCTCCTGAAGCTCTCCCAGAGTGTAACCAACCTAGTGTGGGCGGGCTGGTGTAGTACCACCGCCCAGGGCAAACAGCCCTTCCTGCCACTGTCCTCTCACAGGATGAGAAAGTGGCTTGCATCCTCCCAGAAGGGAGAGATTTGCCAATCACGGTGTCCACATCTGCTCTGTCCCTCCATCCAGGGTAACAGCAAATACCATGTTCTGGGCACACACATTCACACGAGTCCACGTCTCTCACTGTTGGGTCTGTACTGAACTTCCCATAGACACAGGAGATGGACTGCCGTGGCACCTCCACCCCCCGTCCAGAGCTAATTGGAGCACCTTGACTCGATGGAATGCGAACAGGACAGCGAGATCGCCCTGGGACTTGCGGCGTCAGACTATTGAAGAAATACTCTGACGTGAGCGGGGCAATACCCGCCCCCTAATTGGAAGGACTGTATGGAATAGGTGGGGATGGATGAATAGTGTTCATGTAAAAGTGAGAAATTTAAGCCCCCTCTGTATTGAGCAGTGGTTTGAACACAAGGCTCCAAACCGCACAGTGGGGTGGCTCCCAGAAGAGCTGTGTGCCAAAATTATAATGTAAATGCCTCCACCTGGTGGGATGGGTGACCTCTAATTGGCACAAAGCCCACTGATTTCCTGCCACCAGAGTATCTGTGGGTATGTGGCACCCACGGATGGTCTTATCTCCCAGCTAAATGGACAGGGCACTGTACTTGGGGTAGAGCTTACTTGCCCGGACATATCCGGCCCACTTTAACAGAGCACCCCACAAACTGGGACCCACTGCACACCCGGTGGCACCGGGGGAAGCGTGCAGCTTGGTGGTTTTATCCCATGGCCCTGTTCCTGCCTGGTGCTGGGACCATCAGTGTTGAATTGCAGGTAGAAGCTTTAGCTCAGCACATATCAGCTGTACTGAATGTTACTAGAAGGTCTATAGAGGAATTGTTAGATGAGACTACCCAGATGCGAAAGGTGGTCTTACAAAATAGAATGGCATTAGATATTCTCACTGCAAGCCAGGGTGGCACATGTGCTATGTTACATATTGAATGTTGTATCTATATACCAGATCACCAGAAGGAAGTAGCTAAGGCACTGCATGAAATAGATCAGGAATTAGATGGCATAGATCATGTAACTCAAGACGCCCTTAAGAATTGGTGGTCATCCTTGACATCCTCCTGGAGATGGAACCTAACTGTCCTGACTATTGTTGCTGTCTGCATATTGGTAGGATGCTGTACTCTGTATTGTTGTTGTGGTCTTTGGGCACAATGCTCCACCCTGTGGGCTAAGGTCCCCACGACCTAGGGGGTGGAATATGAGCTGGCCTTGAGATGAGTTAAGGCCGTGGGACCCAACGCCATGGCCAGAGCCTTGAGATAAGTTAAGGCAAAACTCAGTACAAAACTACACCAAGAGCACCTCTTAGACAACACTGCCTTCACAGTGATAAGTAATATCCTTCTGGATTTCAATGTTTTTGGAATTCTCTCAAGGCCTTTTAAAATATAGTCAGATCTTACCTTTCTATGAGTGCTAAGAGGGGTGCATTTGGGGACAATGTTTCACTCACTAGTAACTTTACAAAGGCTCTATGAGATTTTGAACACTTGTTGAAGAGTAAATAGATCCTAGATAAAGCACTAGATATTTTATTGACATAATATGATTCAGTTTTCAGTTTCACTTGATTTCATCATTTTGAATAAAGGCTATTAATCCTCAATTTCATCTAATCTCATCATTTTGACTAAAGGCTATTAAGGAATAACAAATGTCTCATATATAGGACAACTTGTACATGCATAGGCCAGTGTTTGGTTTGGAAAGCTTCACCCACACGGATCATACTTCCCTTCCAAAATATTCAGAACCTGGAGGAGGAGGAGGAGGCACAGTGGAAAGAATACGGTCTTGCACAGAAAGACCAGGATCTGAACTCTGCTTCTGCCGTTTCCTTGTTCTGTAAGCATAGCGAGTTTATTTAAATTCTCTTAGCTTCAGTTTCTTAATCCTTTCCTTGCTATATTTTTCTTTTTAAGATTTTTATTTATATATTTTTAAAACAGATATAATTGGCACTACCCAATCTTTAAGTGTGTTTTATGTTCAGGCACTTGTTTATCTTACTTGGGAGACGTAAAAGAACACCAGGAGGCACCAGGGTAGACCATGGACCAAGGACTGGAGTGGATATCTGTGTACTACCTGAAATAAAGACTGTGGGCTGAGAAAGTCAAGGGGTTTAATCCAGCAATTCAAAGTGAGGTGATGACAAATGAACTACTTATTGTTTATAACTTAGATGACTGATTTCTTGAATATGTGTTAGCACATTTGACTGTCCTTTATGATTAGATTATTGCATTCTGTTGATTCTTAAGTTGTAGTTGGCTTTATTCCTTTGATAACTATGTAAGTTTTAAAAGCCGAAGCTCTAAACTGCTCTGAGAAACAAGAAATGGTACATATATGTAAATTTAAAAATATGTGCAGTATATTGTATATAAGCATATACATGCCATATATTGTATATGTGCAGTCAAATTGCATCAATTTTAACTAATAAAACTGAAAAAAAAAAAAAAAGGAAAACAAGCAGAAAAGCCAAAGTGGGATAATGAGTCTTAACACTGGTAAGAGTTAACTGCATGGTAAATGTAAGGAGACATACACACTGCCCCCTTTTCCCCACCTATGCAGATTTGGTTGGTGCACCACTGTACACTTAAAGGTCTGCTCCCCCATGGGCTATTTTGGCTTTAAACCAGATGAAAGGGTTCCTCATTCCTGATCTTTTCGTGTTCTCTTACGCTGCCCTTTGGCTTCCACTCATCTTTTAGCCTCTTCTTTCCTTCCTTTGAAGGTTTCTTAGTAAAAGAGTTATTGAATTTTAGCTACTTTTTCTCCCCTAAGTAATCAAGGGGTTTTCTCTTTTTTCTTTTCTTTTCTTTCTTTCTTTTTTCTTCTTTTTTTTTTTTTGGCCTCTGTTCAGGAAGCCTTACACATTTTTGTAACCACTATTGCTCCCTATGTGCACCTCCACACACACCAGCTACTATTACCAAAGTTTATTAGTAGAGGAGCAGAATTTGCTCTGTTAAAACAAAACTACAGTTCTGTAAACTTTTTTTGTGAATAAAACATTAGCTTCAAATTCACCCCTCTCAGCATGCATAGAAAGTTAAGATCTAATTATTTATTTAAAGAGACCTTGAAAGAATTCCAAAAACATCAAAATTAAGAAGGATATTTGTATCCACAGATCATGCCCTCTCTCTCTCTCTCTCTATATATATATATATATATTATATAAAGTATATATAAAATATATATAAAATAATGTAATATACATCAGAAGAAAAAGCTGACACTAAGCCATGATGAAATAGTGAAAAAAATGATAATAGACATGGCACTAATTCAAATTTTGTTATGCTCATTGCCTATCTATATTCTTGGCAAAGGTGGTAGTGGGAGGGTCTACCATCACAATTTGTGTATATGTGTGTGTGTGGTGTTGTAAGGGTTAAGGGTGAATACACATAGAAGTGGGATGGGAAAACGCTTGAGCTCAGTGAAGGAAAACTTGGCATATGTATAGTTCATCCAGTGTCAAGAGTCCAGAAAATCTACCTTCAGCTTCACCTCTCTTTCCTTCTCTCTTTCCATCAGTGTGTTCACACATGAAATGCTCTGTCCAGGGAGGAAAAGAAGTAAAATAAAAAATCATGTAGCACTCATTTCAGATCTGATTTCCAAAAGTCACATTTCATATAATTTTTTTCTTAAGAGTGTATACATGTATAATGTATTCGATTCTTCTTAACTACTAATGGCTTTCAAAAAAATGTTGCTTACGTTTTGTTTCAGAATTTTCTTAGCTGATGGGCATAATGCAGAAGGAATCTGTCATGCACTGGGTTTGATGAAACTAGGTAATTTAGTCTCATGGAAGCAAGGATTTTTAAATCAAGATTTTATTTAAAACTTTGAAGTCCTTATATATGTCTTGACCTTTTACTGAGTAACATCCATGTTTTATGTTAACAATGCATATTAAGTTTCATAAATAACAGCTCTTGGGGGACTTCTGTAGCAAGACAGAGTAACCGGCATTGGGCTAGCCTGCTCACTATAAATAGTAATCAAACTGAACACAATATATGAAGCTGTTATAGATAGTCAACAAGAGGCAACACAGGACTGTAATCTCTGAGAGAAAGGAAACACAAAATAAACCCCATAATTACCATTGCTTGTCTTGGAGGCAGTTTCCAGACTGCAAAGCAGGGAGTTGGATGCCAATCAGAACATGATGGTTTTCCTGGGTTTAGGAAGCATAAATTGGAGTTCAGGACCACTAAATGGGTTGAAATTTGTTGAATCGAGGACTATAGAGAAAGAACATGTGCAAAGAAGGAAATCTGTCAAGGAATCATTAAGTTTTCCACCAAATATTAAGCTGTGAGGGCACAGGAAAGGCTGGGAGCTATGAAAGGAAATATAGACTGTGGAGATCATATGTTTCTGAGAGAGGTAAGTGTTGTGACTAGCTAGAGCCTTGCTAAACATCATAAGCATTCAATGTTGATCTCCGAAAGTTTGTATATTAGGAGTAGGGCTACTCTAGACTTAGAATAAAAAATAATACAGACCTACCTTAACAGTCAAAGTTATACTGTTTAATTAATTTTTCAGCAAATAATGCTTAATTTTTTAAAAAGAAATATCAAAAAACCCCTTTACTCTCAACAACGTAATATCCATGTTTAGCTTAAAATAAAACATCACTACATAGGCATAGACACAAGAAATTGTGTGATCCATAATGAGGGAAAAAATTGTAGTAGAGACAGACCTAGAGATAATAGAGATGTTGGAATTAGCAGGCATAGTGTAAAACAGCAATTTAAATATGCTTAAAAATGTAAAGGAAAGGATGAACATGATGAACAGACAGATGGGAAATTCCACAGAGAAACAGAAACTTAAAAACAGAATATTAAAACTCAAAAATGCAATAACTGAAATGAAAAATTGATATTTTTTGTCTCATAAATATTAAAAATTTCTGCTCATCAAAAGTTTAAAACTGGGAAAATGTATTTGTAAAACAATGGACAGACTATGTAAAGAACTTTTCATAAATCAATTAAAAATGCACTCTTTAATAAAAGGGCAGAAGACCAGAATAGGCATTTACAAAGGAAGATAAGCAAATAGCATATGAAAAAATATTCATCATTAGTCATTAAGTTTATGAAAATTGAAACCACAATAAGATGTCAGTATGTCTTTACTAGAATAACAAAATTTTTAAAAGCTGACATGTCCGAATATCAAAAAGCATTTATAGCAATTGGAACTGTAATATATTGGAGACAGGTGTGTAAAACTGTTACAAATAGTTTGGAAAACCCCTTGGCAATATCATTTAAATTTGTAATTGCCCTATGACTCAGCAATTCCACTCCTAGGCATTTATTCAAGAGAAAGAAAAGACAAACATTGACAAAAATACTTCTATAAGAATGTTTACAGCAGTTTTACTTATAATAGCCTCAAAATGGAAATAGCTCAAATTTTCATTAACAAGTGAATAACTAAATAATTTGAATTATACAGTAAAATAATACTTAGCAGTAACATGAAAGAACTACTGATATATGTAAACACATAAATTACTTTGAAAACCTTCTGAATGAAAGAAGTCAATTACAAAAGCATTTATTCATAATTTTTAGTGCAATTTTAGAACAGGCAAAATTGATCTATGGCAAGAGATATCAGAACAGTGGTTGCCTCTAGTGGAGAGAAGTTTGGGAGGATTGAGTGGTAAAGGGTATGTAGGAAAAAACTTTCTGGGATAATAGAAACATTTCTTTTTATAATAGACTTGTGGGTTACAAAAGTGAGTGTATCTATTTGTCAAAACTGCAACATTTAATGTCTATGTATTTTATTGTGTAAAAATTATACTTGAATTTAAAATATTTTGGATCACTGAATTTCTTCCCTTTACTTTGTGATTTCAGATGAATTTTGCAGTTGTCCATTTGTGCCTATGTGAAGTCTGTAGGCTAAATAGGCTACTTTTTTTTCCCACTAATTTCTTTTAACAATATTGCACTATATACAAAATGATTTACTTAAAGTCTTAAGCAAGTCTAATTGATACACAAACAAATTCTGCTAACTCATCTAATTACAAGATAGAAAACAGCTGATTTATAACAAATTTCAATGGCAATGAGTTATAGCCTCAGCATGAGCTCAAAGAAAATAGTATTAGGCTCTGGAAGATGAGTGGAACCTAGTAGGTTGCAGTAGAAAATATGCACTCAAAGACTCTGCAAAATTGCCAAGGATCACAGTTCTGGCATTTTCATTTCAGATCACTTTAGCAATTTTTACTTGTAGGTTCTACTTCTACAAATGCTGCCACGCTTTTTGTTGGCGCAGCCTCAGAGGAACAGTCTCTCAAAGGAAATGGAGAAATTTGGCAAAGGGAAAAGAAAGAAACAAAAAAGAGCCCTGTTTAAAAAAAATAAAATAAAGCCTAAAATAAAAGAAAAAAAAAATCAAACCAGAAGTCTAGGTTGGTGTCAGTCAGAGATGGCTGCCACATGCCACCACCCTACCATGACATGGTGATCTGGACAAATGTGTCTCATTGCTGGACCATTATTGGGATAGCAGTTCTGCCCACTCTTTAGCCTCCAAATGTTTCCATTATGGCTCCCTATCTTTAGGAGTTAATCTCTAGGCTATAATAATTTACTTCAGGCTGGCATGCCAGGTCTCCACCAGGGAGCACATTTAGAATAATAGAAGATTGCCTGTTTCAGATGCTTTTATTTTGTGTGTATGTAGGGGTGGGTAGGGGAGTGGGTGGGTGGGTGATGTTTGAAGGGTGTGTGTGTTCATATAATCTAAAAATGTTTGCTGTTGCAAAAATTACATTTGATACCTGATTGAGCTCTAATGCAATAATTTTCTTTGCCTACCCCAAATACTCAAAAAAGATCAAGTTGCTGAAAAATGTCTTTTTAGGGAAGAAATGTGTTAATTCATATTCATTTCCATTAGCTCTAGTACCTAGTGGGTGTTTAATAAGTGTTCACTGTCAAGAGCAAAAACAACAATTCTATTTATTACACATAGCATTGTCTTCACCAGCCTTCTATAAATGTGCTTCTGTGAATGTGATTTATTCTAAAAAGAATAAGCTAAAATAACTGTAATATTCTGAACAGTGTTTATGGCATATCAAGCATCTGTTGAATGTTAATCTCAGGAAATAGAATTGCATGAGTTCCATGGAATTGCAGTTTGTTTTAAGGGATCTGCTTTTTGGAGAAGTGAGCTACTTGCCTACTTTTTAAAAGAAGTATTTTATTGAGCATTAACTATTTTTGGAACTTTATGACATGCAACAGACTGCTTTGTAGCCAAACACTGATCCTATGTGGAATTGATTGTGTAAGCCCTTAGGTAACTGTGTGGTGTTGAAGGGTAAATCTTTAGACTCAGTTTCTCCTGATGGTTTAGGAAAGGGGCCTGGGACACAGCAGTGAGAGAAGGCAGTCCTTCTGGAACAGAATGTGAACCCAAGCTATCTAGCAACACCTGCTTTATGTCAGTCATTGGTTGTACATCTTCCCTAAACTTAGCAAAAATTATGTACTGTAGGTATAATTTCCCCTATTTGGCAGAGAGGAACCTAACTTCATATAAATAACTTGTCCACAATCAAACATCTAGTAAAGGCATGTTACTATGCTGTCAAAGGAAAACATGAATAATTAGTAATATACGTGTAAGAAATTATGATCCTTTTATGCAATCCATTTTCAGTGAATAAAATTTTACGATGATGTCTTTCTGAAGAATTGAGCCATAACATTGGAGAGAGATTAAGGTCTACTGGCTGCCTAAAACAACTGTTTGCCTATTTTTTCATTCTGAAGCCCAAAGATGTTTCAGAGACTTTAGATGTGATCATTTTTCTTGCTCAGGACGTGAATGTTGTTGAATCAACTGATACTTTTTGGTTCTCATTTTGTCTTGTCAGCACCGTTGAGCACAGTTGATCCATTTTTTCTTCCTGAAAACACTTTTTCCCTCAGCTGCAATGATGCAATATGACCCTGGTTAATTTGTTCTTAGTTTCTTGTCATTTGCTCCTCCACCTCTCCCATACTGGAATTTCTCAAAACATTCTTCTCTTTTTATTTCTATTCTCCCCTGTTGAAGTCCTTTGCCAACACTTATCCTTTGTCCTTCCTCCTCTCAGTTCCCCTATGTGCAAAGCACTTTCTTAAGACTTTCACATGTTTTCTCATCTACCTGAAATTCTTTTCCTCGTCCTCTTTTCCTTGTTCAGAATTTACCACCAGGTACACTGTCTTTGTCTGTTATACTGGTACTATTATCTCCCTTCAATTTACTACATTTTTAAAAATCAATCTCTTTTTTTTAACTTAAATTAACATATTAGAAATGGAAATCTAATATTGTTATAATAAAAAACTATGATTATTTGCAATAATTAAAAGAAGGTTATTAAAAGCAAATATACTGTGTAATAATTAATAATTAATATCATCACACTTAACTGCATTTTGGGATATAAAGATCTAGTTATTTTATTCTATCATGCTTTTTTGTTTTTTAGAGATTTTTTTTTTTCCTTTCATCTGTTAATATGGCCAGTTACATTGCTTTTCTAATGTTAGTCTAACCATGCATTTCTGGTATAACCAACTTGATTGTGGTGAATTATCCTTTTTAACTAATTGCTCAGTTAAATTTGCCGGTAACTTTTAAAGATTTTTGCATCTAAAGTCAAAATGAGGTTGGACTATATTTTTCTCCTATATTTTCCTTTGTGGGTCTTGATACCAAGGAGCTATCAGTCTGATACAATTAATTAGAGGTTATCTAATTTTTCTGTTCTCTGGAAGTGCGGAAGATTGAGATGAATTTCTCCTTGAATTTGTTGGTAAAGTCACGTGGGCTTGGAGTTTGCTCTGAAGAAAATTTTATGTTACTGAGTCACTTTCTTTATTTTTATCTCAATTTTTTATTATTTCTCTTGGAAAACTTGTAAATTGTATTTTTCTCGGAAGTTTCTTCTAAATTCCAAATTTACTGGAATAAAGTTTGTAATACATTCTATCTTTTTAATATATGTTGTATATTATTTACGCCCTTTCCCCTATTTTATTCCTGACATGAGTTAATTATTCTTTCTTTAATGCTTTCTTGATCAATCTTCTCATATGTATATTTAAATTTTTTTAAATTTGGCTTTGTCTTCTTTATTATACTATATGAAACTCTTATTTTATCATCATCAGTTTTGGCTCTTTTTCTTAATATTTCATTTCTGTCTTCTTTTTTTCTGTTCTTTCTATAATTTCTTAAGATGGATGCTTAAATCATTAAAGTCATTATTTATTCTTTTTTTAAATATATGCTGTACATTTCTTTTCACATGTTGCACTTTTCAAACTTTGATATGCTATATTCTCATTTTCAGTAAGTTCAGTATATTTCCTTATTTCTCTTAATTTCCTTACTTGACATATGTTTTTATAATGTCTAAACACATAGGGATTTCCTAACTATATTTTAAATTATTGATAGTTGTCAAAGAACATATAACTTATGATTACCTTTCATATTTACTAGTAATTGTTTTATGGCATGAAATACTATTCAATTTTTATAGTCATTATACTTTTCTTAGAAGAATTTAAGAACACTGTAAGGTGCTCTGATTTCCATTGAATCAACTTTTTTCTCTATATCTTTCTTGAGCTTATAGGTGCTATCTCCAGCTGACTGTATGTTTAGCTCTTTCTCCTTGTGGTCCTGTTGGTTTATAAATTTATGTATTTTGAGGTCATGTTATTGATTGTGTACATATTTTAAATTGTTAGGGTTTCTAATGATTAATTATTATTAGGTTTCTTTACTTTTAATGTAGTAACTAGTATATTTATTATGTATTCCAATTCTTTATCTTTTTGAATTGTTAAATTTATTGTTTTATACAGTCAATATTTATCTAGTGATACCTATAATTTTACTGCTTTATTTGCTCTTTACTTCTTCTTGCATTTCAACGTTTTTTTGGACATAGATTTTGTTATACCTATTGAAAATTCCTTATTTGCTTTCCTTTAGATACTCCTTTTACTGAAGTAATAGTCAGAACTTAATAACCATCAGAAGTCACCAATAACTTCATACTTCAGGAATCAATCTAAAAGAAACATAACATAAAAGTTGTAAAGGATTATTAAATAGCTATGTTTTGGGTGTCACGTCAGGAGTTAGGAATAGAGCAATAATAAACAATAAAATCAAGAAATTTTAAAATAATAAATGAAAAGTTAAGACAATAAAAATATAAGCAACATAATTGTCATAATAGCTATGAAGGATAAAATAAACTGTGAGAAAAAATGAAGTGGGAGGGACGTTTGGATCTACTTTGTACTGAATAGTTAGGAAATGTAACTCAGAGGAGTTGACTGAGCTTGGGTTGAGGAGCTTGGAAGAGCTAGACTGGCTAAGAGTAGAAGATAAAATATTCCAGATAGAGGATAGAGCTTAGCTTTAGGCTATTTGTTAGATGTTTTTTTCTGGAAGAGAAAGAAAGCTAGTGTGGTTGAAATGTAGTTAGCAAAGAAGAAAGTGAAGTTTGATAAGATAGGCAGGGGTCAGATCCTGAAGGGCTTCCTAGGTCTTGGCAATGAGTTTGGCTTTTTTGGAATCAGTTGGCAGATTGAAATAGGAGGCTTATGTAAAGTTCACTATATTTTTTAAAAGATCATTTTTGTTATTTTCAGAATAGGAATTGGTGGACGACAGACATAAAAGTTATGATAAGAGCAGTGGTGTCTTTGAATAGGTTGGTGGCAGTAGAAATAATTGGACTAATTTTAAGTGTACTTTGGAGCTGGACTGGACAGAATTCACTGATGTTGATGCATCTTATTAATTTTTTTTTGCTTGAGACAGTGGGGTAAAATATGGTGGCATTTATTTATTGAGCTGTATTATAGAGAAAATGTATAGTAAATGAGAAATTTGGGGAAAGTTAATATTCTCTTTTTAGACAGATCAAGCTTGAAATGTCTGTAAGATGTTTAAGGTGTCAAGTGAGCATTTGAATATAGGCATCTAGATATCAGTGAAGCCCTGTGCTGACCATAAAAATGTAGATGTCATCAGATTTAAGTGTTTTTAAACCTCTGAAAATGGGTATCACCTCAGGGAAAAGTATGACCAGAGAATAAAAACAGCTAGGACTGAGTCCTGAGATATTTTAATATCTAAATATTGGGTGCAAGAGGCAGACAGCCCAGGCAGGGAGGAGAAAGTCATGGTACCATAAAAGTCAAAGACCTGAGAGTTTCAAAAAGAACTGTAAAGGCTTTTCTTGTATTAGAAGAGTGTTTACAAATTTCATTTTACAAATGGGAAAAATGGACTTCCTTCTTTTGTTTTTTTAAAATTTATTTTTATTTTTTATTATTATTTTTAATTTTTTAAATTTTTAACACCTTTGTTGTGGTATGGTTCCTATGAGTAAACCACACATATTTCAGATGCACACGTTGATGAATTTTGATAGACATATACACCAAAGAAACCACCACCACAATCAACATTTCCATTACTCTCCAATAAGTGCAATTTTCGAATTCCCAATTTACCCCTTCCTACCCTCTTTAACCACTGGTAACCATAAGGTTGTTTTCTGTGTCTGTGAATCTGTTTGTATTTTGTAGATAAGTTATTTTGTGTCTTTTTTTTTTTTAAGATTCCACATATAAGCGATACCATATGGCATTCTTTTTTCTCTTTCTGGCTTGCTTCACTAAGAATGACGATCTCCAGGTCCACCCATGTTGCTGCAAATGACATTATTTTATTCTTTTTTATGGCTGAGTAGTATTCCATTGTATAAATATACCACAACTTTATCCAGTCATCTGTCAGTAGACATTTGGATTGTTTCCATGTCTTGGCTAATGTAAATAGTGCTGCTATGAACATTGGGGTGCAGGTGTCATCCTGAAGAAGGGTTCCTTCTGGATATAAGCCCAGGAGTGGGATTCCTGGGTCATATGGTAAGTCTATTCCTAGTCTTTTGAGGAATCTCCATACTGTTTTCCACAGTGGCTTTCCTTGCTTCCCATGTGTCTTATTGAATTATATTTTCCTCCAGATACATGCCCAGGAGTGGGATTGCTGAATCATATGGTTAAGTTTATTTTTAGTTTTTTAAGGAACCTACACACTGTCCTCCATAATGTCTGCACCAATTTATATTTCCACCAACAGTGTAGGATGGTTCCTTTTTCTCCACACCCTCTCCAGCATTTATCATTTGAAGACTTTTTAATGATGACCATTCTGATTGGTATGAGGTGATATTTCATTGCAGTTTTTTTTTAAACATTTTTTATTGATTTATAATCATTTTACATCACTGTAGTTTTGATTTGCAATTATCCAACAATTAGTGATGTTGAGCATCTTTTATGTGCTTGTTGGCCGTCTGTATGTCTTGACCTCATTCTTTCTTGACTAGGTTAGCTTCAAATCAGATAACAATTTTTACTATGATTATTGGGTTTCTTAAACCTGTGTTCAAATGACCAGGCTCTTGGCCTTACTGAGAACATTTAGGCCATTAAGACAATTGAGAGGCAAAAAAAGAGATGACTTTTGGACTCCACTTCAAGATAAAGTAGGCCATCATAGTTTGAAATAACTAATAAAATGGTAATCAAAAGTCTATTCTGAAATTGCTTGAAAAAAATAACTGAAGCATTTCTTTTAGGTTCCCTCTGTTAAAATCGGCAGGAAAATCACTCTGAATTACATGGTATTAAAGGAAAAGGTAAATTTACTTCTGATTTCTTCCTGTCCTGGTTGTTGATCATAGTTAGATCAACTTTAATGATGGTTATCTTTAAATGAATATTGTCAGGAATACCACAGGTTTTAGCTGACATGTAAACTGCTCGAAGGCTGATGTAGTTAAGTAGTGAGCATCTTCTACTGGGCTTTTTTAAAACCTCACCACTGATCAGAAATGCCAATGCTTAGGGGAAAAAATGTCTCTTGTTGGTCAGAGCTTTAATTAAAAACTATACTTTGTTTTCAATCAAATTTTGGAAAGAATACAGGAGAAAAAGCACGATGTAAATTTTACAATGCCTTGGCAATGTATCCAACTCTCAGCCGAACAAAGAAGCTTATATGCAGAAAATCTTGTAGGAATAAAGCATGTAAAATAAATAAAAAGCTTCCAGTGCTTAATTCCAATCTTCCCCACAGCAACTGGAACTGCTGATAAGACACCTACTCAGAGTAATGATGCATGATGTGAAAATGCAATAATCCAGACCTCGTAAGTACAGTCAAATGCCATCTTTTTAAACAAAATGGTTGCAAATGTGAAGTGCATCGTGCTGAACCATTTTCAAAGGTATTTTCATAAACACGGCAAAATGCCAGGGTTTGGTTTTCCCCCACATGGTAGGAAGAGCAAGGACTGTAACTATTATAGGGGCATCTGGTATTTGTCCACGTTGTGGTGTATAAATGTTTCTGGACTGTCAATTCATTATTAGCGGCAGTTTTAATGAGGATATAAATATTATAAAGTGTGTTTACTACAGATAAATCATAGGGGTGCTGAAGCAATTTGCAATACTAAAGCTCATTTTGGATAATTACAGTGCCCTTGAGGAATGTGTTTTTGTATTACGAAGAAGGGGATTGTTAAGAAGAAAACTGTTTTGGGTTGGTGACATTCTAAAGAGAGTAGAGAGGGTGATCCTGTTTGGGACGAGTCTAGAAATGTGTGAGAACATTAATGAAAAAAGATTATTTGCATCCGAAAGAGAGGAAAACCATGGTAGCATAGTTTCAATTGTTGGAGGAGCCTTACTCAGTCAAATTTCATGCAGACGACTTTCTGTAACTACAGAAAGAACATAAGAAATGATTAGTTAAGATTATGCTGGCAGTAAAGATTCTAATATTTTATTGCACATTGAATTCTAGTTTGCATTTTATGCAGAGGTAAATTAGACTGAAATGTTGTTGATCCTTGTTTTATGAAGGCTATTTTCATCATAGTATTAAAGGTTATTGGTTTACCTCCTTCTTCCTATGTTATTGAAATAAGGTGATTTTCAGCTTCCTTATTTTCCCTGAAAACCCTAAGACATGGTAAACTTTAAACTCAATGAGTCAATGAAAAGGATTAAACAATTGTATCCTAGGCTTCAGGAGGTCATATTATAATGAGATTAAAATTTTTCGCCTTCAAGTATTGTTAATTTGTAAACTAGTCTGGCTTGGTCTTCTTATAAATGTTCTGCTGATTAGATTAATTTCACATGAAACATAAATTCATTTTCCTTTCTGACAAGCTAGTCAGAATCTTCCAGGTTGGTGATTGTTCAAGAAAAAGGCAGCTTTGGGAAAAAAAAAAAAAAAAAAAGGATTGCTGCAGTGAAGTGAAATGAGCATAAAATTAGATTCAGCTGAGATTGAGGTGTCTATATTGTCATTTAAAAGGGAATTCAACAGCCATTACATGAGTTTTGTGTTTAAGTTTGGAAAGGGAAGTAGCAGCTGGATTGAGAGAAACAATGGCTGGGGCTGCTCCTCCTGCATTAATCTGCCTTCTAGAATGACCCTGTATGCCTTGGCTGTGCGGTGGACTGTTGTGTGCTTTGGCTTTCAGGGTTCCTTGCATGAGCGCATCCACACGTGTGCACTGGTGCAGACAAACCAAATAGAGTCTTTAATAAAGAGTGTTACTTGAATAAATGTGTTATTTATGTTACTTGCCTCAAAATGTTAGCTTTCTCTCCATATCAGTCATTCTTCAGGGAGAGCATTTAATCAGCCCTACCTGGCAAATACAGTCATCTGACTTCCTGGTAATGTTTCCCGGCTTTCTGACTTTGGTGGAAATTTGGGAAGCGTGGAGTAATTCAGTTGTAATAACAGGTATTTTGTTTCTTTCACTTCTTATCTCATCCAAATTCGGTTTATTTAGAAAGGCATCAAAGCTCTTGATGGTAGCTGATGTACAAATTTCGTTTCACGACAGTCTTCTGCCATTCATTCTTTAAGAAGTGAATGTTAAAAATAATGCTAATTTTCTTAAGAAAAGAGACTCTGAGGTCCTAGCCCTTTCACACCTGTTCCCATTGTCTTCGCATTCAAATATGATACTCTTTTCCTTCCTTTAAAGTGGTTTCAAATGTCAACATGGGGTAGTTAAAATGTTGAGAACTGAACTTTTCTGTTTCATTAGTGTGTAGATGAATGCCAGCCAACTTGGTTGGAAAAATAGTTCCTCAAAAGCAAATCAGATTTCTCCACTGGTTATCATTAGAAACTGGATTTGCATTTCCTTAAAAAAATAAAAAGAAATTGAGACTGTATCAAAAACTTTGGATGGAGATAGAGGTTTTCAGCATTATATTCCACACATTGTAGTAAAATAACACTATGGGAACTTCTCGAAATTACTTGTTACTAAACTGAACTTGCATCCACTCATCTGTCGTACAGTAAAGCAGTCTACTGACACCATTGTGGTGAAGGAAAACACAACCTTCATTTTCAGGGCACCAAGCAAGAGGAATGGGCAGCTCATGCTCAAAAGACCCAAACTCCCTGATGGCTTTCAGAGGAGGGTTTTTAAAGTCAACATTTGGATTGAAGGTGGTTGCAACTCATGGACTTTCTTCTGATTGGTTGGTGGTGAGGTTACAGGGTAACATTTTGGGATCTTAAATCATCAGCCTTCTGGTTCCAACCCTGTCTGGGGTCTATGTACTTGTGATCAGCTTGTGGTCACCATCCTCCACCTGGGTATGGGTCCTAGTGTCTGTGGAACAACTCAAAGAATGTGTCAGATTATTATGTATATCCCTTAAGGAGGAACTGGGACTCTATTTTATCACTGAATTATTGTTCAAGCTATCTTGCTTAACTGCTTTTTCTTTATTTCTACATTACATCACTTCTCTAATTAGTAACTGCTTGAGTCTGCTTTTCTGGAACTCAAGGAAGTCCTGGGAGACTAAAGCCTTTTTCTAAAAACAAGGAAACTAGAAACTAAGACACAGAGTCGCTTTTGTAGTTGGTGGGGTTCCATAGGGTCCTGCTTGGTTTCAACCCTCCCCTCTCCTTTCTTTGATATTCCTCAATCCTGAAGGGAATAGGGATGGAACAAGAAAGGGAATAAAGTTTTGGATAGAGAGGTTAAACATGAACTTGGCAGGGGAACTTGATTTTAAGAGGACTTAGTTTGGCTTCCTCCACCCTTTTTTTCTTTTTCTCTTCTCTTACTGTAGGAATGTACTCTCTATAATAAACAAATCTTCTAAATTCAGAGAAATCTTTATGATGCTCAGATAGATACTCATCATATGTATATGCATGACATCTAGGATAGTTTTCTCCCATATTCTCCCAACACCCAACTGGTTCACTGTTGTGTTCATTATAAATCATTATCTAGTTAAACTTGGAGAGATTTATCCATCCTCAGTGAAAATTCTAGGATAAATATGTGGCCATCTTGTAGCAGGATACCCTAGTGTAAAGACCATATCAAAATCCTTACATCAAATCTCCCAGGTTGGTGAACAAGAATGCAGCCACCTACTGAGAGGGTGATGCCCCCCAAATTCATGGGGACAGAAGCTTCTGTGCTCAGGACCTTTCCAGACTTTGCTCTGTGTAACTCTTTATATGGCTGTTCATTCATTTCCTATAATATCCTTCATAATAAATCAATGATCTATCCTAATCTGCCTAAGAAAGGAGATCAGGAAATAAGAGGATGTGGCAGCTAATGTCAGAGTTGTCTTGGATGGACAGGTAGAGGAGGAAGATTTTCCCAGGTTGCAAATGCAGGGCTGATAAATAGCCTGGTGACTTTGACTAAGTGTATAGCCACAGACATCTGTAGACAAGATTCCTGGAGGAAAAGCAGCTATTATGTTAGCTGTGGGTTTGTCATATATGACCTTTATTATATTGAAGTATGTTCCCTCTATGACCACTTTCTGGAGAGTTTTTATCATAAACAGATTTTGAATTTTATCAAAAGCTTTTCTCCATCTACTGAGGTGATCATATGGTTTTTATTCTTCAATTTGTTAATGTGGCATATCACATTGATTGATTTGCTGATATTGAAAAATCCTTTCATCCTTGGAATAAATATTTGATAGTGGTGTATGATCCTTTTAATATATTGTTGGAGTTTGTTGGTATTTTGTTGAAGATTTTTGCATGTATGTTCATCAGTGATACTGACCTATAGTTTTCTTTTTCTGTGATATCTTTATCTGGCTTTGGTATTAGGGTGAGCCTCATGGAATGAGTTTGGAATTATTCCTTCCTCTGCAATTTTTTGGAATAATTTCAGAAGTTTAGGTGTTTACTCTTCCCTAAATGTTTGGTAGACTTCACCTGTTAAACCATCTGGTTCTGCACTTTTGTTTGTTGGGAGTTTTTAAATTACTGATTCAATCTCAGTGCTGGTAATTGGTCTGTTCACATGTTCTATGTCTTCTTGGTTCAGTTTTGGGAGATTGTAACTTTCTAAGAATTTGTCCATTTCTTCTACATTGTCTATTTTATTGGCCTATAATTGCTCATGGTAGTCTCTTACGTGCTTTTGTATTTCTATGATGTGGGTTGTAATTTCTCCTTTTCCATTTCTGACTTTATTGATTTGGATCCTTTCCCTTTTTTTCTTGATGAGACTGGCTAAAGGTTTATTAATTTGTTTATCTTTTCAAAGAACCAGGTTTTAGCTTCATTGATCTTTTCTATTTTTTTTCTATTTCACTTATTTCTGCTCTGATCTTTATTATTTCTTTCCTTCTACTGCTAACTTTGAGTTTTGTTTGTTCTTCTTTCTCTAGTTGCTTTAGGTGTAAGGTTGCTTATTTAAGATTTTTCTTATTTCCTTAGGTAAGCTTGCATTGCTATCAACTTCCCTCTTAGAATTGCTTTTGCGACATCCCATGTGCTTTGGATCATTGTATTTTTGTTTTCATTTTATCTAGATAATTTTTTAATTTTCTCTTTGATTTCTTCAGTGATTCATTGGTTGTTTAGTAGCATATTGTTTAGCCTCTATGTGTTTCTATTTTTTGCAATTTTTTTTTCTTGTAGTTGATTTGTACTCTCATAACATTGCGGTTGGAAAAGATGTTTGATATGATTTCAATTTTCTTAAATTTACTGAGGCTTGTTTTGTGGCCTAGCATGTGATCTATCCTGGAGAATGTTTCATATGCACTTGGAAAGAATGTGTATTCTGCTGCTTTCAAGTGGAATGCTCTGTAAATATCAATTAAATCCATTTGGTCTAATGTTTTATTTAAGGTCTGTGTTTTCATATTGCTTTTCTGTGTAGATGATCTGTATGTTGATGTAAGTGGGGTGTTAAAGTTTCCTGATACTATTGTGTTATTGTCAATTTCTCCTTTTATGTCTGTTAATATTTTCCTTAAATATTGAGGTGCTCCTATGTTGGGTGCATGTATATTTACAATTGTTTTATCTTCTTGGATTGATCCCTTGATCATTAAGTAGTGTCCTTCTTTGTCTCTTGTAACAGTCTTTATTTTGAAATCTCTATTGTCTGATATAAGTATTGTTACTCCAGCTGGCTTACTTTTCATTTCCATTTGTGTGGAATACTTTTTTCCTATTCCTCCACTTTCAGTCTGTATATTCCTAGATCTGAGATGAGTCTCTTTTCAGCAGCAGATATACAAGCTTTGTTTCTGTATTCATTCAGCCAATTTGTGTCTTTTGGCTGAAGCACATAGTCTGTTTACATTTAAGGTAAAAATTATCAATATGTGTGTTCTTATTACCATTTTGTTAATTATTTGGATATGTTTTTGTAGGTCTTTTTTTCCTCTCCTTTCTTCTTCGTTCTCTTCTCTTGTGATTTGATGACTACCTTTAATGTTATGTTTGGATTTCTTTCTCTTTTTTCTGTGTGTATCTATTATGGATTTTTGGTTTGTGTTTATTAGTTTTTTTTTAATATATCAGTGTATGTATGTGTATGTGTGTGTTTATGTGTGTGTGTGTGTGTGTGTGTGTGTGTATATATATGATTGTTTTTAGTTGTTGAGCTCTTAATTTCAAGTGCATTTAAAATACCCTGCATTTGTACTCTCCTCCCTTCACAATTACTGTTTTTGATATCATATTTTACATTAATTATTTTGTGTATTCCTTAGCTGCTTATTATGGATACAGATAATTTTTACTACTTTTGTCTTTTAACCTCCTTACTAGCTTTGCGTGTGGATGATTTCCCACCTTTACTATATGTTTGCCTTTACCAGTGAGCTTTTCCATTTCATAATTTTCTTGTTTCTAGTTGCTGTGTTTTCTTTTTTGCCTAGAGAAATTTCTTTAACATTTATTGTAAAGTTGGTTTGATGGTGCTGAATTCTTTTAGCTTTTGTTTGTCTGTAAAGCTTTTGATTTCTCCAACAAATATGAATGAGACCCTTGCTCAGTAGTCTTCTTGGTTGTATGTTTTTCCCTTTCATCACTTTAAGTGTGTCTTGCCACTCCCTTCTGGCCTATAGAGTTTCTGCTGCAAAATCAACTGATCGTCTTATGGGAGTTCCCTTGTATGCTATTTGTTGCTTTTCCCTTGTTGCTTTAGTATTCTCTCTTTATCTTTAATTTTTATTATTTTGATTACAGTGTATCTTGGTGTGTACCTCTTTGGGGTAATCCTGAGTGGGACTCTGTTCTTCCTGGACTTTGGTGATTATTTCCTTTTCCGGTTTAGGGAGGTTTTCAGCTATTATCTCTTCATATATTTTCTCAGACCCTTTATCTCTTCTCCTTCTGGGCCCCCTATAGTGTAATTATTAATGTGCTTGCTTTTGTCCCAGAGATCTCTTAAACTGTCCTCATTTCTTTTTTCTTGTTTTTGTTCAGTGACAGTGATTTCCACTACTTTGTCTCCCAGCTTACTGATTTGTTCTTCTGAATCATTTAGTGTACAAATGATTCCTTCTAGTGTGTTTTCATTTCAGTTATTGTATTCTTCAATTCTGTTTAGTTATTCTTTCTATTTTCTAAATCTTGTTAAAAACTTCTAACTTCTCACTCTGTGCATCCATTGTCCTCCCCAGTTCTTTCATCATCTTTATGATCACTACACTGAACTTTTTCTCGGGTAGATTGTCTAGCTCCACTTCATTTAGTTCTTCTAGGGTTTTATCTTCTTCCTTCATCTGGAACATATTCCTCGGCTGCCTTATTTTGTCTAAGTTGTTATTTGTATTTTTATGTATGTAGTGGATTTGTTATATTTCTCGACCTTGGAGAAGCAGTAGGAGGCATCCCATGTGTTCAAGCAATGCACTCCCCTCTCATCACTAAATGTTTACCCAAAAAGGGCTATGTGGGTCCTTCTTCTGCTGTGGCAGACTATGTGGGTGGTTTGGTAGGCTGATTGGTTGCCAGGTCCTGCCCTGTGTGGATGCTGCTGGCTCTTGTTTAGTGGCACCTGGTCATGAGGCAGCTGGTTGTGAAATCCTAGAGGGCCTTGGGGTTAGTGCTGGCTCACTGTTGAGTGGAGTCAGGATCCCAAAGACTCTGGAACTGTTACCCGCCTACTGGCAGATGAAGCCAGATCCTGGGGTTAGTGCAAGTTCACTGGCAGGAAGAACTAGTTCATGCAGTCTGGATACAGGGCCCATGGACCCCAGAGCTCATTTCAGATAATTTTAGGGGAGTTGGTTCCCAACATATTTATGTATGGGGTCCTGGGTGTCCTAACGGTTGTGTTGGCCTGCTAATGGCCTGGGCCAGGGACCAGCTGGTCCCAAGGTAGGGTCTGGCCAGTTTCAGAATTGTAGTTTTCTTGCTCAGGGTTTCTGCCTCCTGGTGGGTGAGACTGGTCTAGAGGCTTTTGCAAGCTTCTTGGTGGGAAGGGCTGGTGCCTGTCCACTGGTGGGTGGAACAGACTCCTCGCCCTCTAGTAGGGTGGGCTGTGTCTAGTAGGGTGGGGTGAGCCCAGAGATGGCTGTGGGCTCTTTTGTCTTTAGTCAGTCTGTTTGTTGATGAGTTGGGCTATGTCCCTGCTTGGTTAGTTTTTTTGGCCTGCGGCATCCCAGCAATGTTGCCTGCAGGCTGTTGGGTAGGGCCAGGTCTTAGAGCTAATGAGCCAAGATGTCAGCCGCCAACAATGTTCCCCAATATGTCTGCCACCAGTGTCTGTTTCCCCATGGTGCATCGCATCTGCCCCTTACCTCTCCTGGAGAATTTCCAAGACCAGCAAGTAGGTCTAACCCAGGCTCCTATTAAATTACTTCTTTTGCCCTGTGTCCTGTTGCCTGTGTGATTCTGTGTGTGCCCTTTAAAAGTGAAGTCTCTGTTTTCCCAGTCCTGTGGCAGTCCTGTGATTAAGCCCTGCTGGCCTTCAAAGCCAAATGCTCTGGGTCTCATCTTCCCAGTGCCAGACCCCCAGGCTGGGGAGCTTGTTATGAAACTCAGAACTCTCATTCCTGTGGGAGAATCTCTACAATATAACTCTACTCTGGTTTGTGGGTCACCCACACAAGGCATATGGCATTTGATTATATCACAAGTCCTCTCTTGCTACTGGTCTCATTGTGGTTCTTCCTTAATGCTTTAGTTGCAGAAATCCTTTTCTAGTAGGTTTCAGTCTTTTTCATGGCTGGTTGTTCCACAGATAGTTGTGATTTTGATGTGCTCATGAGAAGAGGTGAGCTCAGGATCTTTTTACTCTACTACCTTGATTGCTCTCCTCCCCAGATACTTTCTATTACAGGCCTCCAGAAGTGTTGAAGGGTGAATGGGAAGGGAAGGAACAACACTCACAAGGAGCCAACAGTGTGACTTAACATTCATTATTTTATTTAATCCTCACAATATTTCTAAGAGTGGGATATTATGTTTCTCATTTAAATTTAAATAGTGTAAATATTTTGCCCAGGTTCATGCAGCTTACACCGTTAGAACTGGAATTAAGATGCAGATCTTTCTGATTTAAAGTTTAAGAACTCTCTACTACACCACATGGATGTTGGCCACAGAGAGCTGTAACTGCAAAACCAAAGGTTGTGTCCTAGGTGGTAATGAGCTCTCAAGCCAATATCAGCTATAAAGATGTTAAGATTTGAACTTCCTGGTTCTACTTCCATCTCCTCAATTCCAATTGGGTTTATTGCTTGATTTATCCCATAGATTCTATGAATTCCCGTCAAATTGGTCTTCTTAAGCATCTGGTCCTTTCTATGCTTCTGATTCTTCTTTACTTCAATGATCAAGTTTTTTTTTTTCCTCTTTCCCACCATTTTCTGGACTTCACATACCTGCTGAAGATCGAATTTTGCCTTAACTTACTGTCCTCAGACTCTGTACTCCACATAGTGGAAATGGGAAATATAAGGTCTATGAACCTTACTTTAGGGTAAGATTTCTAAAATAAGTTCAAAACACAGAATCCCAAGCAATTCCAAAATTTATATACACTAAAATGTATTTACATTGATAGTATGTTATTTAATTGTCCTTTTATTAGTAATGGTAAGCTAAGTACTACTGGTTAACTAAGCTATGCTTCTTAAAATCTCTTTTTTAAATTAACTGTTGTTAGTTTACCAGACTCAGTCTTTTACTTGATTCTTAGCTGTTGCTGGTGTATCCACACCCACAAGTTTAAGTAATTTTAATAGTCATTATGTTCTGTGGTTAAGATTTGCACATTATGAGTATTGTTATTCACTTCCAGATCAACTTGTCTCCTAAGTCTAGTGTAGTCTGAAGAATTATTCCCTGAAGCGAAGCTCTTTGCTCTCTAGAGCAAACCTTTTTCCAAGCTTTTAGAATATCTTTTCACACAGGAGTACTTTCATGATTTTTTTTTTTTTCATTCAGATCTCCCTCTCCTTCCACAATTGCCTGCTGAATGACTTCAGCAACTTATTCTTTTTTTTTTTTTAATTGGGTTTTTTTAGAAACATAAGTGGCATTATCTTTTAAGATGTGACTTTTATGGCCCAGGGGACTGCTGCCACATAGGAGACAAGGAGAATGTGGCATCTGTGAGAGACTAACCTATATCTCCAGCTACAGATGAAGGGAGGATGAAGGGAGTCTAGAATATGGACTGACAGCTGGAGACTGTGCCAGTGGAGAGCAGCAATGATTTTGGATATTGCATTCGTGAAAACTTATACATAGGCCACATCCACTGGGATTTCATGGAAAATAACAAAATGGAGAGTGGTAAGATCTGAGTTTAGAGTCAGAGTTTACAGCAGCAGTGAAACTCTCTTCTTAGTAGGACTGAGATCTGTGCAAACCACTGGAATCTATGTAAAACACTAGAATCCTAAACAAAGGGGTCCATTATGGGAGTGTGGGTGAAGTTGAGTTTTAAGGATATATCTCAGAGAGGGGAGGATATAGCTTAAATGGTAAAGTGCATGCTTAGCATGCATGAGGTCCAGGATTCAATCTCCAGTATCTCCTCTAAACATAATATATATATCTCAGTTCTCAGAACAGGGCCCAATGTAACTTGAGGCCGAATTCTACAATATCAGGCAAAATACTACCAGTTTCAAAAACCTCTTCTGCTTGAAGTCTGAATGGATCCAGGGATGAGTCTTCATGTAGGAGTCAGCCGTGGGGAGTGGAGGCAGGTGGAGTGTAGGGATCAAGGCTCTACCTAAGCAGGATTTTAAACTTAGAAGGCAGTTAATTATACAGCTAATAGAGTTCATGGATAATTATAAGCAAAGATATTTCTTTACTACAACTGTGTAGAGATACTGCTGGTGTTTTGCCTACACCCCTAGAATCCCCAGTACTACCCGGGGCCACATCTACGTGTGCTGCTCCTTCTTCAGAGCGTTCAACCTTAGGCTGCAGAAACTGCTTGGCCAAATGCCACAGCAAGCTCTGTGGTGTAAGTTATGCTCCATGCAGATGTGGGCTGAGTTCGGGTTTCATTTCAAAACCACCTTTCTTGGCTTCTTCTCCACTGCCTCCCTGTTTCTCCTGGAAGAACTTCCTTAATGAATCACTTGTACATGAATCTTCTTCTTACGTGCTTCTTCTGGGGAAACTGAGATAAAATAATTCGTATTTTTGATACCTAAGAAATAGTAAAAAAATATACTCATGGGAATGCAGGTGCTATGTCATGCAGAGTATTAATTGTAGATTGGAGAATGTAATAGTGAAATGGAATTTGGATGCAACAATTTCTTTGTTTTATAGCTTTGTGACCATTCTACATTGTTTTTTCAGTTCTTTTTCCATGATTGGACTGTCCCTGAAATGCATCAATCTAAATCCCAATCTTACAGTCATTACCACAGATTAGCATTCAACTGGATGTTTAGTGATGGGCACCACAGCAACTTAGAAACTGACTGCACCCTTTTAAGTAACCTCTTTTTATATAAAAAGAACCAAGAAATGTTACCTTTTTGCTATTATGTACTTACCTTTGTATTTGATAATCCTTCCGTATTACAGCACTGCTGTTGCTGGCTTATTACTGAAAATTTAATAGTATTTAATTAAAATCTGGAAACGTGCTTTCAATTTTATTACCTTAAAAAGTGGAAAATAAAGGCTGATCCTTACCATTTGCATTATACTGGAAACTGTTAAACACTTAATCTTCTCACATAGTGGTTCTGCACATTTAAGAGGATTATATTATTAATTGTTTAATTATTCATTATGCTGCATTTTGCTGTTCAGTACAAAAGCTTTTTTTAAAATTAATTTCATATTTTATCCTTCTTAGCAGTCCTTCTTTGTACCGGGCTTTCTGTTCTTTCATGATAGGATGTCGCAGCAAAGAACCAAGAGGATAGCTTGCTGAAAGCTAAGCCTGTAGCTCTAACAAATACGTCTTTTGCCAGAGCAATGACTCAACACACCACCAGGCACCTGAGTCTCACTGCGCTCCAGAGGCTGTGGTTTGAAATCTGTCACCAGCGGGAGCATCATTAATCATAATTGTAGGAGTGACAGTCAGTTTCTTGACCTCATTGAGAGAGGCAGGGAGGTCAGTGCCTCAAGCAGTTCATCCTCCAGGCAACGAAAGCTGTTGGGAAGACTTCCTTTTTGTTGTCGCTGGCGTTTTTATTTAATCCCATCATTTTCCCCACAGTCTGGGCAGAAGTACAAAAGCTTCAAGCAGGCACAGTCTGGCCCTTTTCCTTTTTCTCTCTGCCAAAAGTAACCTTGGCAATTGATAGTTAAGGGAAAAGCTACCACACCCTTTTCCCCAGCTGTGTTTTCTCTCCTCTTTCCCCCTTCTTCTGCTCTTTTGTTTTTTTCCTGCATGTCTCTCTTGGGGTCCAAAGAACAGGAGAGAAGAAAAAGTCACTGTCAAGGAGCCTGGAGATAGCAGCCAGGCCATTTCTTGGTTCCAACTGTAGGGAAAGTTTAGGAAGCTACCTTCCATGCATGCATGACAGTGCATAATCCTGCCCGCAGGGTCAGCCTGGCCTCCAGCTTCAGGGGGAGACCAGGGGTTCACATGAGAGCCTGTCGCAGCCAGTGAGTTTCATTCCAGCCATCACAGAGGAGGCTTTCTAAAGGAAAAACACCAAGAACGAAAAGAACTTAAGGACCTCAGTCTGTATATCTGATTTTACATTTGGACATGAAAACATTGATTTTATACAGAGAATCATCAGGATATTATAATGAAAGACAAATGTCAAATTAATGAGTGAATGTGTGAAAAGAAATTTAAATGACTCACTGTGTTGCCACTATGTCAGTCACACAGGAGGGGACTGGGGTACAAAATTTACCAAGTTAGACACGGTCCTGCATTTAGAGTGTGCACGCTCTTGGGGGATGGGAGATGGATAAATAAACAGGTGAGAAAAGAAGAAAATTTAAAACAGTAATAAGAAAAGGGAAAGAGAGTTGAGAGTATGTGGTGGTTGGGTATGACGGTCAGGGACTGTTTCTCTGAGAAGATATAGTATAAATGTTTAGGGGTATTTCATGGAAATTTTAAGAAGATTCTGAATGTGCCAATTCATGAATAAAAGGGAAAGAATGCCACTGACATGTATTAATTATTATTAAAAAGTGATGATTGCTTTTCAACAAAAATATTAGATTAACTCAATATTTTTTCTTTGTTTTTTTTTTCTTTGATTTATAGAGTAAATATCTTAAAAAAAATCAAGGAAACTGATCTTAGATCAGACCTATTCTGTAAACAAGTAGAGTTTTATGTATCTTGCAATTAATTACTCTCTGGTAAATGGCTGTTTTATGAAAGATTTAGATTCCTGTATACTGCCATGCCCTTTATTCCGGTCCAGAGAATATGCAGGTGTTTGGGGGCTTATAAGACCAGTGTCAATGAAATTAGAGCATCTGTTTATATGATGTGTCATGTTTTTTCTCTCTATCTCTGCAAATTGCTTTACTTTAAAAGCAATGAATAGATTTAGCCATTATCTTCAAAAGAGATCTGCATGACTGGGACATTATGCTGTATACCAGAAGTTGACACATTGTAACTGACTATACTTCAATTAAGAAAGAGAGAGATCTAAAGGTTAAGGCTACTCTTTCTCTCCCCTTTTTTTTTTTTTTTCCCCATTTCTGGATTATACTACCTTTCCCATTGCCATCATAGAGATGTTGTAAGATCTCGCTGAAGTCACGTTGTAAACATTTTATTATTTTAGCCCTAGGAAAACCAAAGCTTACGATACTATATATCACAGAAACTCCAAATATCCACATTATCAAAGGCAATAATTTAAACTCTCAATTAATGTGTTTTGTACATGAACAGCAACACTTGAACATACGAAGATAGTGAATTGGTTTATATATAAATAATTGCCAGTGTAAAAACAAGGGAGTTTATTATAAGTTTATAATTGAGGTTTATTTGGTGAATATTTTTATTCTTGTTTTGATTAACAGTGGGCTGATATACAAATGTTATGAAAAAAATGACACATTTAAATGTACATGCTCTGATTTCTTTTTCAATTGTGTCAATTATGTTTCATTTTTCAGACATTGTTGTGGTAATTACATCTTTAAGAAGTTGGGGACTGAGGTTTCTGAATATTTTTCACTTAGGCTCATTCCTTGTCTTTTTATCTTTAATTGGCAATGGTAGTACAAACAACTTACTTCAGAGGGCATTTTGATTATTAATCAGAAAATCTTCTGGGTGATTATTTTGGCACATGAGCACTTTCCTAGCTAGCAGTTGGCTTATTGCTTAACTTAGCAGGAGATTTAATAAAAGGTTTAGTGACAGGATTGCCAAAGGATCTTTGGAAAAGTTTTACCAAAACCCATTTCTAGCGTACTTTCCCTAAAAGACATCATTGAAAAGAGTTCAGCATCTTCCATGTTATCTTTTTATTGCTACAAAATAAACGTTACTGTGGAGTTTAGCTTTGTATGTGAACCCAAAGCCCTGAACATAAGATGGTAGTGAAATAATTTATTTGAAACACTTCTATTTTTCAGAGGAGGGTGGGAGGAACTAAAGCGTATGGGTTTCTTTTTTAAAAGAGTCTTTAAAGAGAATAAGCTGAATTACAGGATTTTTAGTATGTAAATATATTTGTTTTCATTGGAGGGGGAACAATTTGGTAGGAGAAGTAATTAGTGTAAAGCAGGGCGGTCACAGGATGAAAAGCAGGAAGAAACATAAGGAAAAGTCTTTATAGAAAACAATCAGTAAATTTGAGCCTTGACCTCAAGTTGTTTATGACAATTGTAATGTAATTTGTGGACCACTCTAATTATGCTTTGCTTTCCTGTTTCTGTGATGGCTCGCATGTTTGTGAACACTGAAGAAGAATTTTCCATACTATCTGGCTTCCTTTTGCTAACTTTCTTTTGAACATCATTTTATGGAATAAGGGAATTACTTTTAAAAGCTATCTTCCTTATGATAGCATATCCTACTTTTCCAAAACAACTAGTTAGACATTACCACCATTTACAATACCAACCAAAGAAAAAAAAAAAACTAGAATTTTTTCTTTGAATATAAATTCTGAAAATATATGAAACAACATAGGCATATTGAGGACAGAATATGTCTTTTTAAATAAGAGAGGCTTTATCACATTTTAAATTTATCATTATTTAGACATGCAAAATTAATGGATAAAAGATAAATGTTCTTAAGCCTCAAAGAAATCTCCAATGTCAGATTCGATTTTAATACATTGAGTCATCTTTCTTCAAAGAAAGACCCTCTCAACCTTTAGTGCTGCTTGGAATGAGACAAGGTTATTTGGTAATTTTCATTTCCATGTTCTGGAAATCAGATAGTGTTCCTGTAACTGGAATCATTATGATAGGACTGGATAAGAAATTCAACTTATTTCCCTAGGATTGGAATTTTTAACTCCATACGTATGTGAGATTTTAATGGCAAAATTTTGTTGTCAGTTAAAAGTAAGCAAGTAGATAGTATTTCTGCTATTAAGTAGACGTCATTGAAGTATTGTCACAATGTGTCAGTTTCTGGTGTACAGCATAATGTCCCAGACAATGTATATATACATATATTCGTTTTCATATTCTTCATCATTAAAGGTTACTGACTGTACTTCAATTAAAAAAAAAAAAAAACTACTTACTAGAGGGAAAAAAAATAGACATCATTAACTTAGTTATTTAAAATATTTCAGTGACTTTTCAACAAACCAAAGAGTCAGGAAGACAAATGCCCAGGAAAAAGTGCTTCTTTGCCAAATATTTATTGAACCTCTACAGTGTTCTGGGCAAACAATGACACTGGTAGTTTAGATATTAAAAGAAAAAGTAGTACTTATTTTTAATTGAGAGAGACAAAGAACAAAGCAATAATTATAAATTGCTAGTGTGTTATGAGTGACTTGGGGGGCCCTGATCTTGGTCTGAGGCAGAGCTTCCTGGAAGAGCCTGGATCTAATAATTCTTCAAGAATGAGAGGCAAAGAATGAAGGCTTTCAGGGAGTAAGAAGAGGCGAGTGGAGGTAAGGCTTAGTGAAACTGGAGGCACGTTGAGTTTAGAGAATTTCCAGTTTCAGCATGGCTGGGAATTAGCGTGTAGATTATGAGGAGCCGCAGGGGAGGCAGCCCTAGAAGGAAGTTAGCTCTGGCGATGTCTGCAGGGAGGAATTCCGGTTTCACCCTCAAGATGACTGCAAATTAACATGGGATTTTAAACCAGGGTAACCTAATCAGATTGTGTGTTAAATGAAAGCATTTTGGCAACACTGTTGGAGGGATGAGGTGGAGTGAGGAGCCTGAAATAAGGAGATGTGTTAGTATCCATCCCTTAATTCAGGAGGGAAGAGGTGGAGGCGTGAACCTTAGTGTCAATAATCATTGATACAGAAATATGGCACTGGGCAATACTAATGACAGAATTATCAAGGCTGGTGACTAGCCAGATAAAGATGATGGACTAAAGAGAAAATTGATAATCGTGATCACCAAGTTTTGGTCACCAAGAGGGAGAGTGAAAGAACATTGGCAGATTTTTAAGAGAGAAAAGAGTGGATTCTGATTTTGACACGTGAACCTGAAATTGACTCGAGAGTAGCGATGTGCTGGGGGGTAGGGGGACGTCAGCTGGTTTGGAGTGGGATGGAATCCCAAACAAGAAATGAAGATACGAGAGTCAGCAGGATATGGGAGGTGGTTGAAGACATAAATTGAATTTCAGGACTGTCTAGGGGACTGCTTCTTTTAGAAAACAGGGGAAATGGAGGGAGCTGTCAAAACCCCTAATATTAATATAGAGATTTTTTAGTTCAAAAGTATTTTAAAACACATCATTTTTATGCCCCAAACAATGTTATAAAGGAGGCATTATTATGTTCACCTTTCCCTTTTTCTGGTATAAGGACTGAAGCTCACGTAAGTTACAGGACTTCCACAAATAACAAAGAATGGGTCCTAGTCACAAACCCAGGTTGGTCTTCTGCCTTTAAACTTAGTATTCACTTCATTACATCAGAACTGCTTTCTGCTCACCTGATTTCATCTAGTATCTCATATATGTGTTATAATCGTAACATTGCTGAAAAATCCTCTTTTCTTCTGTGCTTTTATTTCTACCAAAGAGAGACTTTCTAAGGTCAGTATTGTGGCTATGCAGTACAGTGGGGGAAGCAGCCTTGCCCAACGTAATCCTGAGCTCGTATTCAGAACAGAGTCATTTCACATTTAAGGTGGTAGAAAATACAATTTCTTTAAAGAGATATATCTTTTTCAATGAAGTACAGTGGGTTTATAATGCTGTGTTAGTTTCTGGTGCACAGCATAGTGGTTCAGTTATACATATATATATTCTTTTTCATTGCTTTCATTATAAGCTATTGCAAGGTATTGAATATAGTTCTCTTGTTATACAGTAGGACTTTGTTGTTTTATCTATTTTATATATAGTAGTTACCATCTGCAAATCCTGAACTCCAAATTTATCCCTCCTTACTCCCTTTCCCTGATAGTAACCATAAGTTTGTTTTCTATGCCTGTGAGTCTGTTTCTGTTTTGTAAATAGCTCCATTTGTGTCATTATTTTAGATTCCAAATATAAGTGATATTATGTTGTATTTGTCTTTCTCTGTCTGACTTACTTCACTTAGTAAGACAATCTCTAGGTCCATCCATGTTGCTGGAAATGGCATTATTTTATTCTTTTTTATGGCTGAGTAATATTCCATTGTATGTATGTGCATGCATATATATATGTATTTATATACATATATATATATGTATATACCACATCTTCTTTATCCAATCATCTGTCAATGGACATTTAGGTTGTGAACCCTATGCTGTTAGTTGGAATGTAGTGTTTTACGGCCATTATGGAAAGCTGAAAATAGACATATCATGTGATCCAGCAATCCCACTTTTGGGCATGTATCCAGATGAGACTCTAATTCAAAAAGATGCATGCACCTAGTGTTCATAGCATTATCATTTACAATAGCCAAGACGTGGAAAATACAATTTGAGCCATACTGAAGTCCATTTTGCCAATGATTTGGTTTCTGTTTAGGCTCACTTGTTATGGCAACTTGGATAATTAAAAATTGATTCAGGTAAAGAGGAAAATACAAATTGAAGTACCACCATCTGACTTAATGCCTATTCAATCTTATTAAGGCAGAATGTTCTATCTTTGGGGAGCTGTCTGACAACTCTCTCATTCACAAATGATAGGTAGATTGTAGAAGAATACACAGTAAGACCTAACATGTCTTTTACAAAAGGCTGAAAGGAGTGAGATGATAGTTTTTTTTTTTTTAATCCCCTCTTCCATCCCGAAAAAGTAGACATCTTTGATATAAACATATCAAGAAATGTCTTAATATGAAGAAACATTTGCCAGAATTGGCATAGGATATTTATTTGCTAGTTTCATATTCTTCAGCCACATTTCTAGGAAGACACTTTAAAAATCCTTAATGCTATTTTCTTGAGCTTTCTGTCTGAAAGAAATAACAACTCTGAAATTCCTTTGGGAAGAAATAGAGCTACCAATTCATTCTGCTGTCTTTTTAATAATGTTGCATTTAATATGCAAAAATGATAGGTGTCTAATGTTGGTGAGTCCAGAGTCAAACATGATTTTAAAAGATAAGAAAATGGCTCTTTTCTAAATACAGCCACTGCCTAAGTACATACAGCTGGCTGATCATAAAATGTGCAATTCAAGCTTTCATATCAGTATTTCAGATTGATGGTACCCCTGGGTTAGTGGAGTGAGCTTCATTTACTGAGAAGTCATAGAAAGTCATGTTGATTGTCGGAGCAGGTAGCTGTTCTTGAAGGATAATGTTAAAAAGGCAAGAGACTAGAAAAGCTAGTTCTTATTATGAGAAGTCCACTGCAGTCTCCGAACAGACGTACACAGCAGAGGGAAAAATGGGAACAGACCTCACTTCAGATTCTATCAGGTCTTAAATATTTCTGCTTTAATGTTGTCAGCGTTCATTCTTTAGTCTCATCAAATACAAGAAAATGGTGTAAGCAATCTCTTTTGTGGGAGAAAACGTGACCAGTTACACAATAGAAGAAACCCTGCTTGTAAGCCTCTCCCATATTTCTACCACTTACGTCTTATTGAGCACAGGCAAGGATTTGTGTATTAAAAGTGACTAGAGTGATAGAATGTTTGTTTATTCTATTTCAGAAAGAATGCTTAGCTTTCTGTGGCTGTGGAGCCAAAGATTAAGGTGATGTGTTTCATATATACATACAGGCTACTGTTAAGGCAATCCTTTGGTGTTCTGTTCTCTCTGTCACCCAAAAAGGCTGAGCAAGGACTTATGCGATACTTTGTAGCCATATTTATTGCCATACGGCCATTTCCAAATTACATTGTGCTGTAAGCTGAGATTGTCTGAAGGAGTTTGGCTAACTTCCAGCTCGGGAATACCTTTCACAGAGGCTGATGCTGATGGGAATGCGATCATCGGGCAATGTAACAGTGTTAATATTGTTTTTATTGAGTTAGCTGGACCACTAGCTGTTCTGTGCTGTGGAAAACACAGTTTATGGTGCAACGATCTAACCTAGCCATCTTGCCAGATGTCTTTCCTGTTAAGCATCTAATTCATGTAAGCAACCCAGCCTGGATGACTTTTTGTGATGGTCCAAACTACTTTTTAGCAAAGCTTCCAAAAACTGATGTTGAAATGATCAGAGAGAGACAAATGTGTTTGCAGGTTTATCTTATTCTATAGTCACCTGTATATACCTTATGTTTACCATTTTATGTGCATTCACCGAACAGAGCGTTCCTTTAGATCGCTAATTCTTAGAGTGTGGTGCTTTGGTTAGTAGCATCACCTGGGGATTTGCTAGAAATACAGATTCTCAGATGCCACCTCAGCCCTACTGAATCAGAAACTAAGGATGAGGCCCAGGATTCTGTATGGTAACAAGCTTTCCATGTGATTCTGGTGCTCACTCAGGCTTGAGAAACACTGCTTTAGACCTTTATTTTAAACAATTATTGAAATACAATAAAAGATGAACATATAATAACTTTGGAGTTATAAACTGCTCATCACACATGATGTGCCCTAGAACTTTCTAAGACCAGCTCTCAAAATTCCTTTACATAAACCAGTTAAAACACCTACCACATTCTATTGAAAGTGATGGTTACTTTCATATTTGTCTAATAAATGGAGAAACAAGGAATTTGAAAAAATCTAATTTCCTACAGGGCATAAGATAAATTTATTACAAAGAAGAAAAGACCAGTTGTCTCCTACTGTACTGTGGCCCAGTGGAGAAGACAATAATACAGGACAAAACAGAATTCCTGATACACAGGCATTTTTTGCCTTGCTCAAAAAGTCCCAGCTGATGAAGCTGGAATTGAAAAGGAATCCTTTTAGAATGTATAGATATTTATAGAAAATATAAATTACCAAGTAACTGATATTGATAATAATAAAGCAAAAATAAACTCTACCCTTGTCTTTCCTTTTTCACTCTCTAAAAGTCACCTTTGCTCTCAGAGGGTCAACAATTTTAAAGACAGGAAATGAACAAGGTAAGAGACTAATCTTCAAGCAGAAATAACTTCTTCTGAATGAAACAAAGTATAACGGAATGACCTTCCAGAGGGATTTTTGTCTGTATGTTTCCAATAGTTTTGCATAGCTGAATATGGTTTTCGAGAGGATCAGCGGGGTTGTTCTCATTTCACTCCTATGTTTAATCACACTGCCGATATTCTGTCATCTTTAAGATTTTTTTTTTTCTAGTCAGCCAGCAGTATCTTGTCTGAGAAGCCACATCCATACCAATTCTTTAATCAACCTCACAGGTGAATTCTAAGTGTGGAGGAGAAAATAACTGGAGGGGAGGGGTTACCTTCTTGCCAGAGCCAGCAGTGTTGAGTTTCACAACAGTACGAAAATAAATAAATAAGGAAGGAGTTGTCAGGGTTGTAAGTCAGTGGCAGAAGCTGGAATTACTGCTCCTCAGGGACTATAAATTCTGGGAGTATGAATGTGACTCACCATACATGAATTTTCAAAAAAATTAAAATATTTAAAGTATCCAGCCAGGAAATAGATTATCCCAAAGTTACTGAAAATTTATTTCCAATATATTTTGACTACTTCTGAAGCAACTTCAGATGCAAGACAGAAACCTGAAGTTGCCACAAGTGTAAGCAATTGGTGAAGTAAACACGACTATTTATTTTTGAATCAAACTTTTCTACCAAATTCAGTTACAGGTTCTCCACCACCCTACTTATTAACTCTTTCAAAATTCATTCAGGGTTAGTAATTGTTCCAAAAGTAGTGGGCACTCCTGTTTGCTGTAGACACAGGCAAGTTCAAGCTCTCTTATTTTTTGAATGTCATATATATAATTAAAAATAACTTTTATAAACTTGTATTATAAATTATTAGCAATATTCTCAAGGATGCAAAATCTATCAAAATATACTGGCAGCTGAGATTCTATCTTCATTTAATATCTGGTTTTTGTAAAGAAAATCAAGAAACCAATTATGCCACTGATTTCAGAGATCACCCCGAAAAGTAGATGCTTGTTGCTTCAAAAACTCTCAGAGGAAAAAATAGATGGATTGAGTGATTTAAAAAAAAAATGTTTGTGCCATAAACCTCTGTCTCTGTCACAGAGGGTTTGTGGGTACACATGCTGGTTGTGTATTAAACCATAATCCATCTCTTGCCATAAGAAACAGAAATGTACAGAGTGGAGTATTTTGTATTCTGAATCTTTGTAGAGACGTCTATGAAAAATCTAATAATTATGATTGGACCTTGAGGAAACATGAAGCTGCTTGAGGGAAGGCACAGGTGGTTACTATCGCAGAAACCTTTCATTTATAAACAAGAAATCCCTAGGCTTCTTGATTTTGATTGAATATAAACTGGTAGATTTTGTGATAAATGTCAATAATGCTATACTCAAAATTATTGAAATTGTTCATTAAAGAAAAATATCAACCGAAATAGTTATTTGACCTCATGTACAGAAACCACTGATCAACCAATAAGTCGAAATATTTTTTTCTTTTTTTTTGGCGTGGTTTGTTGTGCTTTTGGTATTGTCTGCAGAGTTACATAATCTAAGTTGGCCATAAGATAATATTTTCTAAGACTTTAAACACATTTTTTCCTGAAAAATGGGATAATATTAACTCTTTTTCTTATAGGCTTCTGAAGATGAGATACTTTAACTTGTAAGTATCTGAATAACAAGATTACTAATATAATTTTTGTTATAAGAATTGACATTTATTTCCCATTTTCAATAAAAGTTCTCCTTTGTTCAGATTTTCAAAAATCTGCTCAGTATTTCAAATGTTTCTGATATCTACATGCCTCATAAAGAAGAAATCTTTAATGGAGTGGAAACGAAGTTAAGCCAAGTTCTAAACTATTCCTTATTTATAGTGTATTAACGAACACTTCTTCTCAAGGCAGACTTCGAGTTCCAGTTCAAAATTTCTGCTTAACTTATGAATACCTTATTGTACACAAAAGCCTGTGAATTATAAAATAAATAATCGTGGGCTGCACTTCCACTGCCCTTTGGTTTACAGGCGTCACATCTCATCCCAAAGAAGAGGGTACCATTTCCTAAGGACACTTGCCCTGTGCCATTGAGTGCTTGTCACATATAATGTACCATGATTTACATTCATTTCAGAATCTGTCATTCCACACTAAGGCAGATGTTTATGGAAATTGTGTTTGCTCCTGTTGAACGGTTAAATTCTTTGGGGATCTGAAATGTGATACTTCTTTTAAAATGTGTACGTTGAAACAGGCTTGGAAGTGCAGTAAAGCTGAAATTTGTACACTTCTACCCAGGTGTGGAAAAATTTACCTGTGACTGATTTGGACTTTCTCATAACCACTGTCCATGGAGTGTTGGATAAAATGTAAACTTACCAAGTAAACGTATCTTAGTGTCACATAGCCTAAGCCCTTCTCATTTTGGATACCTCTTGAGGCAATACGGAGCTCCACTCTTTCAGAGATGTTTTTCCTTTGTCTGCTGACTTCCGAGGCACCACACAACCTGGAGGGGGGGATTGCTGTGGACTTTCTCAGTATGTGGGGGGATAACCTGGATCTAAGCATGTGCCCTTCCTCGTGTGGCCTTTTGGTTCCTTAGGGTCTTTTGTTCCATCTGCTCGTGGGACTTCCTGCCATCACTTTTGGCAGAACTGAGAAACTTGGTGACACTTGGAGTAACTCCTGGGCTGTGTTGGCCTCTTCTAGGCTTCCCTCATTTCTATGACTCCTCCTAGTCTCAACCAAATCTGACGTCTGCCCTTGGCTTACACGTTCCATCTCAGCCTCTTGACAGTTTCATCATGATCTGTACCATGATGCCCTATGGTTGGCAGGCCAGCTTTTACCTCCCAGCTACTTCCAATGGCCTCTGCTGGTATATCACACCCCACACTAGCCTGGGCAGTCTCCGCAACACTGATCCCAGATCTTCCTTCCCCGGCACACGTCCCACCAGGACTTCTGTGCAGTGGTCAGTTCATGTTGGTGGGAGACATTCTAGATGTTATCCTCCCATAGGGCTTATGATCCCTTACAGGACCTGACCTCCTTAGGTTACGTTCCTCCTAAACTGTCTAGTGTCTTTTCTACCTCCTACCTTTCCACACGAGGATTGGTATTTCTCTTTTTTGTCCTCAACCCTTAGAAAAAGTTCCTATTTCACCCTCCCTTTTTTTTGGTCTTCGGGAATGCTTCCTATATCATATCTTTTTCCCTCCAAGATAACATTTCCTAGGGAGATATTTAATTACTGAGAAGGAAACCATGTCAGGAAATACTAAAAAACATTATCCTCATTTTTCACAATATTGAGCTGACATGAATTACTGAATTATATCTTAGGCAAAAATTCTCTAGTGCCATTAAGTTGATATATTTTTATATATGTTTTAGTTCAATAGTTGCCAAAATAGGTCAATCAGAAGCAAAGTAAAGACATGTTGTGCTTTTGAAATTTTAATGACAAAATTTAGAGATGCCTGTGCTTTGCTGAATCCTATTAACTGTCATAAATAGATGCCACATGACTGAATTTTGAAAACTATTTTTAATAATATTTACTTGATGCTTTTTACTTTTCAGAGTACTTCTCCATTCATTGTCTTATCTAATCTTCACAACATTCTTAAGAGTTAGGCAAGGTAGCTGCTATTATCCCATTTTATAGATGGGGAAATTAAAGTGGAAAATGATGAAGTGAATTTGTCTGTATAACCTGGTAAATTGATGTTCTTGTCTGAGCAAGGATGGATCTGCTGTCCCTGATTCTGCTTCTGGTTTGGTATTCTTTCCTTGAAACTATGTTTGTAATACTTTATTACTTGAGAAATAAAAACAGAGAGGGAAAGAGGGAAAAAATAAAAGGAAAATGAAATCATCTTTTTCTTGTTTTCTTAAAAAGAGAATCACTATTATATGCTTGCTTCTTCTGCACAGAGCTTATTTGTCTTTAAGCAAAGTCTTTGAACTAGCATCCCTTCCTCCAAATGCAAGTGGCTTCTTTTCCTGTTGTACTGACAACCCTGGCCGGTCCCAGCCTTGCCCATTCTAAAGGCTTCTCTGAACATTCTCATCACCTCCTTTTTTGACCCATCTACTTGTTTATAGTCTTTGTTTATCATTTGGAAGTGACATTATTTGTTGTCTCTCCAACTCTGACCCTGTCCTCCCCATGACCACGTTTCACATTGATTGGATTGCTACATTTTCACTTGTTCTACTCACCCACTGGTTGAATTCACACTGGTCCTTAATATGTAATTTCTCATGAACTAGTTCTTCTTTGGTCTAATCTGGCCTACATGTAAATCAATTCAGAAAAAAAAAAGTTGTATTCCATGTTTTAGATGAAATGTTAAATGTATCGCCCCGATTGGCCTGGTTGACTGAATATGCTGGGAGTGTCCAGCATTGATTTGCCTACTCTTGTCAAATCTATACAGCTTGCTTTAGTTTTGGTGAATTTTGGAAACCAGCAAATTATTCAGAGTGAGTGATAATTCATCACAGGGAATAGAAAGAAGAGTGATTAAATTCCGTTTATCACCCTTTGTATCCATCAGCATCGAGGGAGGAAACAGATGGCACACTCAGAGGGAAACATTTACTAAGGTGTGGGCAGCACTTAAGGCATAAGACAAGAGATGTGGTCAGCCGATTCTAAGATGATCCCCGGGTGATCCCAGCTTTGTGGTCATCATTGCCTTATGTAATCTCCTTATGTAATGGTTATAAACAATTTAATCTCCTTCTGTTGATTAAATTGTTTATAATCCATAGACTATCTTGACTTTGAGGATCTGCCACTTCTATGATTAAACTTCAAAAGATTCAGATTTCTATGTTGCTAGCAAACACTTTCCTTTGCCAGTTTTGATGACTCAAGTCGTTATGTTGGATTGGCCCATGTGTCAAAGAACTGAGGACGCCTATGCCCAACAGCCAGCAAGAAACTGAATTCCTCAGATCAACAGCTTAAAAGGAACTAAAACCAGCCAACAACCATGTAAATAAATTCAAAGATCTTTCCTTAGCTGAACCTTCAGATGATCTTCAGCCCCGGTCAACACCTTGACCACAGCCTTCTGGGAGACCTGGAAGCAGAGGTTACAGTTAAACTATGCCTGATTCCTGATTTATGTTAGTAAATGGATGCTGTTTTGAACCACTAAGTTCATGATAATTTCTTATGTAGCAACAGGTACTTAGGATAGGTGGTAAAAGTTGGCAACCACTACCACCCAGAAGCCTGAAGGGGACCAGGCAGTTCTAGACCTAGAGAGTCTAGCTGTGTGGAAAGGGGTAACTGTGGCCTTTGGTGGAGGAACAGATGAGTCAGAGCACCCAGAAGGAGGGAGCTGGAAATAAACACCTATCCTCACTGTCCCACTGCCTTTGAACTTCTTATTTTGGCCATAACTAAACCAATTGTTAGAGGAAGCTCATTGTTGTGGCCTGGATGGGTCATCTTCCTGGGTACAAAGCAGGATGGACAGTGCATCTGTTTCTTAGGACTACAAACTGGGTGACTGAAAACAGTAGTTCTGTAGATTAGAGGTCGGAAATCAAGGTTTCAGCAGGACCGTGCTCTCTCTGAAGCCTAGAGGGGAGAATACTTCTGGGCCTCTTCCTGGATTCTGGTGATTTGCCACAAATGAATCCTTGGTATTCCTTGGCTGGCGCTACTTTGATCTCTGCCTTTGTCACCAGGCAGTGTTCTCTGGTCATGTGTTTATCTCCTCTTCATATCAGGACACCAGTCGCATTGGATTAAGACCTGCCCTAAGTCAGCATGACCTCACTTTAAACTTGATTACGTCTTCAAAGACCACATATCCAAAGAGACCACGTGTACAGATATGGGGGGTTAGGATGTCAACATCTTTTTTGGAGATACAATTCAACCCCTAACAGGCAGGGAGCAGTGTCTGTCTGGAGAGGCAAATAGAAGACACTCAGTACATAACTCCAGGGGGGAAAAAAGCCATGTTCTGGGTGCTTGCTTATGATGTTGCCATTAAACATAAGCTCATCACTAATGAAATGAACTGAATGAGCATTCTCTCATCATTGTTGAGGACTGATTTCTTTTATAACCTATGCTTTGTGCAGAGAGCTGTTGCAGGAGAATGACTATGGCAGCTGCTGGAACACGACAGACACAGAAGACAGCTTTGCGGACTTCCTTGAATCATCGCCCCAGGCTTTGAAATTGGCATGTCTTTTATGTATCTTCCAAAACCACTAGAATAAGACTCATGCAATTTTGAAAGTTGTGGGAAGAATGAACTGTATCATCTGTAGTAACTACATCTTACATGGCAGAATATCTAGATGTATGAAACACATGTTATAAATGATCACACATTATTCAGCTTTGCATTTTTTTGTTCTAACTTTGCACATTTAGGTTGGAGATAATAATTCCTAGCACAAAAAATGTTTAATGGATTCTGCGGCTATATTTTTATTTTATATAAGCCTTTCATGGCATTCACAGAAAAGCATCTGTAGTTTAGCCACTGTAATATTTTTTGGTTTGCATAAACTCTAAAAATGGTTTTCTTCTAGTAAAAATAATTGGGTAAATTTCAGTGGCATAGGAAAGTAGGAAGTATCCCATTCTCAAATATTAGGACTTCCTGTGTTTGAATTTTAAATTGCTTAATCTGGAAGAGAACTTTGGTGATTTAAAGTTGTGGTGAAAGGTACTGCAAGTCTTCAAATCTACAATCAATTTACAAAAATATGCCAGTTCTGAATTTATTGGCCATCTGTCAGCCTTCACTCACTACTAGCTAGCTGTCACTGTTTATTATTTGATGCGCCCTATAATGAGTCACTGTAAGGAACCAGCCATATCTCCATCACAATGATTAATGAGGCCATGGTCTATCTACAACCACCTCAACTATCATTCTTTCCTTCCAGGCAGGGGTAAATGGCAATTCCAAATCAAAAGATCCCTAGAACCATCCCAAAGAACAAAGTTACTCGTGTACTGTGCTAATTCGATTGACATATAATAAATGCAGCTACACTCAGTCAGACCTCTTCTATGACAATGCTTTTCAAAAGTAATTGTTGAAAAGGACACTAAAAATTCAGGACTTGTTTTTTTTTTTTTTACACACCCACACACACAACCTATGTAGTTATTATTTGCCTATAATGTGCACCACGTTGACAAATAATTAAATTGGAAACTGACAAAGTGAAATCTTGGGATACTGCTGGCTCTGATCTATTTTTTGTGATACCACAGATAGACTTAAAGCATGCAGACAGCATTCTCATTGTAAGACAGTCTGTTATAGTGGAAGGGCATGGACATTTGAGTCAGGCAGATCAGAATCTGCAGTCGATTAGCTGTGGTACATTGGACAGCTACCATTCTTCTTTCACCTTCACTGCCTTTGTATGTGATATATGGATAATTTTCACTACGTGATATGCTTGCTAGAGATATTAAATGAGATGAGATTACAAAACATATGGTATACAGAGACACTCAATAAATGTCTATCCTGGGTCTTGGGATTGGTGACAACAGAAAATAGAATATAGGGAACCAAGAGAAATGACTTAGGGGAAAAAAATCTCAGGTTCAAGGTTCAACCACATTAACCTCCATGAAAGAAAATTATAGAACTTTATATTTCTTGGAAGGTCAAGTTCTTATGGTTTAGGACAAACAAATCCTCGGATTTAGGGACAGTACTAATCATTTGGTAGTTGCTTTAACCTGTTTTAAGGAGACAAAAGTGCTTAGGAGAAAGGGCAAAACAGAGACAAAGTGAAGGAGAGGATATCTCTATCTATCTATATATTTTTCAATCTACCTGTTAGGGCACATGGGTATATACTTGGAGTGTGTCCATACATGTTGCTACTATTAAAATAGAAGCAGAGCTAACATGTGGGAGATGGAAGGCATCCTGGGAGATAAATAATGAGAAACCAAAAGGAGCAAATAGGGTTGCATCTAGATGAGAGCAGCACCTTGTCAACAAGACGGCTATGGAGGGCATATTTAACGTGGCTTGAACTATTAACACAATCCGACTCTCTTTAGTAACACATGACAAAGACCCTGCTCCCAGAAAAGTGACTGTTACTCCCTGGATGCACACATATGCTAAAGCAGGTAAATTAAATAGCATGGCAGGAAAAGGTTGGTCCAGGATGAGGGTGTTTACTTATTTTGACAAGACTAACTGGAAATTAGATGTAGCGCTTCTCTAAATGGAAAAAAAAAATTCATCACTTGAGGTGAAATAGTTCTTCAGGCTGTGTGCACAGAGATGAGCTGTCGGGTTCTGATGTTAGGCATGTAGTTATTAGATAAGCCTGGAGACTGGATATAACTTAATAATTTGAGTTAGAGCTGTTCCATTATTCACTTTAATTTCTGGGCCTGGAGTTGAGTGTTTGCCATTATGGTTGTATATTTCATACGTTTTTGTAATATTCAAATGGGAAATGTTGAGTTTTCTGATTGGTGGCTCTTACCTAACATGATTTTTCTATCAGGTAAATCCCTAGGAATTAGGCGCAACATTTCTAGAGCCCATTTTTACCTAAAGAGCTCTGATAGTTGGCTTGAAGCTTGCAGAATTGCCCAGTGCAGAAGTAGGAAATAACACCATCCAAGAGAAACTTATGGGGAGGCAATGTTGTCATGGAACGAGGTCTACTGACTATTATCAGACTTCACCAATCAGATCTCATCAAGACCTCTAGATGAATTCACCAAGCCCCAAGCATGATTGTTGATCTCAGTAGTGCAGAAAGTTGTTTTTTGCCAGTATTCTAGAGACATCAGAACCCCAAGGGGTTAGTTCATATCAACCAAACTCATGTGAAAATAAAATATTCATCAGAATGCATTTTATTGCTATTGTGGGAATTATCAGGCAGATTAGAATGTTTGTGAGGTCTCTCTATGAAAGCAAAATTTTATGAGAGCAACATTATAATCAGAGGTAGTCTGGTGAGAAAAGAAAGGGAATGATTCAGTTGAATAATGCAGATGTTTACTAAGATAAAGAAAAAATATGCATGCTATGTGTAGTAAAATCTCATGATTTGGATATTGATTATTTATTTATTTACTTTAAATTTTATTTTATTGAGTTATGGTCAGATTACAACATTGTGTCAATTTCCAGTGTAGAGCACAATTTTTCAGTTATACATGAATATACATATATTCATTGTCTCATACTTTTTCACTGTGAGCTACCACAGGATCTTGTATATATTTCCCTGTGCTATACAGTATAATCTTGTTTATCTATTCTGCATATGCCTGTCAGTATCTACAAACTTCAAACTTCCAGTCTGTCCCTTCCCATCCTCCTTCCCTCTGGCAACCACAAGTTTGTATTCTATGTCTATGAGTCTGTTTCTGTTTTGTATTTATGTTCATTTGTCTTTTCCTTTACTTACTTTCTTCTTTTTTTCTTTTTTTAGATTCCACATATGAGCAATCTCATATGGTATTTTTCTTTCTCTTTCTGGCTTACTTCACTTAGAATGACATTCTCCAGATATATCTATGTTGCTGCAAATGGCATTATGTGGATATTGATAATGTAAATTGGTGATCCTCATGACTAATGCAGTGTTAATGATGCTTTAATTGAGGCTGAAGTTACACACACCCAAGCTATTAAAAATAATAGACATAGGTATTCAAGGTAAATATATATGAGGAGCAAGTTGTTTGATATATTCACAAGGTAGAGCAACATCAGTTGAACACAATGTGCTAATTAGAAATGTAATCAGTATTACAACAGTTTTTCTTTAGAATAAAAAAGTTTTAGGTCTTAAAAAGCCCTCAAGAGATCATATTATCCACCCCTTTTCTTTTATAGATAAAGAGTCAGGGTGAGAGATGGTCATTAACTCATGCAAGATCACATAATTAGTTGATCTTGAGCTAAGTCTGGATGCAAGGTCTCCTGCTTGTTAGACTTACTAGGGCTTTAATCGCTCTTCCTAGCCAGATCATCTCTGATCTGTATAGGCAGCAAAATGCATCTAGCAGGAAAAATAAGTTTGTTTTAATATAGTGCTTGAAATCTGTGAATTTAATTTATCAACAATTAACATGAAATTAAGACTTTTTGCTGATTTCTCTATCAGTCCATAACAGTAAAATTTTGCTCTACAACCAAATTTCCCACTATCATAAAATACAAATGTCATAGTTAATTTTGTGTGCCAACTTATGCAACTGGCCAAAGGGATGCTCAGCTAGTTCGTAAAACACTATTTCTGGGTGTGTCTGTGAGAGTGTTTTTGGAAGAGACGAGCATTTGATTCAGTAGACTGAGTAAGGAGATTCACCCTCCCACTGTGGACAAGCATCATCCAATTAGCTGAGAGGCTAAAAAGGTGGAGGAAGGGCAAATTTGCTCTCTGTTTGCTTGAGCTGGGACTTCTCTCTGTTCCTTCCTTCAGATATTGACACTCCTGGTTCTCAGGTCTTCAGACTTGTACTGAATCATATTTCTTGGTTCTCCAGCTCACAGAGGGCAGATCATGGGACTCATGGCCCTCATATCTGCGTGAGTCAATTCCTATAATAAATTCTTTTCTCTCTCTCCCAAATACATCCCTCCTATTGGTTCTGTTTCTTGGGAGAATCCTGCGTATATATAGTGCACTTTTCACATTTTCTTATGACTCATTGGGCACTCTATTATGCCATGCAGAAAATTTGTGTTGGGAATTAGAAGTAAAATGACATCATAAAAACCAAAATATAGTGGCCTTGAGGAACAAAAGCGTAAATTACAATTTTGAAAAAAAAAAAAAAAAACCTGAACTCCCAAGCATTTAGAAAAGTGCCTTTGAAAAAATTACTCTATGTATTTTCTTAGTGAAGAAGAATTTTCCCTTCTGGCTTCTGTACTATTGCGCCGATAACAAAACTAATTGTAAAAATATAAACTGATTTCTTCAATTTTCTTTTGAGCTTCACCATGAAGATAGGCCTAGAGATTTCTTCAGGAGCAGGGCGACTTTAAAAACAAAGAAGAATTGAAACATAAGACATGTTAGTGACTATATCTAGATACCCTTCTCTTACGTCTCAAATGCACTCTGATGGTGTTATTTGACTAATCTTGTTCTTGGTAACTTCCTCTCCCATTTCCTAAAAGACAGTCAGTTTCGTTAGGATTCAGTGCTCTTTGAGCTGGGATTTTAATGCAGTTCTAAAATTATGTCTCAATCAGATGTTGTCTTGATGATGATGACCTAGTAAAAAGTTACATGTAACAGGTAAAAAATATTTTCCTCTAATGCTTAAATCAGTTATTTCTCTTAACATCTGTTGTTAGATAAATCAATTAAGTATTAGTTTATTCACAATTAATAATGACTGCTACCATAGGATTACATCTAATAAATGTAGAAGGAATCAGAAAATCATCATTTGGCAACCTCCATAGTAATAAAGTGTTTCAGGTACAAACCATGGTATGGTAAAACTAGTGGATATAAATATAGTGAGAAACAGGACACTCACATAGTCTCAGAAGATCTCACAATGTACATACTGATTACAAAGCGAGGATGAGTAACTCTACAGTGGAGATGCATGTTATATCAGTTTAATCTAGAGATCAAAGTTAGTATCACTGTTTATGGGACAGGTTGACTTCATGTGCCTCCTGATATGATGTAGTGAGAAGGACACAATATCACTCTTGTGTATTTTTGTTAAAAGAGTATAAACCGAATCTTATCATGAGAAAAGCTTGGGCAAACCAAAGTTTAGGAACATTCTACAAAATCACTATATTCTCCTATATATTCTCCTCCTCTTCCTCCTCCTTCTCCTTCTTCTCTTTCAAGGTGGTAAGAATTTATTAAGGAATATACACAATTGAACTAAAATTACAACAAAATGCCTAACAGAGTAGGCATCATAAGTAGGCTCAAGGTAGCACAGAATGATGATTTTTGTCTAGGGTGAAGGATAGGAATACTAAAAGGAGACATATATTGAGTTGACTTTGAGTAAGAGTTCTTATTCAGAGTATATAGTAGGACAGGGGTGTTGTGAGAAGAGAGTTCTGTGAGTTGTTCTAGTGAATTATCAAATCCTGAGATGGGTCTGGAAAACCCCCAATTTGTACCCACTTGATCAGAAGTGCAGGTGGCCTGGGGATTCCACATGTGGCTGACATGGCCTATAGTCTTCAGAATGTCCAGGTTAATAAAGATGAAGGATGATAGAGACATTTTTCCAGGTTAAAGGAAACTACAGTGACCTGATCACTAGATGAAATGTGCCATTCTGAATTGAATTTTGGACCAGAAATTTTTTTTTCTTTTGCTGTGAAGGACATTAGTGGGACAAGTGATGAAATTTGAGTAAGATCTGTAGATTAGGTGACAATATTGTATCAATTTGGGTTTCTAAGTTTGGTTTTTCTACTGTGGTTACATAAGAAAATGTTACTATTCTTAGGAAATACATACTGAAGCACAAAAGAGTAAGGGATACCACATCTGCAACTTACTGTCAAATGTTTCAGAAAAATTATATTATGAAATATTTATATTTGAATATTATATACTATTTGCAGAATCATAGTGAAGACTATATGAGGATTTGTTGTACTATTTTTTGCAACTTGTTGGCCTTACATTTTAAAACAAAGAGTTAAAAAGTTATTACATGGTTGGCATCTAATGGACTGATTTGATGATAATTTGACTAAAATAACATTTTTGACTGCTTACTAGAGAGCAATAATTGTGCTGTATTTCCCATGAGGTATCAGAAGTAGCCTTCACATGACCCTGAAGAAGGGCATTGTTATAACAATTACACAGATAAGGACAGTCATCTTAGGTAACAGCTACTTAACTGGGACCTGTTCAAGTCACATAGCTAGAAAATGGCAGAGATGAAATTTGAACTGAAATTGCTTAATTTCATTTCCAACAGTTTCTCCACCATATCTGACCATCAGTCTACATTGTAGCAAATGACTGAATCTTCTAAGAGATTGAATGACTTCAGAGATAAATGTGGAGAGTTCTATCAAGGAGCAATTTTAGTCTCCTGGGTTATAAACTCAACACATTGTTACAAGCATAGATCCCCGAAGTTTTTGAGTACCTTGGACAGGGATTTTATTATCTTGATGTCTGTTTTTTAAGCATCTAAAAGAATGTCTGGCATATGGTAGTATTCAGTGAATAACTGTTGAATAAATGAATGGACAGGAAACACAATTTTGCTATAAGAAATACAGAGGCATGGTGGAGAAGAGGCAGAGAGATTATCAGAGGATTCTGATAATAACAAAATTAGAGTTAGAGGAAATAGAAACTAGAGGCTAATTTCCACTTCCAGTTAATGGAAAAAGCTTCTCCCTCTGATCAGTATAAAGATTGTTTTAGCAACATGTGTCTCTTGAAGGAGAAGTGAGGTTAAGACGTGTGGCTTATGAAAGGTAGGAATGGAGGCAGCAATCCAAACTACCACAGAGAAACAAGAGGAGAGATCAGATTTGAGGTGAGCATGAAGGGAATTACTGGGTATTCTGCATGTGGTGAAGTCCTAGGAAATTCTGGGAAACACATAGTTGAAGTATCATCCAAGTCCTCCAATTTTTTAGGGTATCAGAAAACATCATCCTTGGCTGTCAGTGTGGTAAGTTAGTTTGGAGGTCAAGAGTTCCCAACAATCTTCCCTGTTTATTTGTATTCTCTTCATTATACATCTGACATCTGTGTAATCTATTTTTTTTGTTGTTGTAGTTGTTGTTATTTAAACAAAATCTCTTAATCTCTTAATTTGGTTTTAAGAAGTTAATCATTCAAATATGGGAAAAAGGTAGGATGAAGCAGGCATGGTATAATACTGTTTTTCTGTGGAAGCTTATGAAAAATTGAATGCTTGGATGTTTTACAAATGAATGAATTTCAATCATGTTGGATATAGTTTGGACTTAGGGATATGTCAAACTGTTTTATCATTTTTTGGAAGTCACTCTGTGGCCAGTGTGCTAAAAAAAGAACTACATTTTCTATCACACTTTCAGCACTGGACAGCTACAATGGTCACTGAATTCCTTTCTCAAAATAACCAATAAAGTGGCTCCAACATCAAGAAGATTTCCTATGGTCATCCTATGCACCCAAGTATCACTCTGAAGCTCATGAAAGCATAGGTCCCCAGGCAACAGTATGTTGAGACATGAGATAATTCAGTCCAGTTGGATCATCTGCCTTATTATTTCTGATATCAACTTGAACAGGTGGGGAAAAAACAGACTTTTCAGTCATAACTGAAGTTGAGTGATGCATTCATGATAGGCGATGCAGCAACCTATACTTCAAATAGTAAGCGATTCCATTTATTTTCCAGTTTTCTAGTATTTCACCATTGGGAATTTTAATCAATAGTTACCATTCTTTGGTAAATAACACATTCCTAAATTTGAAAGTAAAACTCCACTGAAACTAGCTCCAATGACATCCAGTATCTTTAGAAATAAAGTGGAAATTGTCATCACCTTGAGACAACATTTTCAGGAAGTAGCAATGCAACGTTCCACTCCAGTCACTGAATCATAGTGTACCTTCAGTTACCGGTTCAATAGTGCAGGTACAACTCTCGATATGGTCTGATTATAACATTGGTGACATCACTGACACTAGTAGGTTGATCTAATGGAGGAACAAATCAGAATAACAACAGACTGTGAGATGTATTATGACTCCACTGAACCTGAGGAAATGAGCTACGGGTCTTAGCTGTACAGCTAGATGTTTTATGAATTCAGTAAGTCACGTTCTGTTTCCCATCAGTAAAATGTCAGAGATTTTACAAGAGCTCAGAAGACTAGATTGTAAATTCTGTTATTTGAATGGTGTCTTCATTATGGTACAAAGTAGTGTGAAAAATGATGGGATGAGTTTAGTGTTTTCACCTCAGTAGGTACATACTTACCTTCAAATTCTCATTCTTCCATTTTGCCCACAGATGCAATACAATAGAGGCCACTGCTGGCCTTGTAAGATTAAGAAATATTCAGTACTTCTCTTGACCAATTTCATCCTCTGCTCCATCTTTACTCTGCCTTCTGATACCCCACCCTTCTAAGATACTTAAATAGACAAGCTCTATTGGTAAAGATCTTTATGAAGACTTTTTGTATTCATTTTGTCATTAACTGCTCTCCCTCTCTCATGCTTTTTTTTTTTAAACAGCTGATTACTAACATAAGTATCCCTTTAAAATAATAAAAGTATCACTGGTTGAAGATTATAATTGGTACATATTTTGGGGACATAGTTTGGGGAAGGTGCTCGTGCCTGTCTTCTTTGAATCTCGTTGTAGGTGGGCTGACTGCCTCCCCTATGTATGTGAGAACATCCCTGATTTATACCATCTCCAAGGCTTTCAAACCACGTGTATTTACTGTCTATCTGATATAGCACTAGACCGATAGTCCTGCTTCTTTTTCTTATTGCTTATTTGTTATTTCACTGCGATAGTTGTTGAATGTCACTTAGTTGTAAAGAAATTTTATATAGCAATGTTCACAAAATGATCAGAAATGTTCTTAGTAGATACAAACTATTATTTTTTCTTATTCTTTTTGTGATGATGTTATATTCCTCACTTAAGCAAATTAAACAAATTTGAATTAATGAAAATCAAATACAAGTTCCTTTTTATTAACAGCTGACTCTTTCCCCTCGGTATTTCTTCTGAGAAGTTCTCATTACAAACTTTTTGCCTGAGGTCTGCTGAAAATCATTCAAGCCCTTTAGAAATTTACGTGTCAAATCCTCCTAGATGTATATTTTAACACCCCAGCCTCGTTTGAAACATTTATTCTCTTTGGACCTTTCAGTGTCATGCTTTTAATCACTTTGCCTTGAAGAACTTACTTTTTTTTCCATTCTTTTTGACTAATAGCCCTGGATTTTTATTTTATTCTCTTTGCCCTTCCTTGTACAAATTCACTCTGTCAGCTCCCTTCGATATCATGGGGATAAACACCATATCATATAAGCCCCTCTCCTCTTCAATACACAAAGGACAGTTTTGTGAGGTGGTCATAATGGCACTGGGCATTGTGACTTCTGAGGTGATCTGCTGACAGCCCCTGGGTTACTCATCACCAAATTTCTTTCAGGTTTAAGATTTGTATAAACTTTTCACGAAACATAAACTTTAAAGTATTTTTTCACATATCTGCATTATGATGAAAATGATTGAATTAGGAACAGCTTTTTAAAAATTAGTTTGCTATGTCATGTTGCTATTCTTAAATTTTCTTTTGTAGTGCTGGAAATATTTCTGTATTCAGTAAAGCTTTCACTCCATATATTAATCTACCTTTTTCCATTTATTCACTCAGTCAATACCTCTGGTTTATTAACCTTTATCTTTGGCTATAAATGTATTAGGTGTAGGTAACTAGTCATTTTGCCACTCTTCTGGTCTTACTTCTACATTCTTTCCATTTACAATTATTCTGGCATTTCCAACCAAGTACCCATATTCTTCATGTCTGCCCTTGAACTGGCTATTTCCTGTTGGGCTTTGAGTGCAGTCAATTCCTCAGCTCAGATGTACTTTTGGAGTGTTGCAGGAGGGGCTCCTCTAGGAGGGGCATGTGTGAAAGATGGGTGACGGTTGCTCAAGCAGCTCTTGATGGCAAATGGAGGAGGGGGACTTCAAGTACGTGGACAGAAGGACACAGTGAAGCAAAACTCAGGCAGTGAGGCATAGCTGTGAAACCCGGGGACCTGTCAGCAAGACCCAGACCCGCTGCAACAGGAAATCAGTGCCTCATTTACAAATTCAAAATAGCGGCTATATTCACTGTCTCTGAAGGCAAGTCTTTTTGAAACCAGGCACATTAACTGCCTGGTTTGTAATCAAGGGCAGTCTTTAGTTCACCAGATAAGCATCCTTTGCTAGCTGAGTATCAGTTTCCTTAATTCCACCAGCAAAATTTCGTTTAGATCTTATATCTGAACATTTTAGTAAACTGCAGGTTTACAAGGACATTTAACTTATGGTGTGAAATGCTCTTGCTTTCAGGAGGTAAGTATACATCTGATAAGATAATGCTATTGCCTTAGAGACAATTTTCAGAAAGGTTTGGAAAAAAACTTTAAGGCACACAACTCTATGAAAGAACTCTATAAAAGTTCAAATATACCTATAGTCAGATAAAAACATAGTATATATGAGCTCAGATACTAAGAACTTTGGCATTCTAGAAATACTATATATAAAACTTAAGATTTTATATGTCTAGGGCTAAAATACAGGGATTGATATTAGAATTTAAAACCTCAGAACTTTTAAGCTTTATTATCTCCAAATTAGCACCTATTTATTAGTCCAAAGCAAATACTTATTGAGCTTCAAATTTGTGGGCTAAACATTTCGTGGGGTAGCATAATCACCAATGCTAAGTTTCTTAAGATGCTATCATTCTATTAGAAGGTAAAAAGCCACATCAATATAGTGTTGTAAGAGGGATACAAGTTAAAACCCCACATTTGAGCTAGTAAGCGGGATGGTAGTTTCAGGACAAACTGGAATTGGAGAAGTGAGTAAAAAATGTCCTTCTTATGACAGTGGCCATCACCAACCGGTAGGGTCACAACTCTCCTGATGTTACGAGGAGCTACAAAAGTGCCTCCGATTCTATGGGATTGTCTGAGATACCGTGAGCAGGTGGTGGCAGAGTCCAGAATTAGATCATGACCTACAAGGGGTTCACCCTCTAGAAAGTGGCAGAGGTCTGATGAAATCCTGCTCTTTTATGCGGGAGTCTGTTATTGGAGAAATCAAGGCAGAGACAGATGCAGTAAGTTCTAGGTAGAGCCCAAGGAAACTTAGGGAACCTCAAGATATATTGATTGCACCTTGCTGTTTCCACTGCAGGCTCACAGACAAGCTGGTTGCCCAGCATTCTGAAGAATCCCTGGGGGTTCAGAACCTGACCTATGATTTTAATTCCTAGAGACTGAGTGTACCCTTTTCAGGCTTGGTGATGCTGCAGGGAGTTAAGGACAGCCTGTACCATGAGACTGGCTGGGCTCCCAGGGAGCCATGGGTGTCCTGATGTCCAAACTGATCTAAGTAGGTCATCTTCCACTCCCCACTATAGATGATGTGGCAAGCACTCCAAGGTTTTGTTTCGTGGAAACCTCAGCTCAGTAATATTGATGTGCATCATTGTTTAATTTTAAAACTGTTATATCCACATCAACATCTCTGTATGTATGTACAAATGTATTATGTCTATATGTATGTCTGTATGTGTCTACATGTATATAGCTATCCATTTCTGTATCTATCTAATCTGGCAGATCTTTCCACAATGATTCTATTATACCCTTAAAGAAAAATTACTAGATTCTGACAAAAGGAGGCACATTTAAACATTAAAACATACCATCTAATATCTCTACAGAAAACTTTTATCCATTTATATTTCAACCAACAGTGCCTGAAAGCTTGAAAGCTCCTGTGGCTTGTTCCCTCACAATCACTAGGTTTTTGTTTTTTTTTTTTCTCCCTTTCCTTCAGTCTTTTTTTATCTTGGACAATTTGATACGTAGAAATATTATATCACCGTTGTTTTAGTTTACTTTTTTCCTGAAAAAATATCACCTATGTTTTACAAATTTCTTGACCACTTATCCTTTCCTTCTGGCAAATTTCTAGTTCATAACCTTTGCTTCTTTCTCTACTTCACTATTTATATATTACTTATAGATTCATAAGTGCACTTTATAAAATAAGAATATAGGCTGTTTGTCAAATGCATGAATTCATTCAACAAATATTTATTGGGTGCCTTCTTGGCACTAGACACTATGCTAAGAATTTTCATATTAATTTTCCTGATCATTAATTGAGGTTATTTTGATTATGGATTCTTTTGTCACACAGAAATGTTGTTTTTATTTTATTGCAGAAACATCTATTAATATTTTCATTTTTTGGTTTTGTTCTCATGCTAGGTAGTCTGCCACACAAAATTACGGGTAAGTGTAAAAGTAAGCCAATTTTCTAGTTTTAAAATGACGTTATTTATTTATATATTATATGTTTAATCCATTTGGAATTTGTTTTGTTTTGAGAATGAAGCAGAAATTCACCTTTTTTAATCCAACGACTTCTCAATATTTATTAATAAAACTGTTGTCAACCAAATTAAGTATTATTGTATATTTGATTCCCAGATGTATTTGAGATTTTTTTGGTCCTCTATCATCTTATCCATCCATATATTCATCCAAGTTCATTCCTCAGGATTATTTAATACTATTCTATTAGACATTTTAATGTTTTACTAGGCAATGATTTTCCTTTTCTCCTTTCTTCTTTCCTTCCATCCTTCCTTCCTTTCTTTTTCCTTCTTTTTTGCTATCCTTCACAAAAGTTTTATCAGCCCTAAGTTGAACTTCTATATAAAATTATGACAATTTATTATTTCTGTATGCTACAGAACATTTTAAATAGCTTAAAATTACTTTTAAAATCAATTTCACCATACTTTCCTTTCCATGAAGTGTTTTGTTTGCAATTTTCCAATTTATTTTCATAGCTCTTAGACTAATTAGGTTTTTGAATCAGATTTAACTTGTTTTATTTCCTAGAAATCATCCTTTTCATCCATATTTTCCAATTTACTATCAGAGAGCTGTAAAATAGTTTTAGAGATCTTTGATTCCTGAGTAGCTGTGGACATAAACATATACAAATATATATATATATATTATATATATATATATATAAAATATATATATATATTTGCTTTAAATTTGTTTGATTAGTTTTTTCAAATTACTTACTATTCTAGCAATTAAAAAATTATACAGGTTTGTTCAAAAATTAACTCAATTTTGTGTCTGTTTCATATTTTAAGGTTAATAAAACGATCTCTTGCTTTACTTCAGATATGTGAACATGTAAAATATTCAAAGACTTAGAATCAACAAATGCCTTGTGTTAATTGCATAAGTGTTCATAAATGTTTGCTGCTCTGTCTGGATGGAGGAATATATTTCTATGCACTGTTGACAGTAGATGTCATCATGTGACTTGCTTTGGTAATGAAATATGGGAAGAGTAGATGTCCTCCTAGTTGAAAACCATATGAGCCAGCTCACAATTTGCTTTGTTCTTTCACCCCTCTGCCATAACATCCAGAATTGTTTCAGATGGAGGCTGCTCTGTCAGCCTGGCTGCCACAATGAAGGTGATGTGATGTGGAGCAGAGCTGCAGGCAATCTGGACATGCAGAGCCAGAAAAAAATAAATCTTTGCTGTTGCAAACCACTGAGATTTAGGGTTTGTTTCTTACAGCAGCATAACCTAGACTCTGACTGATATACTTCTTTACTGATACAGAAAAAAATAACAAAAAAAAATTTAAGATTCAATTTAACAGTATGAGAAGTTAAATTTCTGAAAAGAGAGTTTCTTGATACAATGCAAACTATTATTTATTGGGCAGAATTTTGGAGGGGCTTTAAAAATATTAACTTCTGAATTAGAGAGACGTAGGTTTATTCCCAATTCTGATACTTACTTTGTGCCTGATTCTGAAAATATTACTTAATCTATTTAATATTTATCTCCTCATTTATAAAATACAAATGATAATGTCTATATTATATAGTCCTGATAGAAAGAATTTAGTGAAATGAAATATGTAAAGTCCCTGGCACATAGTAAATAGTTATAAATGGTAGTTACAACTCTGTTGCCACTACTGACAGTACAGTAAGACTGTTTAGCATTTGGAAAATGTCTTTTCCTTAGAGTCATGTGTACTTTGGCTTTTTAGAATTTGTAATTGACTTGGAGATACTTTATTTGTAATTTTCAAATATTATCATGATTTACCAACATTATTCTTTCAGTTTTTATCTGTCATTATTTCTAACATTCTGTTTTATTTTAGGACCCCATGACTTCTTTCATCTGGGTTTTAAATTTATTATACTATTGATATCTTGGATTTTAGAACTTCTTATATTTTTATATGACTTATAGTTTCTTAAATCATTAGAAATATATATATATATATATATATATATATATATATATATATATATATATATATATATATATATATTTACACATAACTTAATTTAATCCCAAAGTCATCAGGAGGTGAGCAGAAGCAAATACAGTTTAAGGGTGATATAATATGAAAAGCTTTCAGTAGGCATACTGAGAAAAAAGTCTTTGATGAACTCTCAAAGGTTGCTTCGATTTTCTCCAATCAAAGGGAATAATTAGAGACCATTTGAAATCAATTTTCAGAAACAAAAATCTGTTAGTTATCACAGCATAACAAATTTAGTGATGTAAAACAATACCTCTAAATTATTTTGCTATTTCCATGGGTTGGTCAGAAGTCTGGGCATCACCATCAAGGGTCTCACAAGGCTGCAATTAAGATATCGCCAGGGCTGCAGTCTCATCTCGAGCACAGGGTCCTCTTCCAGGTTTGTTCAAGTTGTTGGCAGAATTTAGTCTCTTGAGGTTTTAGAACTGAGGCTCTCAGCTCCTGCAGGCTGTGCCCCATTCACTGCTATGTGGCCTTCTCCACAGGCAGCCCACAGTGTAATAACTTACTTCTTCAAAGCCATTAAGAAAGTCTCTTTCAGGGGAAGGGGCCAAGATGGTGGAGTATGAAGATCGTGAGCTCGTCTGTTCCCATGGGCACACCAGGATTACAACTATTTACAGAGTGGCATTAGATGAGAATGACATGAGGAACAGAAAAGATTTTCTACAATTCAAGATATAAAGAAGGAACCACAACAAGGCAGGAAGGAAGGGCAGAGATGAAGTAAAGTCAAGACCACCACACTCTTAGGTGGGTGACCCCCAAATGAAAAGATAATCACAACTGCAAAGGTTCTTCCTAAGGAGTGAGGGGTCTGAGCCCCAGTTGGGTTCTTCAGCCCAGGGGTCCTGCACCAGGAAGACGAGCCTCCAAAATCTCTGGCTTTGAAGGCCAGCAGAGCTTATGTACAGGAGAATAAGAGGGCGGTAGGAAACAGAGACACTACTCTTAAAGGCCATATGCAAAATCTCACGTGCTCTGAGACCCAGTGCAGAAGCAGTACTTTGAAAGGAGCCTGAGTCTGACCCAGTTTCAGATCTTGGAGAAGTTTTCAGAGAGGCAGGAAGCAACTGGGACTCCACCAGATGATGTAGACCCTGGCAGCAGCCATTTTTGGGAGCTCATTCTTCAATGAGGACACTGGTGCTGGCAAGTGAACTTTTGGAGTGACCTTTCCTCTAGCCTGTTTGTGCTGGGGATATAGCTGCCAACCAGCTGGTCTGTACTAGTCCTATGACACCTCCTGTCCAGGCAACCAATCATGCTGGGGCTTAGCCCTGCCCACAACTGGTTGGCACCAGTCATAGGACTCCCCAAGGCCCTGGCCCCACCCACCAGCAAGCAGCACCAGCTTCAGGAATACAGGCCTCCCTCTCAGCTCCCTGAGAACCCATCTCGACCCAACAGCAGTCAATAGCCCCTATAAAAGACAGGTATTGAGCTGAGTAAGCTCGCAGTACTCAACCCCATCAATACAGGGACACCTGTAGCCCACATAGGGGAAATTTCTAGGGTATTTAGCTCTAGTGCCCAGAGGGGAGGGCACTGCTGTGATGCACAGAATATCTCCTGCAAAAGACCACTTTCCCAGGGTCAGTAGATATAACCATCCTACCAAATAGAAATAAAAACAGCAAGTCAGGCAAAGTGAGGAGGCAGAGGAACATGTTCAAAATAAAGAAACAAGATAAAACCCTAAAAGAAGAATGAGCGAAGTGGAAATAGGGAATCTACCCTGGAAAGAATTCAAAGTAATGGATTGTAAAGAATACCACAGAACCTGGGAGAAGAAAGGAAGAACAGAGAGAGAAGTTGGAAGTTTCTGACAACAAGTTAGAAAATCTAAAGAACAACCAAACATAAATGAAGAATACAGTAACTGAAACGAAAAATACGGTAGAAGGAATCAACAGTACATTAAAGGATTCAGAGGAATGGATCAGTGAGCTGGAAAACAGATTATTGGAAATAACTGACAACAGGAAAAGCCACTTCAGTCCAACTTCTTGTCCATTATTCTTCAAAAGAACTTGCACTAATTTCTATGTTCAGTGGGCATTTTCCAGTTATTTTCTACTTTGAACTTCTAGCCTCATTTAATGATGTTGACTATATCTTCTTACAGCTCCCTCCTCCCCTGCCTTATTAACTTATATTATCCTGGATTTCGTCTGCCTGTGTGTCTCCTTCTCTTCCTTCCTTTTTAGGCTCATCTGCCTCTGCTTGGCTCTTAGTTGAAATGTTTTAAGGCTTAATCTAAGATTTCTGCAGTTCTTACTCCATATTCTTTTCAAGGCAGTCTCATTCATGCCATAGTCTTAGTTACATATATAAGATTATAATCCCCCAAATATGTTTCTCCAGCTCAATTATCATCTTTGATCTTCAGGCCTTAATGCCTCACTGCCAGCTTAACACAGCTACTTGACAGTCTCAAAGTACCTCAATGTCATCAGGTACAGAGTTAAACTCTTTATCACCACCATATTACCCAGTTTAGAAAATTATGCTTTAACTTACTTGATAAACAAGAAAGCTGAGAGCAATTCTTAGCTACTTCAATTGCCATATCAAACCTAATCTATTTTCTTTTCTAAATATTTCATGATCAATCCAGTTCCTTTTATCTCCAATAACACCATGAAAATCCAAATTACCCTTGCAATGCGCGTATATATTAGTCAGGGTTCTCCAGAGAAACAGAACCAATAAGATATATGCGTGTGTGTGTGTCTGGAGGGAGAAAGAGAGAGAGAGAGAGAGAGAGGGAGATTTTTTATAGGAATTGACTCACATGATTATGGTAGTTGAGACATCCCAGGATTTGCCATCTTCACGCTGCAGAACCAGGAAAGTTGATGGTGTAAGTTTCAGTCTAAGTCCAAAGGCCTGAGAAGGAGCTAAACATACAAGTTCTGGTCTGAATCCAAAGGCCCAAAAACAAGTTAAGCACCAATATCGAAGGGCATAAGAAGGTCAACGTCTTAGCAAAGAGAGAGAAAATTTGTTCTTCTGCTTTTGTGTTGTGTCTAGCCCCTCAGTGGATTGTGTGACACCCACCCACATTGGTGAGAATGATTTTTTTACTCAATCTGCTAACTCAAATACTAATCTCACCCAGAAATACCCTCACAAACACACTCAGAAATAATGCTCTACCAGCTCTTTGGATGTCCCTTAATCTAGACCAGTTGATACATAAAAATACCCATCACAGCCTAGGAAACAGAATTGATTAATAATAGTTCTCCCTGTATCCTGATTTTTCCCCTGTGATATATTCTTTTTACTGCAACCAGTATTTTTAAAATACCAATCATGGGACCCTTACTAAGCTTAAAATTTTTAATGAGATATTATTGATCTTAGAAAAAATAAAGACTAAAATCCTTAAAATGGCAGAGAAGGCTTCAGCAATCTGGCTCCTTGCTGCCCCTGCAGTCTCTGGTTTCCCACCTCGATCTCTGCTTTTCATTACACTGACCTTAAGTCCCTGGGATCTGCCTGCTCATTTCCACTACAGGGTTCTGCACACACTGCTTTTCTCTGTCAGGAATATTTCCTTCCTCTTCCCTCTGTGTGTTAACTCATTTGTCCTTAGCATTGTAGCCAATTATTTTTCAGGAAGCTTTACATGATTCCCAGTGTAAATCAGATACATGTGATATACTACCTCATAGAACTGTGATTAATTTCTTCAGTACGTCTATCTTAATTCATAACCATACATCATCATCGTGATTATTTGGTTAACATGTGACTCCCTTTTAGAACTTAGACTTACTGAGAAGAGAGACTGTACTTTGTGTTCATCATTTGTATCACCAGCACAGAGGATAAAGGCTATCACATAACAGACATTCTATAAATATTTGTGTAATTCCTAAATTAATCTTGGCAGATGATACTAAACAGAGGGGCAGTTACTTAAGGTCAACGGATTCAGAAAGAAAATTTACCTGGCAAGAAAATAGTAATGACTGATTTCAAATCCTGATGCAAAAATGACTTTTTGCTATTTCTACTTTGTTCCAGTATATGTGTCCATGAAGGTTGGGGTCTATATTGGTGATTTTTAAGTAAGGCAGACCAATAAAGAATTACTAGGGGAGTTTTTCAAAATATCTATTCTTTCCCCCACTCACATTCCTAAGGAATAACATAGCCTTGCTCTGAAGTGAAATGAGGTGGCGGATAGGGGTAGTAACTGAAAACTATTTGTTTTAGGGTGGCTTAGTAAGTGATCTATAGGTCAATGAATAAAATACTCTGAACAGGACTATTTAGGAAACTGAAATTCTAGGAAGATTATGAATGTGGCTTGGGCCATAGTGGGGACATTGGCAGTGAGTTTTTTGAAATTTGTATTAGAGCTATCGCTTACGAAGGGGATTTTGTTGTTACTCATGAGAGAGCTACAACACAAGTGGCTACAGAAAGGACAGCTAAGGTTTTAGCTGAAAGAAGAGGAATAGTTGCTAGGTCAAGATATGGCAGAACTGAAGTGGAAAACAGGTGAAATGGCTAAAATGGCTTGTCCTTCAGTGTGCAGAATTCTGCAGGCAAGAAGGGGAGAAGTGACCTGGATGAAGCCAGAGAACAAGGAGACCTATTCCATCATCTTCCTGAGACTGAGAAAAAAAACATCTTCTGCTTGAACAGGCCAGAGGAGAAATAGTGATCTCAAAGGATATCCAGGTGAGCGTTAAGGTGGGGAGGGGTGGGGATTATTCAGAGAGAAGAATGAGGACTCAGAGGAGTGTGCTAATCCTACATCGGGAGATACTACGGAGCAGCCGTGGAAGCCTGTAGGCTTACAGGGAAGATATTCTTATGTTTATGCACAGTCAGGGCTTTCTGAGAAACTTTTACCGAAACTTGGGATCTGAACTAAAAGACAAATCTGGAAGTTAAACCATGACTTGAATAGATAGTGAGAAACCATCCAGAGAGATCTACCTCCCTGGAGGCATGTGCTTATATTTTAAAAGGGGATGAGACTTGGGACTGTGGCAATACCCCTGGGCTGTGGATATAAGGGTCTTACCCTTTCCCTGGAGAATTTATTTACATTCCAAAGGGTTAGACCCTTGGATACTTTCCCTTACATTTCTAAGGAAACTTTCTCAGGAGAGGAGGCAATCTCTTTCTCTCTCTCTCTCTCTCTCATATAAATGCCCAGATTTAGGTTTTTTCAGTTCTTCATCTACAATACAAACGCCCTATATGTAGAATTATATCTAGCTTGTGCCATATTTCCCAGAGGTAAAAATTGGGGCAGACAAGAACTGCATGTATTGTTTGTTGTCAGTAAATAACAATAATTTGCCCTGCTTCAGAAACTTTGCATGTGCATTCAGGATGTTAGTAAATAAAGATATTAAAAATTTGATTTTGTCAGGAAAAAGAAGGATGGTGAATTGTGCCAAGATCTGGCAATCTGAAGACGTGCCCTGGTGATAAAAGGAGGAATGGGGAGTCGTTATTCCAGAGGTGACCTCAGTAAATTTTTGCTTTAATTAAGCCATACGAGATGAGGGTCTACACTTGGTCACTTGCTATAAGAAGGGGAGAAATTTGAAGACATATTTTAGAGATTTAGATTGGCTGGTGTTCGTGATGGACTAGAAATGGAATACTAGGAAGAGATTAGAATCAAAAGCAACTTTAGATTTCTCCTGATGTCACTGTGTAAGTGCATAAATTGACATTTAAAATATAGGTATAAGAAAATGTTAAGGAAGAAGATAATGAATCTGAATTCATTTGATATTTTTGTTTTTTAAATTTCAGCATCATTAAAATCTAATTTACATGAAATAGAACAACTCTTTTGGGGAAGCATAGTTCTGTAAGTCTTGACAAGTATATATCGTCATATACCCTCCACCAAAATCAAGTTGAAGAATATATCCATCACCCCATATGTCCCCTTAAGTGCTTTTATAGTAAATCTCTTTCACAGATTTCGTGCATCTGATAAACACTCAACTGTTTACTGTTCCTAAACTTTTATCTTTCCGAAATGTCGTGTAAATAGAATCAGACCATATATAACTTTTTGTGTCTCATTGCTTTTACTTAGTTTGATGTTTTTGAGATCCATGATGCTGTTACATCTATCAGCAGTTTTCTTTTTCTTTTTGTTTTTATTTAATTTTGTTCAGGGGAAGGGGGAGGAGATAATTAGGTTTTTTGTTTGTTTGTTTGTTTTAAGGAGGTACCAGGAATTAAACCCAGGACCTTGTGCATGCTAAGCACATACTCTACCACTGAGCTATCCCCTCCCTCATTTAATTTTTTTTTGTTTTTACCACTGAGTAGTATTTCATTGTATATTAAATTACAACTTGTTTATTCATTCATGAGTTGATGGGTATTTGTGTTATTTCCAGTTTTTAGTGATTATAATTAAAGATACTATAAACATTCATTAAAAGGCCTAAACTGAAAAGAGAAACCTGAGCTAAATAAAACTCTCAGAGCAATCAACTTATGAGGAATACATAAAACTTATGAAGCATTTGTAGACTAAAGTGATAAAAAGGCAAAAAAAGGGGAATCCTTAGAAAAATCAACTTTTAAAAGGCAGGCAAGGAAGAGGAAGCTCTGATGGAGACAGAGAAAGGGTGTTCATGGAGACAGAGAAAAGGCGACCGTGAGATAAAGTGTGCACCATACAAAATACTGGATCACAGAAACCCAGAGAACAGTTATAAGAGGTCAAACAATGTTTAAAAGAAAAAGATGTGAAGACTGTCTCATGAAGCAAAAGCCAAGTTAAAGTTGACAATGGTGAGCTGACTTGGGTAGATCTGTCACTGTTAAAGAAATGAATTTAAAATAATTGACTGTAGGAAATTGAAGATATCTTCAGCTTTAGATGTCATCAGGTTTAGGCTCTTGCCTTCAGATAAAAAGTTTTGGGCTTTTTGGGGGTTGAGATACCATATTGCTGTTTGGATTCATTGTCTTCTTACTGAGACTCAGGTGCAATGAAGGGAAGTTGGACAACTCCATCCAGGAAGTACAGCATCTCCCAGAACAGCTGTCCCTCCTGACCTGTCTTTAACTCAGGTAGGCAAGGATTCCAATGAAGAGGACACTTCAAGCTGGGAAGGAGCAGAGACTGATGTCTTTAAGAAGACCAAATTCTTCCGGCAATCTTGAGAATGAATCTAGAAGTGCATTCTTGCTCAGCCAGGGCATTGGTCTCCAATGAAGGCTCGACTGAGCCATGCTTGGTTTCTTAACCCATGGACACAGTGAGACAATAAATGTGTATTTTGTTAAGCTGTTAAGTTCTGGGATAACTTGTTATGCAGCAACAAATAACTAATCCATATCCTTGACTCTACCTTCAGTGAAGTCTCTTTGGTAGCTTGAATGGGTCCATGGTGCCATTTCTACATTAAAATTGGTAAATGGTACAAGTGAAGGCTTTTACCCTCCTCAGAGAGCTGGTTGTTAAATATTGACTAGCTCACCCTTGCATACAAAATCAAGAATTTTGGACATCAGACAGGGATTCCTTAGATACAAGAATAAAGTTCAAGAATGAAATTGTATGTCCAGGCAGGGAAAAGGATTGGCCTCATAAAACATTTGAGCAACAGGCAAGGGTGCCAAGAATAAAGCTTAATAGAGAACCAAAGACTTCTTATATACTTCATGTCCAGGGCCAGAGGTGGTCTCTTCAGGAAGGTGTGCTTGGCTAAAGAATGAGAACACAGGGTAGGTGCCCAGACATTATTATGCAGAGCATGAACTGGTGAGCAGTGCAGCACTTCTTCTGCTTTATTTTCCAGCGAGCAGAATTATTCCTATTAAATCATTGGGTAAAAAATAGCACTGATACTTAGCAAAATTCCAATTATTATTTTTAAAAACCTGAATATGATAGAAAATTGTCCCAATGAGAAAAATCTAGTACATTAGAAGATTAGATCAAAACAATAAAAGGCAATGAATTTATTCCCTTATTGAAATTAGCAAATGAGATTTGTCTAATAGCAAATAAATATGCTACATTCATTTAGAAGTGTTTTTCTTTAATGTGGGTATACTCTATTTTAAACTCGCATGTACTATTAAGGATAATTGTGAAATAAACCACACATTGCTATCTTTGTATTAAAATTAGAGAAGCATTTTGTTTCTTTGAATTTTTGTTTATTAATTACAGCTATGTATATATTACATCATTTGTGGTAACAAGCTGTTGCTGTTAGAAATATTGGGTAATAGAGTATATCCACAAGTGAAGAGATAGGACACAAAAAAATACAATGTCGGAGCAGCTAAGTATATTGACACTCAGGGAAGAGGCTAGGCTGCCAGGTAAACAGTGTCAGAGGTGTCTGTCAGCATAAAGCAGAATTTGGGATTCAGAGACAGGAATTCTCAGTTCCTGGGGTGAGAGGAAGATGAAAGGCTGGTAAGAAGAAGGAAAAACTCATGCCTCAGGAACTGGAAATCTGGTCAGATTGTAAAGATGGGACCAAAGCTAACACAAGGGAGAAAGATGGGAAAGCACTTCAAGTTAGACTCAGGAAGACAATGGAAACTCAGTTCTCCGGGTGAGTTGCAAGGCCACACCTGGTTCACATCAGGGGTCTTGGCTGTGGATCCCCTTCTAGAATATTGAACAGAGCTCCTTCCCAGCCCACCAGCAAGTCAGGATTGTTCTCAAAAAGAGTGAAGCAAAGCTGACTCTGCAGTGAGAGTTCAAGGTGTTTAGCTGTGAAGAAAAGCAGATGGTTGAGGACAAATGGATTTCATGGTCTAAAACTAGATTTAATTACTTGTCTGCTATTGCTCTGAACACTGTAAAATTTGTGCTTTCATCTCTATCGGCAAATAAAAAATTAAGACTATTACATGTATGACTAAAACATTACTCTGTACACCAGAAATTGACACAACGTTGTAAACTGACTATATTTCAATTTAAAAAAAAGAATATTGACGAAATTTAGGCAAAAAGCTGACTTTATCCAGTTTTCTTGATATTTTAAGAATTGATATCTTTGTAATATAATGTTAAACATTATTCTATCAACTTTGTTTTGAAATATAAATTCTGGAGCAGACTTTTTTTTTTCATTTGTTTTAAAGTTTATTTCTGAGCATATTTGAACTAAGTACTTTGAGCTGACGCTTTTTATAGATTGATTCTTGGATTAAATGGCTCCAAAGATTTAATTAACATGTTGTCTCTTCTTTCCCCCTGATCATTGATGAAGCTGTTAGAAGAGCCTAACAGGACTTAACATTGGTTCCCGTGACACGTACAAGACCCTTCCAATCAACTCAATAAACTGTTAGTTATTCATCACCTCTCTTTATTAACTTTTCAGACAGCTTTCAGTTCATGTGTTAATGTCAACATGCAAACTATGTTTATTTTTCAGGGTTTATTTCTTAAGAAACCTTGTCAAAATATGTCCCTAAAATCATCAAATTGACTAACTCCAAAATATTGTTTCTACAATAAGTGATAGAGTCAAACAAAAAAATGTAAACTTTATCTATTTACAGAGATTTTTAAATCTGTAGATACCCTAGTTTTGTAAATTAAGACATTAAAACAATTTTCACAAATATTATCAATGTCATTTTGTAGTAATACAATGAAAGATGAGTTTAATAAGAAGATTATATAAAGCAAACATGATAAAAATACAGACATGTTCATTATTTTTTGTTGAAGTCTAATTGACTCACAATGCTGCAATAGTTTCCAGCGTACAGCCTAGTGATTCAATTCTACATACATGCTCTTTTTCATCAGACAGTCTAATCCTTGATTCAGCATTCAATCTAATACACAGGCTTTGTAGTTGAGAGAAAGAAGTTTCCTATAAAATTTTTAGAAGACAATTTGGAAATCAGAAAATTATTTGAAGACTATTTTCTAGGTGACAGTTATCATGAGGAACTCTTAACTGCAATATGCCTTTCACTTTCAATTATCTAAAGTTCCCAGAGTCCTTTTAGGTAATATCGAAATAGGTAAAACTAAGCAATACATGCAGATATTTTTGGTGAGTATTAGAAGCAGATTTACAACTGTATTTCTGAAGAAAAATCGATGACATTGGTGGCACCCAAGAGTAGGCCATTTTTAATGTTTGCTTTTGTAGGAAGAAGCAGCTTGGCATTAATTGCCAATAGAAATTCACTGTTTTTTTTTTTTCTTTTAAGAATTTATAGAGTGCCATCTATCTGTCACTACTTTAAGCTGACTTATGCAGCCATTTTATGAATAATGGCATTTTATTTCAGAGACACAGTTTACTAGTTTGACTGTGTAGTCAAGCATTTGTCTACATTAAACGTTATTATCTGTTTTCAGAGTTTATATTCCTGTGGTTTTCAAATTCATTTTTGGCCGTCTTCCAAACTCAACACTATTTTAAGACCAAGGTCCTTGCCAAAGTTAGAATATTCATAATAAAATAAACACTCTCTGCTGTTCTCAAATGGCAGTATTTCCTACTAGTTACCTTAAATTATAAGTACAGATTTCTATTTTATTTACAAATAAGTAATCATATCCTAAAATAAATTTGAAGCTTATGCCTTTGAAATTATCTTTCCAAGATTTTTATGGCTGCTCAGTTTTCTATGAATAAGCAGGTGTTAGCCATAAGAAATTAAAAATATTAAATAATTATACTACATATAATGATGAGATAAAAACTGCTACTTTCAAATGGGGAAGGATAGGAGAAACTTTAGAGTGGGACTTGGTAATGGAGATCGAAAGACTTTTAGATTCTTATCATCAAATACTACAAAGCTTGATGTTGTGAAGACCAAACAAGGAACTATTTTCTACCTTGTGTGAAAATTCTTTGTGTATCTCAAGATACCTTTTAATGAATGATGAGAGAACAGAACTAATCAGGTGCACACTGATTGACTGGGATGCTCTCACTTTGTTAGCCTGGCCAATCACATTGAGTTTTGTAGCATCGTCCAAACAGTCCCTAGCAGAGAAAATGGTCAATAATCAGAGAAAATCAAGGTAGAAAATTGACGCTTTTTGGACACTTGGAGCGACATAGGTCAGCATGCCCTTCAAGAGCATGCTAACAAGATTGTCCAGGAAAGGTACTGCCAGTTCGGTTGTGGAGTCTCATCTCATCTCTGATCGTTGTTAAAGCTTTCAAAAGACCTTAAAGCTAGACAGAGTATTTTCTCAAGATGGTTATAGGCCTAGGATTAACATTTCACTGTTATACTTTTCATTGTTTCTTTCCCCCCATATTTCTTTTTCAAGAAATAGGGAATAAACAAACAATTGTACACATTTACAATTACATAAAGGAACTGGGGATATTTTATCCTCTTCTTTAAATCTTTAAGCAGCACTAGAATTGAATACTCTTTCACAGAGGTTTGTTACATTATTTTCAGGCATAGCATACTTTGTGACCAAGGGGAAAGTGGACTGGGTTCAAATTCTTTCACAATCCTGTGTGACCGCAGACAAGCCACTCTGCCACTTGAAGTCCCAGTCTCTTTTTATGTAAATTAGAATAACAAGATGCACCTTACAGAATTTTTATGCGGATTCAGTAGATGAGAAATGCATAGAATTTAATTCACCTGAAGTTATTTAATTAAGAACATACTTCTTATTGTTGATGGTGTTGTCAATTTTCCTGCTCTGAACTTTATATTGTAAGAAGCTGGCGAAGAATTTCAAGCACATGAGGTCTCACCTCCAAGTAGTAACATCCTTAAACACAGTGCAAATGTATAGGAATAAAGGCAAATGCAAAAATGTCAAAATCTAGAAGACCTACACAAGAACGCTTTATTCTTTAATGCCAACATTAGACCTGGAATGGAATACAGACAACTTCTCTGGTTTGCCCGCGTAGATTTCCTTTTACCTGGGAGTTATGTCTGTAATCTTAATAAGCAGAGTTCCTTTGATTTGTTTTACAACACCTTATGGCTTAAATGTATAAACAAAATTATAAAGCATATTTGAAGTGTGAGGTATAGTTGAAATCCATTTGTGACATGTGTTATAAGTGTTAGGGAACTGAAAGTCATGTGATTTGCTCAGGAGACAGTATTTCATCTCTGTTATAACATTTAGAGTGTTCTTCAGCTGCTGAGAAAGTAACACGTAACATGTGGCATACCTCTCACTTCAGTAATCAACAAGCGTACAACAGAACCACTGCCGGAATAACACCGAACGCATCGGGTCCATGAGGGTGTTATACTGCTGCTCCATAAATTTCACTCATTAAAACACTCTTAAATCAGATTGTGTCCAATTCAACAAGTAGTCCCTTACACCACCTACTATTTGCATTTCAAATAACAGCATTATACTGCTTAGGCAAAGTTCCTGCTGAGAACTAGGTTTTCAGTAACCACCATAGAATTGTTCCATGGATAATATTTCCATCTTGTAATATCATTCATTTTCGCAGTGAAATATGTGAATTTTTCATCAGTAATGTCATATAAACTTTGTTAACCTTTCTGTATAGGTTTTGTTTTCCCACCGAATTAATAAGACTCAAAGATATTAAGATTTATTAGTATTCATTCAGAGAAAATCATAGTTTTTTTTCCCAAAACTAGATAAAAGGAGTTAAAATTTTTAGTTATATTGTTACCTATCAACTTCACCTTTGTGTAAAAATCAGGAGATTCTGCCTGAAAAACTACAACAGTAACTTCTCCTCTTTTAGATACCTGATATCAATAGATATTTTCAAACAATCATGCTTCAGTAACATGGAAGTAAAAAATTGACCAATATGAAACACAAAGAGAAGCAGCAATGACTAATGTAGGTAATATGAACTACTATCAAGAAATATTCTGAATAAAACTCCAACTTTGGTACAGTGAAGAGCACATAATTCATAGTTTTTGGATTTTTTTTCCACACAAATAATTCTAATCACATTATTTAAAAAATTTTTTTGACAGGGGGAGGTAATTAGTTTTATTTATTTACTTATGTTTAGAGGAGGTACTGGGGATTGAATCCAGGACCTCATGCATGCTAAGCATGTGCTCTACCACTGAGCTATATCCTCCCCACTCTAATCACATTATTTATCTAATTTTTAAAAATTGAATTACATTCAATTACAATGTGTCAACTTCTGGTGTACAACATAATGTCCCAGTCATGCATATATATACATATATTTGTTTTTATTTTCTTTTTCATTAAAGGTTATTACAAGATATCAAATATAGTTCCCTGTGTTATGCAGAAGAAATTTGTTTTTTATCTATTTTTATATATAGTAATTATCATTTGCAAATCTCAAACTCCCAAATTTATCCCTTCCCACCCCTCCCCCCCAGTAACCATAAGATTGTTTACTATGTGTCTGCAAGTCTGTTTCTGTTTTGTAGACGAGTCTATTTGTGTCGTCTTTTAATTTTTCCTTTTTTTTTTTTTTAGATTCCACATATGAGTGATATCATATGGTATTTTTCTTCCTCTTTCTGGCTTTCTTCACTATTGATCTAATTTCTTAATGTACGAATCTAGTAATTTGAAAAAAAGTGTCCAGCAAAAGATTTTTAATAGCAGAACTGCCAGCTAAAGAAAAGAGAGAGACTCACAGAAAGTATAATAATTAATACTGCATTCAACAGATACTCATGCTTCTACTACATGTAAGGACTGAGATGCAAAGATGAACAAAATATCTTTGGCATTAAAATAATCAAGAGTTACTGAATTTTGTTAATAATCTTCTTTTTAGGAAAAATTTTTGTTACTTAAGACAGGTGAAATTTTATTATCTGCACAATTTTCTTAGGTGAACAACCTCCCAAGAGTCACACAAATTAGGTGATAATGTACACTGCTGTCTACTGCTATAAGTGAGAGTGGTTAATGCTACAGCACTGAGTCTTAGTGTCATTTCAGAGATGTTCTCTTAACTTCATTTAGGTATGTATTTATACCACGTAATGATACATTTGCCATAATTTTAAGTTCATAATTCCTGCAAGTGAGTTTTTCCTAATCACTTTATCTGCTCATCCTCTGAATGTATTGCTTCAGCCATCTCCCCTCACTGTTTTTTTTTAATTCCTGCTGTATCCCAGATACCCAAATTTTGGGTTCAAAAGAAGAGAAAAAAGTGAACAAAATGAAATTTCTTTGTAGAAATTATTCTTATTCTAGATGGGGAGACTAATATATAAATAATGCATAGTACAAACTATAACAAAGGTATGAAGGAAGTCATTGGTGAGAAATCTGGGATGAACATTTCCACCAGGTTAGCTGGGCAAAACTTCAAAAGAGATGGGAAAATTGAGTGGCGTACTGAAAGGTAAGTAGGAATTTGCCAGATGCAAAACAATTAAGAGAGTATTCTAGAGTATGGAATATAGAGTTTGGAAGTAATGGTAAAAAGTTACAAAGTATTGAGGATTATAAAACTGTTCTTTCAGCAAATAATCCTAGAAATGTATAAAAAAATTAGCCAAGGGCATGGATTGTTTCATGTGAAAGACATTGTTTACAACATGGTTGAGGTTAAGCTGAATATCAAAGGGATTATTGAAATAAAAAGCTATTTTTTATTCAAGACATTCTTATCAATTAGAAAAAAGGACCCTATCAATCCTCTCTAAATATGGAAAACTGTTATTCAAATTATTGAAAACACCTAACTCCAACTTGTTTTTTTGCCTTTTGTTTGTTTGTTTACTTGTTTGTATTTTGTTACAGGGAAGTTCCATCAGCTGCTAAGAAACCCTTAATATCTTGTGTTTCCAGCATACCCAACCCCTTCCCAGGGAACAGAAACAAATACCACGTAGGAATAAGGATGTAAGATTTGAAGGTCTGTCGCTTTAAAAAGAGACACTCATTAGAACGTAAGATAATAAAATTGGTAGGCAGATACTTTAATGAGGCCTGCTATATACCAAGAATTATGTAAAATATAAAATAATGAACTCCTAGAGTTAAAAAAATTGGGGGTCATGAAGTCCTGCTTCCTTAACAATTAAGAAATTTTTTCACAACATCCAGACAAATGGTCATGCAACATTTTATCAAGTTTCCCCATTGCTCACTTCTTTTAAGGGAATTTATTTACCAGTCTCTGTTATTTAAATTTCTTTTTTTTAACATTTTTTATTGATTTATAATCATTTTACAATGTTGTGTCAAATTCCAGTGTTCAGCACAATTTTTCATTCATGGACATATACACACTCATTGTCACATTTTTTTCTCTGTGAGTTATCATAACATTTTGTGTATATTTCCCTGTGCTATACAGTGTAATCTTGTTTATCTATTCTACAATTTTGAAATCCCAGTCTATCCCTTCCCACCCTCCACCCCCCTGGTAACCACAAGTCTGTATTTTCTGTCTGTGAGTCTATTTCTGTCCTGTATTTACGCTTTGTTTTTGTTTGTTTGTTTGTTTTTGTTTTTGTTTTTTAGATTCCACATATGAGCGATCTCATATGGTATTTTTCTTTCTCTTTCTGGCTTACTTCACTTAGAATGACATTCTCCAGGAGCATCCATGTTGCTGCAAATGGCATTATGTTGTCGGTTTTTATGGCTGAGTAGTATTCTATTGTATAAATATACCACCTCTTCTTTATCCAGTCACCTGTTGATGGACATTTAGGCTGTTTCCATGTTTTGGCTATTGTAAATAGTGCTGCTATGAACATTGGGGTGCAGGTGTCATCCTGAAGTAGATTTCCTTCTGGATACAAGCCCAGGAGTGGGATTCCTGGGTCATATGGTAAGTCTATTCCTAGTCTTTTGAGGAATCTCCACACTGTTTTCCATCATGGCTGCACCAAACTGCATTCCCACCAGCAGTGTAGGAGGGTTCCCCTTTCTCCACAGCCTCTCCAGCATTTGTCATTTGTGGATTTTTGAATGACGGCCATTCTGACTGGTGTGAGGTGATACCTCATTGTAGTTTTGATTTGCATTTCTCTGATAATTAGTGATATTGAGCATTTTTTCATGTGCTTTTTGATCATTTGTATGTCTTCCTTGGAGAATTGCTTGTTTAGGTCTTCTGCCCATTTTTGGATTGGGTTGTTTATTTTTTTCTTATTGAGTCGTATGAGCTGCTTATATATTCTGGAGATCAAGCCTTTGTCGGTTTCACTTGCAAAAATTTTCTCCCATTCCGTAGGTTTTCTTCTTGTTTTACTTCTGGTTTCCTTTGCTGTGCAGAAGCTTGTAAGTTTCATTAGGTCCCATTTGTTTATTCTTGCTTTTATTTCTTCTAGGAGAAAATTTTTGAAATGTATGTCAGATAATGTTTTGCCTATGTTTTCCTCTAGGAGGTTTATTGTATCTTGTCTTATGTTTAAGTCTTTAATCCGTTTTGAGTTGATTTTTGTATATGGTGTAAGGGAGTAAATTTCTTCCTAAGATTGAGATGTAACCTACCTCACTATAACTTTTACTCACAGATCCTAGTTCTAACCTCTGAAAATGTTTGAAATGTCTACTTTCCCTTTCAAATATTTGTACATTTCAATCAAGCATTCTTATCTCCAACTGAATAGTTCATACTTTTTCAACATTTTTATAAACATCGTTTTGGGGGCCCTTTACCACCTATGCCCCCATTCTCTGTTGACTGCTGAGTCTGTTAACTCCATAAACTAAAGGCATAGAAGGCTTACACTATAGCCTTGTGCCTCTTTTTTGAATGGCTCATGTTTACTTAAGCCTCTTACATTTTTACCCAAATTGGAATCAGTTGCAGTCTCTTTCAGCCTGAATTTTTTATATTTAATTGTTAAATCGAGCAGGGATATGTGAAATTTAAATGAACACTAGAAATGTCATATTTCTACTATCCAAAAGTGTAGCCATCCCATTAAAACTATTGCATCCTGAAAATATACTAAATATGGCTTCCATGACTTCATCTGATCTGTGATTAAAAAACCACAAAGGACAGAACCAAGGACATTAGACGTGCTCTTAGAGGTTGGTTTCCAGATTGAACATAATTAATGACTCAACTGAACAGCCGTGTATGAGTCTACCTGTGACTACCATATTTAGACATCATGTAGAAATACCATGAGAGAGTCTGTCCACCACCACCTTCCCAAATGATTTCATACTAAACCTTATGGCTGGTCCTTCTCCACCCATGAGGTGTATTTTTTCTCCTTTTCTTAGTTTGTAACAAGTTTTCTTCAGTTTTTACTGAATGGAATATAAACCACGGAAGAGGTGACCTTAGTAAACAGTGATACAAAATGTTACCCATTCTTCAAAATATTTAAAATAACATCCAAAATATTTGAGGATACATGAAATAAGAAACACATACAAAGAACATTACTAAAACAAAGGACAAAATTCATGTTACTTAAGGATACTTGTTGAACTTGAACATTACAATAAACTAAGGCTCCTAATTTGTTTGATCAAAGCAAGTGTTCAACTGCTTGACTTTTCCTTCCCTTAGTCTCTATACCATGGTGTGATTCTATAGAACCTATATAATCTTGGCATTCCACATTAGAATAGAAGTTACTTAAAGGCACAGACTGAATCTTAATCATTAAAGCAGCCTCAGATTCTTCTAAGCACAGACTCTGGCACTTGGAATCTATTTATCCAACAAAGATGTAATAATGTTTATGAGCTTCTTGGACTGCTAACTACAAGTTATATCTCTCCTACCACTATCCTAGATAGCTACATTAATAATCCTGTTGGATGGACTTCACTCATATTTTTTATCTGCATGTAGGAATGTCTGTCTAACACACAGACATGACAGATATTAAACTGACAGTATTTAGCCAGCAGGCTAGTGGCTTATTAAGGCAGCTCCTCAGACCTAATGAGAAATCTGTGTCACCAGCACAGAAGTAGGTGCTTGTCTTCTCATTTCCTGTGGCAGGAAGGTATTCGTTCAGATCATTTAAAAGCTGTAGCAAATTATTTTGAAATAAATTAAAAAAAAAGGAGGGCTAAGACCCAAGTCTCGTTCTTGGCTTTTGATTGGAATTTGATGTCGAGAGTCTGTTCCTACCTGCTCTGATTCTCACAGTGGTATTATGGTTCAAACTTTGAAGGAACCTTCATAGCCTGAGATCTGTGCTGAGATCACATAGTTTGGCCCATAGTGATTCCTGTCTATGGAATCAAAGCCTAACTATACATCAATACTGCTGACAAAGGCTTACATTATTCTCAAATATTTCCCCAGTTAGGTGAAAATTTCTCCACAAAGCACAAAGTGAAAAACTGGGTAGATGTTTAGCAGTGGTCAACAATGGAATAACTTTATCTGAGACCCACATTACTCTCATAAAAGATATATTCGCTAGGGACTCAGTTCTATAGAATTCCAATGGATAATCCTCCCCTGGGGAGTCCTCATTCATCCTGTCTAAATTAAGAATTCTCAGAACATGTTTGCAGTTTTTAAATATGCTTTTAGCAAACACAGCTCTCCTCTCAAGTCAAATGATTTGGAATCAAATTTCTAAATCCTAGAACCTAGAGCAGTACCTTAGTACCCACAGTTAATAGATGCATTTTATCAGTTATGATTCCTCGAGTGATAAGTGATAAAACATCCAACTAAAACCAGCATTAAAACAAAGAACGTGCTGGCTCACTTATCTGCAAAGTCCTGGGATATGGCTAATGTTCATCTAATCCAGGTCCAGTAGCTCAGATGCTGCTGCTTATTTCTCATTCTACTCTGCACCCTGTTGCGTTGGCTTCAGCATGGTCCTCACACTGCCTCAATCTTGTCCACTGAAGTGCCACCCCTCTCTCTGCTTGCCCTCTTGGGCCTTTCTTTATTCAGAGATAAATTGGAGAATTACTTTCCAGTGATTCTCTACATTGAAACCATGGTATTTTAGTTTATAGACTTTCTTAAATGAACAACAGTCACTTGAGAGTTTTCAAGGCATTTTTAGATCCGTGATTTTATCTGATCCTGACAACCATCCCATGAAGTAGGTAGAGCCGTAATCATAGTCTTCACTTCACAGAGTCAGGGAGTTAACTTCTCGACTGAGATCACAGTTAACGAGGGTCTACACAGAGATTAAATAATCTTTCGCATCCTAGATCTTATGAAAGTTTACCTCTACCACGATATACCTGAATTGGTCAGGAAATGAGGTGACAATATCATACAAGAGGGGCCCGGTTTGATTGGGGTTGGTTGGACTGTTCTGGCACATGCTAGCCATGAACCTGACTGTTTTTCCCATGACGGCATCTCCTGCTCCTCATTTGAAAGGGAAGGAATAAAAAGGAGCATGACAATAAATAAAACAAAGATACATTGACAGTTGAACTTTAAAGGAAAATGAGATGAAACAGTCAAAGTAGACAAGGTGAAAACACAGGATTCAACTGAACAGACAGAGTAACCTCAAAGGCCCAAGTGAAGTCTTTTGTCTGAATTTAAAAGAGTTAAAAGCAAGAAGTTGATGCCCAGACAGAGCAAGACTAAGGGCTATTGTCACAATCGAAGAGCAGGGTTGTGCTAAAGACTATGGGTGGAATTTCCTGATCTAATATCACCAAACATTTCTGGCAAGTGAGGATAGATATAGAGACATAATGAAAGGCACAAAGAAGAGAAAGTTAGAACTCAATCAGAGGTGAAAAGAAGAAACAAGAGTGTCAAAATTTTTACAGATTGGGATTTCTTACAGTTTGAACCAATTTAATCTAAATCTGAGGAGCAAGATAACTAACATTTTGTTTAACAATGAAAGCATTACCTGCTTTCAGAAAGAAAAAACTCTCTGAGGAAGGTAGATATTAGTTAATGGTGGTTCCAACCCCAATGAGAAAGCAGAAGCAATTGGAACTCCTGTTAAAAATACAAATGTTCTGGATTTATCCCTGAAGATTTTGATTTGGTACTTTGAGTTACTAAGAAAAACTGGTATTTTTAACCTGAGCCTTAAGAAATTTTTAGGAATTAGGTCTGTCCTTAAGAACTTTGGGTTAAATGAAGTCTCATCCGTGAAAAAGAAAGAAATATACAGAAAGGGTAGTACCCATTCTAGCACAAGAATGTTGTATTTAGAATTGAGATCGTGCTGTGCAATTCTCAAGTGACTACTCATAACGTTGTCAACACGTGCAAAATCTTTGTCAGCACCTTATCTGTGACTCAAAGAAATTATAACTACCATAAATGTCTATTTTTTTCCGGAACACTGATTGGTTTGTTTTATCAAATGTTGTCAAATGTGAAGGCAAATGCAATGAGCTGCCATTGTCAGGCATCCTAGACCAACTCCACAACATGCTAAGACTTCTATGAGTTGAGCCCAATGTGTTTCTGTGCTTGTCCTGATCCTTACAGCAACAGAAATTCACAGTATATATGTGACAGGTTTCATCTTCAAAATGCTGTAGAAATATTAGCTAATTTCTGCCCCTCTGCACAAAATGCAGTGCAGATCTTATTACTGCAGGGGAAGAAAATCTGTCAGAAATCTGCCCTGGGAGCTGTTGCACAGCACGCCGTGGGTTCTGCAGATCCAGCGCTTTGTCCAGCTGCCAGTGGACATGGACAGAGAGTGGATATAATTTGGCAAGAAAAGGCAAGACAGCCCCAGAGCCAGCAGAACAGAGGTTGTGGGCTCTACATAGTGTGCATAGAGCCTTCGTCTGATATTCTACTTTTCACCAAACTTGGTATAATAAGTGTAGATTCAAGTCCAAATCAAGGAAAGAAGGACCTAGACATTGATAACTCTTAATATCCCACTACAAAATCTTGTTGACTTTTCCAAAGAGAAAAATACTTACATATTTAAGTGAAACTTTTCTTTTTACTGGATATTCTTGTTCTTTCATTTTAATCATCATGAAAGTTGATCTGAAAGTTTCCCTTTTGGGAGGGGAGCATTATAAAATACTCTACAGTGTTATTATGGTCCTTACCCCCAAATTACCACAGAGTCCTCTAACTCTTTGTCTGGGTTTCAAAGTTGTATTTCTATCAAACTGAGCCATATTTCCCACAACTTTTGTTTGGCTGCTCCACAGCCAAGTTCATGTTCTAATTTATCATTTACAATCTCTGTAGACAAATCTCTTAGAGAGGTGAAACTTAAATGAGGTATGCTTTTGTAGTATTCCCTCTGTATAAGTGTTCTCTCACTAATACATTGATTCATTCACTTATTTATTCAGTCAAAAACTTCTCTTAATGAAATAATGTAATAATGTACACAGGATACTTAGCACAACGTGAGCACTCAGAAAAAATGTTTCCTATTTCAATTATATAATAAGTACTGAAAAAATATTAAGTGCCTAATACATGCCTGTCACTATTTAATTTGCATTTTTTCTTTACATTTTTAAAATAATCTTTTTACTCATGCAAAGAGCCTTAGGGTTGAAAAAATTATATAAATGTCTGGATACTGTCCACCTGCTTCTAGATCCTGTATCCTTTTAAACTTCACCTAATTCTTTCCTTACTTTGTTCTTATTCTACAGATTACCTAATCTTAGGGTCTGCATTGATTATCTCTCACCCAACCTCTTATTTATGAAGTTATTACCTACAGTGAGCCCTGTTGCCTAGCTAGAAGTCACTGATTTCTTATGCATGGAAATCCCTTGGTGACTGTTAAGCTTCTGGAGGTGAGTTTGTATCCTCACATGGCCCAACTGTACTGAAGAGAAGGATGGATGAGAGGGAAAAACTTATGAACCGAGGAAGCAGGCTTCCTCAGTTGTTGCTGGCAGCCGTTTTAGGACCATGAGGAAAATTCGCTTTAGGATGAAATTGACCCTGCTGATGGAAGAAGAAATAAGAAAATTCCTGGATATTATCTCTAAAATGCTAAATCAACTAATCCCAGAATAATATATTTTTGGACTGTTATGGTTGAAATAATTGTATTTTCTTATTAACTGAGCCAGTTTGAGTGGAGGTGTTTGCCACCTGAGCATCATGCAAGGCTCCTACTCTCTTAGCACCAGTGACATGATACCTGACACCTGCTGCTAACCCTATCCCTCTAACCCCAGCTCCCTCATACTGGGGACAGGACTGTGGACTCATAGTCTTGTAGATCTTAATGTTGTTTCATACAAACATCCATCTGATATTTGACTTTTTTAATATCATCCCCTTAAAAAGGACCTCTGAAATATACTCTTATATAAAGAACGCCCCACTTTTCAAAGTGATATGTTTTATCTTTGAGAAGTTTAAAATCGTTCTGAAAGAGATCACTATGCTAAGAACTTGTAATGAACTTTCATTTGACCTTCAGAACCACCATATAAAGAAGTTTTTTTTTTTTTTAATTGTTGCTGCTGTTTTTATACCTATTATAGAGTTGAGGAAACAAAGGCTTCCAGGAGTGAGCTAAGGTGTCCATGGCTATAAGCCTAATAAATACCACAGCTTATACTTTAGGTTAGTTTTGTCAGTCTTAAGGTGAGTGATATGCTCTGTAATTATTCTCTGAATATGGTGTTAAATCAGTCATTAATTCAGTTGCTTTTTTTTCCCACAGAACTTTTATCACCACATCCCTTCTTAACTCCCATTTTATGTGAGAGTCTTCATCAATTGCTTTAAAGTACTATGTCTATCACAACTTTTTCTATCACAGTTCTAATAACTTGGCAAAAAGGATGATTCTGATATAATTTACAGCAAGGTAACTGATTTATCTTTGAGGCTGACAGTTGAAGAAAAGGTCAGGGGCGGGATCTGATAACCTCATACTTGATCTGAACCATCAAACACATCTAGAAAGTGTGTGTGTGTGTACGTGTGTGTGAGAGAGGTACTGTGAGTGTGTGTATGAGTGTGTGAGTGTATTTGAGAGTGTCTGGATACAAGAAAGTTGGAGCTAGCAAGACTCACCCTCAACCTTGTCTTTTTCTAATTTTAATACTTCAAATGTATATCCAGAAATGTCCAGGTTTCACAGCCTTGTTCCATAAAATAATAATTTTCACACAGAAATCAACAGACTAGTAAACCTGAAGCTACATGTGCAGGACAGGAAGGACTCAGAGTTAGTTTATCTCTCCTGTACCCTAAATTAGCTTAGAAGTGTCAGACTGTTTCTACAAATTGGCTAAATTTTCCACAAATTATTTTTGAAAGCACTGAGCATTCCAGATTTTCCATTCTCTTTCAGGGTTCATTTTCAAGCCTCAGACAGCTTGCTGAGCCAGCCCTGCTGGGTCCCAGGGCTATTGTCTGCCCTCAATAGCCTGAAAGAATTTCCCCCACATTGCATTCCCTGGAACTCTGGGCACACTGGCTCTCAGCAGCAGTTGCAAAATTCAGCTCCTCTGGCCTGCAACTTGCTTTGTTTTCTCACATTTTTCGGTCAGGTCCCACCCTTTATTCCATCTCAATTAATTCTTGCCATATCCCCAGCTTACCTCTGCGGCCAGACTGGGTAGGTGATTAATGGAGATCCACAGAACATTAGGGCTGGGAGCTCGGGGTTCGCTTTAGACACTGGGATACCAAAAGGAAACCAAGGGGGAAGCCCAGGCGTGCTCGCTGGTCTCACATGGAGGATTTGGGGAAGGGCTACAGCTCTGGGATGAGGGCGGGGGTGTGGGGACTCAGGGCATGTCCAGCGCATGTGGGATCCCAGGCCTGACCTAGCTCAATGCCATTTTTGCTGCATCTTACCTGAGAGTTGGCTGGAAAATTCTGCCATATTCTGCCCTGGTCAGGCTTGACTCAGTAATTTTGTAGGGACAGCCAGACTGATCTGAAAAAAGGCAGTCTCATTTTACCAAAGTTTAATTTCCTTTTTATCTGCCCAAGATAAAAATAAAATAAAATCCTGGTTAAAGAGACAAGAAAAAAGGACATTTTTATATTTACAGATTATCTGTTAACAGTGCTATTATTAAGCAGGAGCCCTACCTCAGTCTGTCTGCTTATCATCACCATCATGATGTTTATCAGCCTGAAGTAACATTGCTTGATTCTTAGAACATTCTGCGTATTCTGCAAAACACTGGATACTCATTGTTTTATTGGTTGTCCGCCAACTCCGTGAAGCAGAAGGTGAAGTTTAGGGAACTTGAGTAAATTGTCTAAGGTTAAATAGGTAAAAAAGTGGCCAAAAGTATTCAACACAGGCTCTTGGAATACAAAGCCCATGTTGATAACAACTGCCTTTCTAAAGTGATTAGAAATCACTCCCTGACATACTGTATCCTTTGTTTTTTCACTTTAGGATGACTGTTTGCAGTTTGGATTTTCTAGATGCTGGTTTTGGTTGGACTGATAAATCTCACTGTGAATTCTTCTCAGCTTCAGGTTTTGTGCATCCATCTGGCCCCCTGTTCCCTTGGACAGATTTCAGGTTGCTCTTCTGGACTCATACCTATGCTGGTTTTGACCCAAATTCAAGGTCACCTACCTTTGCCCTTTAGTTTGGACCCCTAGCCTACCTGGGGCCTCACACATCTGACCTCTGCTCATCCTGGCCCATCTGTTACTGCCTAAGCATTGAATCTGACAGCCCGCACCCTAACTTGCTACCACCCACAGTATCCATTGACAATTGCTATAAATTCTCACTATCACTCATGAAGTATTTACATGTTCAGGAGACAGTACATGAGAAGGAAACTGATGCCAAGTAATTAAAATGAGTTGTTTTAATCTCTTATTCCCCTCCTTCAAAATTTCATGTTTGATGTTTGTAATCATCTGTTCCACGAAAAGAAGTAGTAAGTGTTATGTCTATGGCTTACTGGTCCTGACTAGCTTTCATTCCTGAAGATTAGAAACCACAAAGCTAAACAACAAAATGTTACAGCACATGCAGTTTGCCCATAAACTGATGCAGAGCTCTGTTAAGACCCAGTCTTCTACCCTAAACTTATATTTTTTAACTAAATGTTTCTTCTGGATGCAATATAGTGTTTTGAGCTCAGACTGCCTCTTTTCATACCCCAGGGCATCCACTTTTCAGCTGTGAGACTGAATAAATTACAGTTGACCCTTGGACAGTGGGGCAGTTGGGGCGCTAACCCTCCATGCAGTTGAAAATCCAAGTATAACTTATAGTTGGCCCTTCAATTCCACATGTTATCTGTGGTTTCAACCAAATGTGGACTCTGTGTACTGCAGCATTTACTATTGAGAAAAGCCCTTGTAAGTGGCCCCATGCAGTACAAACCCATGTGTTCAAGGATCAACTGTACTCATCTTATCTGTACTTTACTTTTCTCATCTGTAAAATGGGACTAAAAGTAGTACCCATACCATGATGAAAATTAAATGTCTAAATTTCCTAGACAACTGTCATGCATGCAGAAGTAGCCTTATTTTATTAATATATTATTATTTATTAATCTTTATCATTACTGATATTTATTATTTATCATTATTAATATTTTTGTTAATATCACATTTGAAGTTCCAAACCCATATATCCTACCTACTACTCACTCAAAATCTTGTCATTGCAAAATCAGCGCCTCTGACGTAAGCCCATTCTTTTTTCTCTACATCTACCTTCTGACCTAAATGTGCTTTCCCCTAGTGTTTCCTCTTTAAGTAGAGAATTTCATGATTCATTCAATAGCTCATGACAAAAATCTGATTCTTGCTAGTCATTCTGGCTGGTTCCCTCTGTCTCAATACAAACCCTCCAATCCGATGATTCACTGTCCATTTTATGATGTAAATAGCTCTCAGATCCATCCACTTCTCTCATTTCTACTGCTGCCATCCTGGCTACTATTCTAAGTGCACTCCATGGTCTAGTGACAGCCCACAAAACTGTTCCATATTGTCGGGGAGATAAACTTTGAAATGGAGAGCATTTAGGAATTTTTCATGGAATTTTGGCACTGTGAAACATTCAAGCATGTGATCATTTTTCTAGTCTTCCATTTTTTATTGTATTTAAAATCACTTAAACTACAGCAGTGTCCCCCAAATATGTCTTTTCCTTCCCCACTTACCCTACTTTGACCCGGGTCTCACTGGAACTGAGGGCTTTTTCAAATGCCAATAGTTCTCTTACACTCTGTGGACCCTTAGGTCCCTCTCAACATCCTCATTGATATTAGTAAGAAATCAAAACTCCTTATCAAGAATCACCTGTTTCCTGGCTACTTATCTAGAATCCTCTTATACCACATCCCTTTCCACCTAACACCAGCCAGGCTGGTCCTCTCTTCTGGGGTCTTCAGACATGCTGTTGCCTTTGCCTAGAGTGTCCTGTGCATTTTTCAATTCTTGCTAAAGCAGTTCCTTCTCAAGGGGCTTTCTCCGAACCCCAAAACAGGCAGGGTCTCACTCTTAGATGGTCTTATATCACCCTAGGGTTCCTTTTTGGATCTTGTCACAACTTTAAACAATTATTTGTGTCATTCTGTCTTCAAAAGCTAATGCTACCCCTCTTGCCCCCTGCTGTTGAATGTAGATCCTTGAAGACATGTCGTGAAGTGCTGTGTAGTGGTTAAAAGCAGAGGTTCTGGAGCTCTGGATGGAGTATCTGAGTTTGAATTTAGGCTCCTGCCTTGTGTGTCCTTAGACATGTTACTTAATCCTTCTGTGCTTCACTTTCTCCATCTTGGAATCAGGATGACTGGACTTTCCTTATAAGATTTTTATAAAGAGTAAATCAATTATTTATATTAGTTACAGGTTTCCAAAGAAACAAAACCAAGAAATTTATTATAAGGAATTGGTTCACATAATTCTGGAGGTTAAGAAGTCTCAGTCTCTTCAGTCAACCAGCTGGAGACCAGGAAGAGACCAGGAGAGCTGAGGGTGTAAGTTCCAGTCTGAGGGCAGAAGACCGATGTCCCAGCTCCAGCAATCAGGCAGGAGAGGTTCCCTCTCAGTCACATTTTTTTTCATTTTTCAGTTTTATTAGGTAGAATTGTTACAATTTGACTGCACATACACATTATATTGCATGTAAATACACATATACAATATACTGCACATTTTTTTAGTTTACATACATGTACTGATCATTCTTTCTAAGAAAAGTTTAGATCTTCAGCTTTTTAAACTCACATAGTTATCGAAGGAATAAAGCCAATCACAAAGTAAGAATCAATGTGGTGATCCAATAACAAAGGACATTCAAATGTGCTCACACATATTCAAGAAATCAGTCATCTAAGTTCTAAGAAATAAGTAGTTCATTTGTGTCCTATTTTTTTCTTGTAGATTCCACATATAAGCAATATAATATGGCATTTTTCTTTCTCTTTCCAGCCCTTAATCAGCATTTTTGTTCTATTCAGGTTTTGGGTTGATTGTTTGGGGGCCACCCACATTAGAGAAGGCAATTCACTTTATTAATGATTCATATGTTAATATGGTTCAGAAGCACCTAGAATAAAGTTTGACCAAATGTCTAGGCACCTTGTGGCCCAGTCATTACTTCTTAGAAAACTCTTTGTACAGTGCTTGGCACATGGTGAGAAAAAGTGTTGGTTGTAAATACAGTGTCACCTAACAGCATGGAGTTAGGAAGTGTTGAAAGAACGAAACAAAGGGAGTGGACAGTACATGCTTTTAAGCTGCTCAATGAAAGAGAAGATAGCCTACTTTTGCAAAAGCCTCAGTGAATTCTTTTATGTGTGTCTTATTCAAATGTTTCTAGGTCTAACTGGCTGATCTGGCTTTGCTATCATCATTAGTTTGGGTTTGTCTCTGTCTCCCATTGAATCCACTTTTATTTTCTTCTTATTTTCCATCCCATGTAGCTTTCAAGTATGTCCACTTCCTCAGTTCAGGCCAGCTTCTTCCTCCGTTGGACTACTTTGGTCAGATTCCTGGTGTCTCAAGTGTTGTCCTTTTCATTCCTCCCATGGCTGCCTAGACTTTTCTGAAACAAGTCTAGAACCATGTCACTTCTTTGCTAAAAGATCTATAAACATTCCCCACTGCTCACCAGATGAGGTCCTGATACCTTGGCATAAGATAGAAAGCTTCAAATTTTGGGGCTCACCTTGGCTTTCTGACTAGATTTTCAGTCACTCTTAACATACACCATGTCCATAGCTTTCATGACCATCTTACATCCTTCCATTGAAATCTTCCTTCCCTCCTTGTTTAAATGAAGCAGTTCCTAACCTTCAACACTGTGCTCAAGCATCATTCTTTTCCACTCTCCCAGGATGTGTGATTTGCTCCTTTGTGTATTCATACCCATTAGTACATTTGACAAGACCTCTTTGTTATCCGCACATTGTACTTACACACTGCATCTTAATTACAAATACATGCACTGATTTTTACCTGCCAGTCAGTTTAGAGCTTCCCAAAGATAAGGGTTGTATTTTGCTTATATTTGACCATCCTCTCTCCCATAATAGCTAACTCATGCCTGGTACAATAGTTGGCACATAATAATGTAATAGAAAAGAACAAATATGATTCCATTTTAGACCTGTTCCTTTGACTCTAACCCTGTGCTCTGTTTCCTGGGCTTAGTCATGCTGGTTCTTACCTTTTGTGAAAGAATGTTGCCTAGAGCCTGAAATAGACAGAACAGCCCATCCTCAAGGCTCTGACCTTAAGGGTGTTAACACTTTTCCATTCATATGGAGATAAAAAGTTGCAAACTAGAAAATAACTTTGTTTTGTTGGAGGTTTACAGGGACATCATGACCTGACCCACATGGACAGCTGCAAGACCAAAGGATTCAACACCAAGAAGTTTGCAACAACCACACCTCCTCCCCTTTTTAGTATTAAAGGAGCCTGAATTCTGACTTGGGGAGATGATTCTCCAGGACATTAGTCTGCCGTCATCTCAATCTGCTGGCTTTCCAAATAAAGTCATCATTCCTTGTCCCAACATCTCATCTCCAGATTTTACTAGCCTGTCGTTTGGCGAGCAGAACAAGTTTGGAGTTGGTACCAAGTGTTTGTTAAATATGCGTTGGACACTTGCTTCCTGGGCTCCCCTGCGTGCTCTCCTATTTCTCTCTGTTTTTGAATCCCATCACTGACCACTCTTTCCTCTTCCTCCATTTACTTCATTACTTGCATTACTGTGCCAATCTGATATCACTTCTTGGGGTTTCCGGAGAGCTCCCCCAAACTTGCCAAACTTCCTCTAAACTCAGAACTTGACATTTGCCAAACACTTTCTAAAGCATCTCCTAACCAGTGTTTGAGAGTGATGGAGAGAAGGACGCAGTAAGAAAATTTTGCTCCAGCATAGAAAGCCAGGGTGTTGGAAGCAATGAGAAAAACCTTAACACTTCATGAATTACCCTCTGTGAACTTTAGCACAGATAAAATATATCTCAGTAAACATATGTTGATGCTACTTACTTCCTCTTTCCATTGATTAGTTTATTTTCAAAACATGTAAATAAAAACTGTGATCACAGTGGGAAAAATTGTGAAGATAATAATTCTTTCCCCTCAAAAGTTCTAAACAAGAAAAAAACAATAATAAAAGTAATGTGCATTGTGCACTGGCTACATCAGGCACGGCATGCTGACTGATTTATATATACTGTCTCATTTAATAAACACAGTAAGTGTATGAGGTAGGCAGTGTTAGGATTCCCATTTCACAGATGGAGACCTGATGCTTATTGTGATTAAGATAACCATGTGACAGTAGTCAAAGAGGAGAGGATATGTTATCTTGAAATGTGATCTGTTTTGAAACTGAATTTTAACAACATGCTTGTTCTGCTGTCTTTCAGGCATCAGCATTAAAGATAATACTGCAGCTGCGAGAAAAACGTTGCAACTGCGATGTTCTAGTGTAACAGAAAAGAACAATCCTGACTCCATGTTAGATCTGTTCCTTTGGCTTTAAGTCTGTGCCCTGCTTTCTAGGCTTAGTCTTGCTGGTTCTGCACCTTTGTATAAGAATGTTGCCTTTAGCCTGAAATACACAGGACAGCCTATTATCAAGGCTCTGACCTTTAAGGGTATAACACTTTCCCATTCATTAGAGGTTAAAAATTGCAGAATAGAAAATAACATTTGTTTTGCTAGAGGTTTTATAAGGGGCACCATGACCTGACCCACTGGACAGCTACAAGAACAAAGAATTCCTACTCCAACAAGTTTGCAGCAACCAACCACACCTCCTCCCCTTTTTAGTATAAAAGGAGCCTGAATTCTGACTTGAGTAAGATGGTTCTCCAAGATATTAGTCTGCTATCTTCTCGGTTTGCTGGATTTCCGAATAAAGTCACTATTCCTTACCCCAACACCTCATCTCCCGATTTACTGGCCTGTGGTGTGGCAAGCAGAATGAGTCTGGACTTGGTAACACCAGTGTAGGAACAGATGAGTTGATTAGAATTGCTGATGATGGGTTAAAGGAGCAGATTTGTGTCACAATTTTTTTGCTCACTACATTAGCCATTCAGTATATAGAATGTCTGCCTCCCGCAGTATTTACACATCTTTCATGTTAAGGTGCTCAAGATGAGAAAAATAATACCATTGACAAGGATAGGAAAAAGTTAATTTCACTGTGGCTCTCTTCTTTGTAGTGCAAGTTCCTTGATTTAAGATCTGAGGCACTTCAAAAGCATTGTGAATTTGAAGAAGTAATACATCAGCTAAAATCTGGAGGCTTAAGGCTTGCGCTCCATCACCCCATCAGGCTTTATGTGATATGTAACAGAAAATGTCTTTTCATTAGTGGAGTTGATAAAGTTAAAACTTTTCTTGATTAATATTCTCTTGCGAAAATCAGTTACTGCCATGGATTTACACCACAGATTTGCCATAGCAGTTCTAATTTCTTTTGTACTAAAGATTCAGCTGATCCAGATTTTATTTAATAAGAGTAATTGTTGTTGAAGGACTGAGTTGGTTAATATTCCTGAGGTATCTCTACTTGCAGATCTAAAAACGAGTTAGAAATCTCTGCTACTTGACAATGACCTTCAGTGATATTATGGGGATTTTTACAAGACTCATTCAGGGAGATGGTGCAGGGAACAGACTGTTGCATTGTTTAAGGCAATGCAGTGTGTAGCAAAGGTACATGCCAGATAACTGAATTAAATCCTGAAAAAGAACAGGAAAGTTTCTGCTATTCCACATAATTTTTTGTATTGGCACTGTGTAATAGTATGTTAGTGAATGTATTTAATTTCATACATAAATCAAATTTACCTATTTTTACATTCTCATATAAAGTATTTTTTGGAAGTAACTTTCTCATCCCTGTAAGGTAGGTTAACCCTATCAAGGTGTCATTCGTTGCAACGGGACAGCTAATTCACAGGTGCTCCAAGACACTGGATTCATTTCCCATGACTGAGCACTGGCTTTTCCTTTTCTCTTCATCGTCCTGTCCCATCTCTCGTCTTCTCTCTCACTCTCTAATTGTGATCATTTCTTTCCATAGCTGGATCTGAAGAAAAATGTGTTGTTCCGAAAGACAGATTTATAAAATGAAGAATGATAAATTGTTCAAAGGGAGGTTTATTTTAAGAGGAGTTCTTTATAACAGTTTGAAGAATATCTAAAACTTGTGATCAATTATCTTAAGTCCGTAGATACGTAACAATCAGGCCAGAAAAACGTGTGCATTAGGCATGAGATGGTGACCCTTTCCTGGCTAATTCAATCCAAATTAGATTTGTTCTCATTTTATGGAATCAAATATTACTATTGTGTTTTCCAAGGAGGGTCAAATACACTCTTTTTGGGAGGAGAAAGTCTTGCATGCTTCCCAATTTTTCATTTTAATTGACAGTTGAGATTCGTTAAAGGAAGAAACTTTTCTTTGGCACGTGGTATTTGAGGGGAAGTTCTTGAAGAGGTGTTTTCTGTATTATTTCAAAAGCTAGCATCACTCCTGTGTTTGTAGAGGCTGCCTTCTCCTTCCTATCAGAGCACCCAGGTTGTAAGTTCCTAATAGGCATATCGTCTTTTCCCACTGAACTTCTTGAAGCATTTTCCCTCAAAAGCAGAAGATGTACATTAACTATCTAACAGTTATCTTACCAAGCCAAGAAGCTCCTCATGTTGATAATCAATTCATTTTTGAGTCAACCTCTTTTGAGCCCCCGAAACCTGATGAAAGCAATGGACTCTTTCTTGAGTTCAAGCATATAGAATATTTACATTTTTGAATACTATTTCAGTGAGTTCATGAACTCTTTGGAGGCTTTCTTTGGACTTCAATGAAGATTTTCCATTTTAAGACTTTATTCGGTCTAGAATGTCCTAGGATCCCTATTTTGGAATATTATGGAGAGAGAATGAAGAGGAATTGAGAGGGAGGGTATCCATTATTTGTTGAATGATGCCTTGTCAAATGATGATAGCTACCATTTACTGAACCATTACTAATGCCAGCTACCATTGCCTGGCATGTATGTGCCAGACATACTTGCTTTACACACATTTTCTTTTTCATTCCACTCAACAATTCATGCAAGTTGCCAGCATTGCTCACGTTTAAAAGTTGTGAAAATGGAGTTTCAAAGACAAAAAGATACTTTTTGCAGGCATGCAGTGAGAATGTCTTCAGCTGCAAGAAAGGCAGCATCTAACTGAAGCATGCAGAGGAACAGAGTACCCTTTATCTCTCGTGGCAAGAAGTCTGTGCACAGGGAAATTCTGGCTTTGCACAGATGCTGCACAACACTGAGGCTCTGGACCAGCAGGCCAGCTATGCTTTTGACTTTTCTCTCATGCTGAAAAAAATGGCAGCCTTGGGTCCAAGCAAGCGACTGATCAAGCCAGAAAAAAGGGAGGCTTTCCTAAGGGAAGATGGTCATTTCCAGAATTTTTCCATCATATTTTCCATCTATCTCATTGAGTAACACTGGATCATCTGTTCATCCCCAAACTAGGAGGAATATACTGGAAGAGTTAACACATGTCTTACCTTCAGTGGTTCTAAACCAAGAGCAATTCTATCCTTCAGGGAATATTTGGTAATGTCTGGGGACATTTTCGCTTTTCACAACTTTGGGGGCGAAGGTGATATTGGTAAGTATTGGATAAGATTTCACAATATTATGTGTTATATTTTTGTATTTTCTCTTCCAGTGTCTCACTTGAGTAATCAGTCTTCCTTCTAACAGTTTCCCTTTTTAGTTAGTACTGAATATCTGCTTGAAAATTTCTTTGGCATCTTGTAGAAAATGTGAAGCCATGTTACAACTTGGGGCTTGCTGCCTAAGTAGAAATTTTCCTGCCGTATTGAAAATATTGTGTTATTAAAAGTACATACATGAGGTTCACTATATTCAGACTAAGTTTAATTAATTTCTATTAAACAAGGGAAAATATGCAGAATATATATTTTCTACCATGTACAAAGCTCACAAAAAATAGGATACAGGTTTTATTTGATAACTCTTTCATTTTAAGTATATTATTTGTAAAACTTTGTCTATGGGTTCAGGGATTAGTTTTCCTGAGACAACTGTGGTAAGCCTCACTAAAGTGAAAATAGAAAAAAAATGAATGATCAGGAGCACAGAAGATTTTTTAGCAGAATGAAACTACTATGTATGGTACTATAATGGTATATACATGTTGTTATAAATCTGTACAAACCCACAGAACATGCAACATTGAGACTAATGTAACCTCTGAACTTCCAGTGATAAACACGTATCAGTGTAAGTTCATCAGTTGTTACAAATGTGCTGCTGGGGAGGGGGTGTTGATCACGGGGGAAGCTATGCATGTGTGAGACAGAGGGTGTTTCAGAAATCTCTACCCTTCTGCTACTCAATTTTGCTCTAAAAATGGAAGTCTATTAAAAAATGAAGGATCAATAATAGGTCAGCTAGTAGAATATATAAATGGGGATGTGTGCATAGAGACTTCTTCCATGTTATTTAATCATGAGTTTCAGAAAGGATGGCCCATTGTCTTAAGGTGTGACTGAGAATCAGCTACAGATAATGAAAACTAGTACATAGTAGAAGATGCGTGACCTACTGATCTCATTATGTCACTAGAAAGAAACAATTGCTGGTCAGAAAAAAATGTGTGTGTGTTTATTTAAATTGTACATTATTCAGATATTCCTGGTTCCCTTGGATTTGATCAATTATGCTAAGTTCTTTGTTAATAACATTAAAATGTTACACTTTTTATTTCTGTTTTTCCGATTCTCAGACACTTTAGTTGACTCTCACTGCTTTTGGCCATGAGGAAATGAGACCGTAAAACATGGGGAAAAGCTGAAACGTTTGAGTCTCTGCGGTTGTGGGTAGATGTGCCTGTTGGAAAAGTAAATGAATGGATGCTTTAATTGATCGTATTGATGGATTGATTTAAGTGACATTTTAATTTAGGGATTTAAAAAGACTCGTCTCTCTCCTTTCTGGGCCATCATAAAAATCAAGCAAAGGAAAGATAAGGAAAAAAAAATCCAAAACTAAAAGGCAATGCTGGGAAACAAACCCAAATCTTCTGACAGCATCAGCCTTCCATGCCAAACTGTTGCTTCCTCTTGTAAATCACGTCTTCCTGTGTTTTTTTTTTTGTGTCAGAATGTGTCAGGATAACGGAGTGTTTTCTGAGCGCCCCTTTGCAGCAGGTGGATCTGTGAGGATTCATTTACAGTTTACAGCGATCTGAGAAGGCAGGCACAATTAGTCACCCCGTAACACCGATGCGATCACAGAAGCAGGAAAAGGAACTTGCCTAAGGTTTTAGTTGGCAATTAACCGAGGGAGCTAGGATTTGAAAGAGGGCAAGTTCTTCAGTTAGACCTTTTCTTAATCAGTGTGGTATGAAAATGAAATGTTTGCAAAGTTATCTTGGGCTTTCTCCTCGTTCTTATCCCCCCCCTACCCCGCAGCTGGTCAATCAACAAATCCTGCTAATTTGAGTTTTGAAAAGTTTCACTTCTCCTTCCTTTAATCCCTTGCTAGAGTTTCAATGTGTCTCTTTCTTTCCATCTGCTGCTTTCTCAGATCCATCATGCTCACTGATACAGATCCTGAAGTATAGCTCAGATCCCGTCACAATTACCCATGGTGCTGAGTAGTTCTCAGTAGCTTTCAGTAGCTCTCCCCCAACCTCCAGATCCTAACCTGGGCTTTGCCTGCCCCCAACCATCTGCTGCAAATGAACTTTCCAGCCCTATGTTCTGTGATTCTTCCTCTGATTCCCGAGATACACTCCTCTGATTTCTTGAAGATGCTCTTTCCGTTCTGACTCTGCTTATGTTTTTTGTTTGTTTGTTTTTCACCATCATATACCTTTTTCTTTCCAAACACAAGTGTTTGAAATACAAAAGGTACTCAACAAATATTTGCTTGCTGAGGAAATAAAAATTGAGCTTATATGCCTTGTCCTTCACAAAGTGTCTCCTGAAACTGTCTCTCTGACCCCACTTAACATATTTTCTCCCCTCTGTTAATTCCCCTTCGTTAATTCTATGGACTCACCATTTTCAAAATGTTATTTCCTTTAGAAGGCAAAGAGGAATAAAATAAGATTGTTAGTAATCACTAGAGCATCCCCAAATTATACTTGACTATTTTTAGTAGCTGTGGTATAAAGATAAAGTTGCTGGACTTGTACTCAGATAGCTTTAAAAAATTTGAGCCCTGGTTGGGTCACTAACTCTGAGAGTTTCCCAAAGCTTCAATTTTTTATTATTGATAAAATATATCCAATAATATTTTTACCTGGAGGCTATCGTGATGACTGAAAGAGATGGTTAAATAAAACATTTTATAAGTTGTAAAGGGCTGCATGCTTTCAAAGCACTGTTGGTATTCTCCAATTCAAAATGTTTCTAACATTCTTGAAGGCCTGCTCCAGGCCAGGTACTTCCCACATTTGATCTCATTTTATCCTCCCAAGAGCTTCATATTACTATGCCTGTATTACAAATATGTACTGTAAAATCAACTGACTAACTCACAAGCACAAGGAAATTAAAGCACTTACATTAAAATCAGTCTCCTTATTTTACATCCTGCATTCTTTCTACCACCCATAGTGATGCTTTCACTTAGAAAACATTTTTATTGAGAGAGAGATCTCACAGAAAGGAGAGAGAAGGGAGGAGGAAGGAGCACAGGGGAGAAAACTAAGCAAAGACAAGCTGTCAGCAGGAGACTAGTTTCAGCCTGATCCCATTGGGTGTCGTGAACCACAGATTACACCACAGAATTGACCCTACCTTGGGAGCAGGGTGGCCTTCCTGGGTCGATCAGTCACTGGCTGCAGCTTGCCCCAGGGAGGTAGCAGTGCATTAACTCCCAGGCTCAGTGGCTTCCTTTCTAAAGAGGGCACATTTTCAGAGAATAGTCAGCTTTAAGCAGTTTGCAGCTGATGCATATGGCAGCTAGGTGTTGGGTGCACCATGCCACTGATGCAGTTCTGGGCAGCACACTGACCGAACTCACTGCAACATTCAAAGTACTTACCACTGTGTCTGGCTTATTGTGAGCTGCCAATGGAAGTTAGCTTTCATTGCATTATTTTGGTTGTAAGTCTCACATTGTTTCATATGTTCAGGTTTGGCTTTCTAACCAGAATGTAAGTTCCTTAAGGTCAAGGACCGATTCTAATTCTACCTACGGTGCCATTCACCTGCAGCTATAAATCGATGCATTGTGACGGCCGCCTAGCAGCTCTGATTTATGTCCAGCGCTGAGGGTTCAACCTTAGCCTACTTTCTTTTTTTCTACTCAAATGCTTGCTTTTTTATTTTAAAAAAGTGTAACAATAAATTAGAAATTCATTACTAAATTTGATTTGGGGGGGAAATCTCCCATTTTGGAGTTATGTGCAAAAGACTATATTTATATATTTTATCTGTACCAGACACATTTTCTGCTAACTTTGTGCTCAGTACAATTCCTCAAAATTTGTTGTGTTATTTGTGAGCTGAGTTTGTCAATATTTAAAGTGGAAGTTATTAGACAAGGCAGGCATACTCTTATTTTGGCCAGTGCAGACTTGTTCTGGAATAATTACTTTTTAATATCTAAAGCAATTCAGCTGATCAGAATATCGATTCTGTTCTCATTTTTGATCATTGTGCCATTGATTTAACATTATCACTGCCTTACCAAGTAGGGTAGAATACGAGGTGTCTTGTGCATTCATCTTTGTTAAAAGATAAATGCATGAGACAGGCTTTAAAAGCTTTTTAAAGTGCAAGATGCTGGAACCACATTTTCAATCTGCATTCTCTCCTGCTGTTTTATGGAATTTATTGAAAATGTGCCTCTTAGAGGTCAGATCATTTCTTTCTTCAAGTGGGAAAAAAGATATAAGTAATATATTAAAAGACCTCTAGGATAATATCAAGAAATTAGAACAACCTCATTCTGTATTCAGACACCCCTCCTCTTGAACATTATGACTCATCAGAAATAAGAATCACAATTCATCTGTTTCCAGCTAACTTCAGACTTTTGCATTCTTAAGTCTTATTGGAACCAGCACACAGAATACTTATTTTTTTTTTCCTTTTTTCTTTGAGTTTTTTTTCCCTTTGGTCAGTCTCCTCCCATTAGATAATTTTGACAGCCGCATTCTGAATTTAAAAGGCCTGAGAAACTCTCACGGTCTTATCTAATTTGAAATCTATCAATTGATTATAATGTTTCTCAATTCTTCAGTTTTCCTGAATACTTTAATACGTTATCCTTTGTTAGTAAAACATTCTTCGTATGGACAATATTATAAATGGATCATTTCTATGGTGCTTTGCAATTAGTGTAATGTACAAATAGTTGGTGTCTAAAAAAATTTTTTTGGTATTAAAAAAAAATGACAGTGTTTTATAGATAAGAAAGTATCTAGCCTAAATTATTTATTCTTCTAGTTTTCTAATCTACAGATATGCCACATAGGCCTTTTCTTTTTATGACTAAGATAATGTATACATATCTAATAATTTATTCAGGGCTGAGTGCTGTTCATTATTTGCGCTTCTAATCTGCAGAGAACTTCTTAATCATTTCTGGTCACAGTTTGATGAAAATATTTCCACCTTTTTTGATTGCCTATCTTACAGTTTGAAGTACTTCAGTAAGTCCTCCCTAAACATGAACAGTTTGCTTTCAACTATGCAGGGAGATTCCCCTTTCATTTACTCTAATTAATTGTTAATAGATTGTTCTCTCTTAGTTATTAAAAAGTAATGGTAATGATTCAAGAGCCACTTGGGAAAGGATCCTGTTTTTAAGTATTACAGATGAGCAGCGCATGAAAAAGTCCGTAGACCGAATAAGAGCAGCAGAAGTCCTCCATGGGCAGTGGGGCCCAATGGGAGTTTTTAAGCCAGGAGGGCTTTATAAAGCAGTACTTGAGGGCGATCCACCTGGTTGATGGGGAGAAAATCGTAGACAGAAGAGTTTCGCGGAGAATAGACTCAGGCAGGGTAGGTACCAGGATGGTAAAGTGAAGCTCTTTCTGTTTCACTTTGGGCATAAGGTCCTAAGACTGAAAACAATGATGCCAAGTGTCTATATGACTTGCTTATGGCACTCGTCAAGCGATTACCCACCAGCTGCCTTGTGAGGCTCGTCGCCTCTCCCCTGGATGGACGAAGCAGGGCTGGGCACTGGTCAGGAGGGCAGTGGAGCTGGATCCTTTGGAGGCATTGTTGGAACTCTGGAGCATTTCCTCTTTCCTCTGAGATGTTTCCATTCACCATAAACCCAGCACGAGGAGCTTCCAGGGGACACTTTGAAGAGCCTGATATTTGTCATCTGGGGCTTAAGGGATACAAGGGAATGTTTTTTACATATCTGAGAAATCATAAGTTGCGCAGTGGTGGCTATCAACATAAGGTAGCAGAGATCTGAGGCGGGGGAGGAGGAGAAGGGAAATGGAGCTGTTACTGTGGGGAGGGGAAAGAGACCTCGGTTCTTTTTCTTGCCCAAGAAAAAGAATTTAAATGGGAGACTGAAAGCACGATATAAACAGAAAATTCACCCCCACCCAGTAGGTTTACGGATTTGAAGTCCTATCAGGCTGGTGGTGGGAGAGGTACCAGATTATAGAATTTTAATAGACCATAAGTTAGTAAAGTATAGGGGACCTCTGAGACTTGAAAGCGGGCCAAATCAAGAGAGGAAAATGGAGGTACACCTTTGTTTTTCTCCTGTTTTATATCCTGGCTTAGAGGTGTTTTTTGTGATTGATTGATGGCTCACACCCCTTGAGTGCTGAGGCATGCCATCTGTTTTGTGCATGCTCTTACCCGTGAAACACACAGAAAAAACCACGGGAGGGGTTCAAACTGCAACGCCAGCTACATTAGAAGGAACAATGGGTCATGTTCAGTTGGATCCTTCTCTCCACTGCTCACATGCAGTGTTCGATTCTAACTGGCTTCTCTGTTGACACTCATTTAGAGAAAGTAAAACTCTGAAACCCCTTATCCTGACCGCAGGCATACTGTTATCTTCTGGATTGTTCCCTCCCCCTACCTTTCTCCCTGCCCTGTGCTCGTTTGTATCTAATGCCTAACAAAGCTACAGAGAGAAAGAGACAGAGACAGAGAGACAGAGATTGATGCTGATATCATTTGGAAGGGAGCTCAAAGTAGTGGTGTGGGGAAAGGATGTTGGTGTTTCCCCAGAACCAAGTGGATCCGTGGGAGGGTATTGGCCTGAGGCCTTGAGAGTGCCTGAGATCAGGGTAGGAAGGAGGCAGTGGCCCAGCAGAGCAATGATGCTGCCTGAGGCCCAAAGACTGAAGGAGAGAGTTCTGGATGACCGCCCAGGGGAGCCATTCACATCAAAGTTACTGCAGAAGTACTGAAAGGCCCACGAAGAGAAAGTGTTAGGTTTGAACGTCCTCTTTCAAGCCAGAGGAACCAAACATAGGCCACCACAATCCCAGCCCCTCGATCCTTCTTCCCTGGGGCCTCACCCTAGGAGGGGCAACAATAACAACTTCTAGGCTGGGGGAGGAGCTGGCCGATTACAGAACAGTGAAGTCCACCAACCTTCTCCCCCACCCAGCAGGTTTACGGATTTGAAGTCCTATCAGGCTGGTGGTGGGAGAGATTCCAGATTATAGAAGAGCTTGGACTTCTGATTATCACATTGACATGAGTTAGTGAAGTGTTCTTGTAAATCAAGGTACCTGAAAATCTATTCACCCTGACTGAAATGTATTGAGGGGCAAGGACAGAACTGATCTACAGAGTAAGTATGAAGAGACAGTGAGAAAAAGGAATCAAGTGACTTTGTGAGCTTGCCTGGAGTTCAGTTCCTTCAATAAAATGACTATATAGACATGAAAGACTTAAATTCAGAACCAGGATTAAGATAGTGGAATAGAGGGGAAGATATAGCTCAGTTGAAGAGTGCAGTGCTTAGCACGCACGAGGTCCTGGGTTCAAGCCCTGGTACCTCCACTAAAAAATAATAATAATAATAAATGAATGAATAAATAAGCCTAATTACCTTCCCCCAAAAAAACAAAAGAAAGAAAAAAGGAGACAGGAAAGGCTTGCTGATTTCTAAAGATGATAAAGAGACTCACCAATCAGAGTGAAGGGCTTGGCTTGTCTGTTATAAGCAATAAAGGAGAATGATGTTGGTTAAAGTGAAACGCAAAATTATGAGGCCTTAACAACCATGCCAAGATAGTGGGAATGAAAAAATGAAAACAGACAACACAAAAATTATGAGTAACAATAGATGACATGTGATCAATTCTTGATAAGGTACAGGAAATCATCTCATTTATTTTTTACAACAACTCTGTGTTGTAGGAACCATTGTCCCCATCTCAAAGAGAGGGAAACTGAGACACTGAAAGAACCTGCCTACAGCTGCACAGGTAAGTGACATCATCATCATCATCATCATCATCATCATTATTATTATTATTATTATTACTACTACTACTACTACTATTATAACCTAGACTTTTTTGCTAACTACTACCTGGTTCTATACTTGTTTTAAAAAAGGAATCAGCAGAATTTGGTTAAACTGCACATGTCAAGAGGGAGGCAGAGAGACAAGTCCACAACAACTCAGGTGTTCAGAGCTGGTCTGGAAAAATAAACATTGGTGTTATTGCCATGAGATAGAAAGTAAAGAGGGGAAGTAAGCATAGGTATGAGAATGAAAAGCTTGCTTTTAAACATAATTTCTTCAAAGGTGTTGAGGGGCAGGTATCCAGAAAGAGGAAGAAAGGTAAACCTGTAGCTAAATGTGGATGGACCTGGAGATGATCATACTAAGTAAAATAAGTCAGACAGAGAAAGACAGATATCATATATATCACTTGTATGTTGGATCTTTAAAAATAGCATAAATGAACTTATGTACAAAACAGAAATAGACTCACAGGCATAGAAAACAAACTTATGGTTACCAGGGGTAAAGGATGGGGGAGGGATAAATTAGGAGTTTGGGATTAACAGATACAAACTACTACATATATAATAGATAAACAACAAGGTCTCATTGTATTGCACAGGGAGCTACATTCAGTATTTTGTAATAACTTATAATGCTAAAGAATATGAAAAGTATATATAAATATAATTGAACCACTATGCTGTACAACAAAAGCTAACACAACATTGTAAATCAACTATACTTCAATTAAAAAAAAAAGAAGAAAAAAAAAAAAAAAAAGGTGGACCTAACTTGCACAGTGGCAGAGATGGAGACTCACAAGGGCGAGACATCCTTGTGAAAGTGGCATCCTCATTTCTTCCACGGAGCCCGCTCTGGCCTTGGGCTGCATTCCCCTCACCCATCTTTTAGATGATCCCAAAGCCGTGCACAGCTCTCTCCATGTCTCCATGTACTTGGTACTCTGTTTTAGAGCAGACGTCTCTGTTATGTGCTCTTTCCTAAGAGGCCCTGAGTTCTTTGAGGGTAGGGCATGTATCTTATTCACCTTTTTTAATCACCAGGTCCTAGCAGAGTGCCCACTACCTAGTAGGCAGTCAATGAATACGTGTTGGATAAATGAGGGAGTAGACAAACAAGTGAATGTGAAACAGTGAGGGAGGTGATTTCATTGGGGAAGAGACTGAAGAGAAAAGAGCAGCCTGAAGACAGAATTTTAGGAGCTAACACCCGAGATGAAGTAATAAAGAATACAGAAGCAGAAAACAGATCAAGTGAAGGAAAAGAGGAAGAGTTCCGGAAAAGGAATACAAGAAGAGCTTCCGGAAGATTATTCACTACACCATATGCTTCAGAGAAGTCAAGGAAAATGTGGGTCCCAAAGACCACGGGACTTTTGTTTTTTAATTTTTTTATTTAACATTTTTCATAGTTTATTTGGATATTATCTTATAAAAGAACACATTGCAGAGGCGTTGGAACCCCTCCGTGCACCTCTTCCTGGTCCCGTCGTCCCTTCTTTTTTCCCTAGAGTTGACCACTATCCTGATTTTGATGTCTGTCATTCCCGTGCATAGTTTCATATTTCGGCCTCCTGTGGATTCATCCATAAACAACGTGAGCGGTCGGAGTGCATTTTTCATGCTGTCTACGTGGTTTCCTGTTGCACATTTCATCTTGCAAATTGCTTTGCTGGCTCCGCACGGTGCTCGGAGATTCATCCGTGGTGATCACGTAGCTCTGTCAGTCGATCTCGCTGCTCTGGAGTGTGCTGGTGAATGAAGTCTCCCCCCGATTTAGTTATCAGCTCTCCTGTAGATGAACATTGGTGTTTCAGAGTTTTTGCTGCAACATGCATGGCAGGAATGGGCTGTCCCACTTGGGCGTGGAAGTTCCTTTCGGTTGCGTAAGCAGACGTGTCCTCCTGGCTGAAGGGTCGCATGCACTGGGTTGCAGTAGAGACTGGTGGTGTTCTCAGGAGTGGAAAAGACCACAGAACGTAATGAAGAGTTGGTTGTTTGGGACTTTTAGGAGCGTAGCTACCATGGAATGGTGGCCACAGGAGTCAAGGAGCTCTTAGAGAGACGGACATAAAAACAGCAACAGTGGAGTTAAAAAATAAATACAATTGGTGAAAGAGATATAGAGAATAGCAGAAAATCAGTCATATGAAGGAGTATTTACTAATTTCCATGTTAATTGATTGAAAAGGGAGAAATCAGCATGTTTAAAGATAGAAGGAAAGAGCCACTGTAACAGGGTGCAGGGAAGATGCTTCTGAGAAAACAGTGTTCGTATCAGTGGGGATTATTCTTCGTAGAGGTGTTTTGGTCCCCACATAACACCTTTGAGAGGGTTATCTGTCGTAAAACTGGGCAGAACTAAGGCTTGTGAGAGCAGTGTTCTGTGAGGTGAGCTCCATAGCGGGTATTTGTCATGTTCTGTCACTTAGCATCTTTCAATCACACTCTATGTTTTATTAATTCCCTACATCAGAAGACAGTCCTCGTCTTTTCTGCCTCCGTGGCAGCCTGGATGAAGGCTTATGATCTAGATTCAATGACTCAGATTCACCTGAGCTCAGACACACCTAAGCATCAAGAAGTGCTGTGTGTTCTCAGATTAGAATTTTCTCTGGATATATGCCCAGAAGTGGGATTGCTGAGTCACAGAGTAAGTCTATTTTCAGTTTGTTGAGGAATCTCCGTACTGTTTTCCATGGTGGCTGCACCAAACTGCACTCCCACCAGCAGTGTGGGAGGGTTCCCTTTTCTTCACACCCTATCCAGCATTTATCATTTTTTTAATGATGGCCATCCTGACTGGTGTGAGCTGATACCTCAGTGAAGTTTTTGATTTGCATTTCTCTGATAATTAGTGATATTGAACATCGTTTCATGTGAATCTGAAAAAAATGATACAAATGAACTTATTTACAAAAGAGAAAGAGATTCACAGACATAAAAAACAAATTTATGGTTGCCAAAGGGATAAGGCGGGGAGGGATAAATTAGGAGTTTGAAATTAGCAGGTACTAATTACTATATATAAATTAGATAAATAACAAGGTCCTACTGTATAGCACAGGGAACTACATTCAATATCTTGTAATAACCTACAATGATAAAGAATATGAATATATATATATATAACTGAATCGCTCTGCTGTACCCCAGAAACTAACACAACATTGTAAATTAACTATACTTCAATAAAAGAAGGAGAAGTGGGGGGAGGAGGAGGAGGAGAAGAAGGAGAGGAAGAAGGAGAGGGAGGAGAAGGAGAAGAAAGAGGAAGAGCTGCATATGATCTGCACTGCTGCCGTCCTTAAACGAGCGAAGGTGGAAGAGATGTCTGGTTTCTGCTGTAGCAGGGGGATGGTTGTCGGGCTCATGCTCTGGATTCAGGAGCTATGGAGCAAGATATACTCCCTTTGTCAAAAGGCAGTGGAAACATACCTGCCTGCAATTCTGCAGTGCGGCTTCCATATTGGTTCCAGCCAATTCTTGGCCTCTTGAGAGCTCATCTACCCCATCCTCTATGGCCCTTCATTCCTTTTCTGGTTAACTAGAGTGCAACCAATGTGTGCATGATGCTCCTCATCTTAAGCTCCAGAATCTTGAAATATCCGGGCAATATTCACCCAGACCAGACAATTAGTTATTAGTAGTCAATAATTCTTTCCCAAACCTCTATTCCAACTACTGATGATGGGAATTGAGGAATTTAAAACATTAGGGGGGATTTAGGGCCAAGAGGATAGTATGTGTAATTTTTATTTTATGAAAAAAATATTTTACTTAATAAGGAATTGAAATATATATTAATAGCTATTGTATAATTTTTGTTGCTTACTATTCCTCATTTGCTAGAAGCATTTCAAGATCTTCCTCCTCCATATGGATGAGATGCTTATAATTTATTTCTCTTTCTTATACAGTCTAAAATCCTGTTTGTTTTTGTTACTGGCTCCACATCAAAATGTCTCCAGTATTCTTTTTTTTTTTTTTTTTTTCTTATATGGAAGCATTAACTTCTGTTTCCTGGGCCTTGCCTCTTAGGACCAGCCTCCGGGAATCCCCGTTTCTAGCAATAAGGTGTAGTTTGGATGCTTGAGCTACAAAGGGCTTTGGATAATACTTATTTACCATACTTGCATATTCCAAATCGAGATTTTACAAGTCCTTCTCCATTGTGCAGCGCTGTCCTATTTCAGCATCGCTTAGAGGGCCTCTCCAGCCAGGTGCTGTCATTCCTTATACACATGGCAATGACTGCATCATCTTTAACAAGGGTGGGTGTACACATCTAGGCTCAATTTTTTCTCACATTTTATTTTTTTTCTTTCAGAGTTTTATTGCAATAACCTCTTATTTTCCTCTACCATCCACTTTATCTCATAGTTCTTCTTACATCCTCCAGTTAGTTCTCTCTTAAAAATAATTCCCAAGAGGAACAGAAGAGTGACTTTTGATGGACTATGGCATATGTATTTTCCTTTTAAAGCAGAGCTTTCATTATATTTTTCTATATGTCCATCTCTCTAGAGAGCTATGAACCTTTAATATAACATAAAATAGTATAACATAACATAGCCTAAGAATGCCATAAAAATTCCCCAAGGTATCTTTCACTGGCTAATTTTATCCAGCATATCTGGATTTTTTTTTTTTTTGGTTGAAATCTTGAAGATTCTTAATACACAAAACAAAAAACTAACTTCCTTACATCTCTCCTCTCTTTCCCTCCCATTATTAGATATTCTGATGGAGAAGGAAACAGCTGGGAATACCTATTTGGTAAAAAGCATCAATACTATAAACTAAAAGCTTGCGTTTCTAGCCAGTTGCCTTTCTTTTCTGCCCTTGTACCTTCTACCCTTGTGCAGTAAGAATGATGGCATTATTCTTCCCTTTCAATTGCAAGGGTATCTATTAACTGGGGTCTGAGCAGAAAATAGATCACCCATGGGGAGCAATATAGTTTTTGTACTTCTTGTGTATGTATCTATTCAAAGTACTTCCAAGTTTCAATGGTTAAGAAAGTTATTTTTCTGAATATTTCTATGCCCAATATGTGCAGATTTATGTTTGTAATATTATTTTTATAATTTTCTATTTTTATTACTATATTCAGTATAGTATTCAAACAGACCTCCCAAACTGTATAAGGAAAATCAAAACTTGGTGATGACTTACTATGGTTTAAATGCTGAGTTAGATGTCTTACATGCAGAGTTTTATTCACTATTTCTAATATTCCTATGATGTGGCTATTATTTACCTCATTTTACAAATGAAGTAACGCCTTCAGAGTCAAAATTATTGTCTTGTGTGACATTTCTGAATATCTGAAATATTTGAAAACTACACTGAGTTGGGTTTTTTCATTAAATTATTTTTTTGAACACAGTCTCATTTAAACATGAAAGCCAGCAAAAAGATAACCACTGAACCCTCTTTATGTTTTCCAGAATTAGTAATTAGCTGAAATTTAATATGTGGTAACATAATCATGAAAAATAAGAACCTTTATGGGTGATGGTTTAATTTGAACTCAGTCATTAATTATTCCAAGGTAAAAGATCACTGATTAATTAATTTTAAGTTTTCTTTTTTTTTCCTCTAGTTTTTGTCTTGCACTGCAGAGTGTTGCAATGATGCTACTCAAATTTCAATCCTTTTTCTGTGCTAAGGCTGTCTAAGGTTTTCAATGGACTCACATGCATTCCTTATCCTATTAGGAAGAGAAGAGCAGATGGGGGACGGTATTACAGGAAAGGGCATGTGAAGAATGAAGCTGTGAATGGCATTCTGCCTTTGCTTTAGATAGTGTTGGTGGCATCAGAAAGAGCAAGAATAGTGGTGACTAATTTTACCTCCTAGTTCATAGTTTCATCACATACCTTTTTGTTTGGTACTCTGCGACATCAGTGAATTATATTTCTGTACGTTTCCCAAGGTAATTACAGAGTAAATGCAAGTTAGATTATGAGAGCTACTATAATCTTGTCAGTATGTTTGGCTAAAGTCTTTTTATTTAATGCTTTTTGTGTGTGTGTACATGAAGCCTTTTCAAAGAACTGCATCTTTTAAATATTGTTATTCTTCATTGTTATTCTTCATTGACCTAATAATGTGGAAAAACATGAAAAATTAGACTATTTAGAAAGTTAAAAATTTTTTGAGATAAAAAAGTTACCACAAGACTTCATTGAGTAGTTCCTTTTATAATTTCAAAAAGATTTATGACATCTTTCCTTGTTTACAATGTAAAATTGTAGGAAATTGTCCACATGCAGATACCTAAGTGCATTTGAGGAACTCACAACAAAACTGACTGACAATTGTTACTCAAATGGTTTCAAAGAGCATCAAACATATTTTAAGCTGAGCATCTCAGGCAATAACATAGACTATAAAGTTCCTCAGCTCAAAAAAGAACCTACACTTATTAATATCATATATAGCAGCAAACACTGTAATAGGTCCTGAGTGGGGAGAGGAACTCGGCACCTTTTCAAGAGGAGTCTAAGATATACTAAGGACACAACAGATACAGAGGAAATCAGTTTAGGCCAATTTAGTGGGTGATGAAATAGAGTAATGAATTTCAAATAGAGATCCTCACAGCCCTCTCCAAGTTGCAGCATATTACTGCTTTGCTCTTTCTCCCCTACTTGGCTTCCATCTATGCGATGAGTTATCTGATGTCATCTGTTTTATGTATTGGGTTTACTTTATGTAGTGCATCAGCTGAGTAGAACTTTGAATCTGAAATGTCATGACTAAACCTCTGATTAGAGAATGAAGCATTAGGGAAGGTTTTGAGTTTGCAAAAGAGAATCTCAAAATTCTTGTTTGTTTTCCTTCTTTTTTTTAAATTGAAATATAGTCAGTTATAATGTGTCAATTTCTGGTGTACAGCATAATGTTCTAGTCATGTGTGTACATATATATATACACACACACACACATATATTCATTTTCATTAAAGCTTATTATAAGATATTGAATATAGTTCCCTTTGCTATACAGAAGAAATTTGGTTTTTTATCTATCTATCTATCATGGTTAACATTTGCAAATCTCAAACTCTCAAATTCATTCCTTCCCATCCCTTAGCTGTAGCCATAAGATTATTTACTATGTCTGTGAGTCTTTCTGTTTTGTTAGCTGAGTTTATTAGTGGCCTCTTTTTTCTTACTTTCTTTCTCTTTCTTTCTTTTCTTTTCTTTTTTTTTTTTTTTTCAGATTCCACATATGAGTGATATACTATGGTATTTTTCTTTCTCTTTCTGGCTTACTTCACTAAGAATGATGATCTCCTGTTCTGTGATGAACCCCTTTGGCTTATCTATCCTTACCTACTGATTTTGTATTTATATGAGACGAATCTCAGGAATTGGATTGTTGGAATGAAGGACATGTACATTTTGAGTTTTAGGAGATGTTGTAAGATTACTTTCCAAACTTGCTGCCACAGTGTATGAGAGTACCTTTTTCATTCTGATTCTTTTTGGCATTAAAAGTACTATCTTTTTAACTTAATTCATATTTTCCTGACATCTAAAAGACTGAGTATGTTTTCATGTTTATAAACCACTTGGATTTGCTCTTCTGTGAATTGTCTACTTGTATCTTTTTCATTTGTATCTTTTAGGTGGTTAAGCTCTTTATAACCATTTTACAAAATTTCTTTATGCTTTCCAGATATTTCGTCTTTTATCTGCCATTTGCATTGCATTTTTTCTAAATTGGTATATGTCTAGCAAACTAAGTATATCTTACATAAAACATTTTTATAATATCTGTATTCTATTTCTTGGTTTGGAAAGATCTTTTCAGTCTCTAAGTTATAAATAGAGTCTTCTAAACTTTTCTTTTAAGAATTTTTATTGGGTCTATATATGTTGGATATTTAAATAGTCTCCATTTTGTTTGCTTTTGTAAATAGTGATGTGTTGTAAAGTAAATTACATGATAATTAATCCCAGACCACTAACATGGCTAGTTATTGAGCCAACTAACCAACCAACCAACCAACCAACCAACCAACAAAACTTCAATCATAACAACTTCTCACATTAACATATTTAAACATTTTTAAGAGTCTATCCTGATCAAGTCAATGCTAGAAGACTCTCTAGTCATTTTTGCATAAATAAAATACTTAGATTTCTTGAAAGATTTATCTCAAGTGGGAATGTGTTACTGAACTTGAAGAAAGATAAGCAATAGAGTAATACTTACAAGATAGGGACAAGAGATATACCTTCTTTTTTGTGCTCCTATAGCACTCCTGTAATTTATCTTATCACATTGTGTCAGAATAATTGTTTTATGACTTCCTGCCTGTAAAGAGCTAGGTTAGAGCTGTATACTCTTTACATGCTTAGTGCACAGAATATCTGAAGTACAGTAAGAACATAGTGGATACTTGTTGACTAAATTAATAAATAAGTTAAAATTTATTCAGTGATAAGATTTGATACCAATAATAGTAGACTAACTTGTATCTGACTAAGGCTCTTAAAGACAACAATTATAAACTCTGAATAAATTAAGGACAGCAAGTGTTTTCAGGCACTGAGAGTTAAACAGGCAAAAATTGGAGGGGAGTTTAAACTTAAGGGAATTACATGGGTAAAATTTGAAATTATATACATTTTCATCTAATAGAGGCTAGAAATGAAGCAAAAGCTGCAATCTTCATGGCTTTTACAAGGAGTCTGAGGTTTCCAGGGCAGCTGAAAAGTAAGGAAGAAAATGCTAGAAAAGAGAGACCCATAGAAAGGATAGCTCCAAAATGTGTCTATAACGCCCACCTAAATTCACTCAAACCCTAAACTTTCTGGCAAAAAGCAACAATTAGAATGCTTGAAAGAAATGGCCAAAGATTTCAACTGCTGCCGCTTGAAGTTTGAGTACATTCAGTTTAACTGACCAGCAGAAAAGGAACAACACTTTTATACTATCACGAAGTTCGGTATACAGTCAAACATCACTAGACATGGGAAGAACTGAGAAAATGTCACTTATAGTCAAGAAAAAAAGCAGTGAATAGAAACCAATCATAAATGATCCAGATGTTGAAATTAGCAGGAAAGAATTTTAAAATAGCCATTATGAATATAAATTCAAGGACTTAGAAGAAAATATACTCATAATGTTAGAATATATGGGAAAATTAAGCAGAGAAATAAAATTTATAAAAGAGAATCCAGTGGAAAAACTAGAGTTTAGAAGTACCAAACTGATAATGAAAAATTCACAGGATGACCTTGCATGTATATTGGAGACAGCAGAATAGAAGATCAGTGAACTTGAAAATGGATCAAAATACAATGTCAAACCTGACAAACAGAGTAATTGTTAGAAAATCCAGGCAAAATAGCAGTAGTGGTATAGAAGTGAGCAAACCTTCAACCACATTGACCTCAATTATATTTATAATACCTGATATCCCAAATATCTATAATGTACATATTTATTCAGTATAAAAGGAACTATTACCAAGGTAGACCATATTTTGGGCTCTAAAAATAGTCTCAGTATCTTTCAAAAGATTGAAATCTTACACATGTATGACCAAAACCAAAATATATATCAATTATAAGGTATTTGGAACTATTTTAATGTTACAGAGTAAACAACATACTTATAAATAACACATGAATCAAAAAAAAAAGAAAATTAAAAAATGTTTCAAACTGAATGATAAAGAAAATGCAATATTATCACAATATGCGAGGAGTTACTAAAGCAGTATTTATAAGGAAATCGATGGCATTTAATTAAGTTTAAAATGCATTATCTAAATTTTCAACTTAATCTAGAAAGAGAAGAGCAAATTAAGCTTTAAATAAGCAGAAAGAATAACAATGATGAGAGGAAAAAAACAGTGAAATCAATGCTAGTGGGAGTTTAAAACAGTACAAACCATATGGGAAATAATTTGGTAGTTTATTATAAAGAGAAACATATACATACCTTAGGACTCAGTAAATAAATTTCTAGGTATAGTCAGTTCTGCTCTAATGCTTATTTTTTAAAATGCAAATTTGATTCAATGCAATTGATATATTAGGGAACAATTTAAACATAAGACACATACTTTATCTATAATTTTTCCATGAGAAACACTGAGTGCAGAAAACACTAAGTTCAGCTGAAATGAGCCACATAGAAATATGTAAATACACATATGCACACATCTCCAACATCTGCCAGTTACTTCACAATTCATCCATGTGTTATGAGCCACACCCATCCACGTTTGGTATCATAGCTTTTCTTTTTATTTCAGATAATCCACAAAATAACTTTGCAACCCTTTGAATGCCCTTTTTTACAAGCCAACTTCATCTTTGTCATGATAAAGTTTACTTATTACGTAAGTACTTATTACAGTTTTTTGTCTTTTTAGTCATTAAATGTGTATAAAACAGTATAACTGTTTTCATAAGGTTTGCTTTTTGTTATGTTTTATTGACAAAAGTACTGAGTGTTGTGTTCCTAATCTCATTTTCCACCTACACTTTGTCTTTTTTCACTGCCCAATTTTTCATAGCATGGTAATTCTTAAGAATACATATGTGACATTATAGCAGAAAGGACTGTATTTATCTAATATAAATGACAATAAGGCCACAAAGAGATTGTTCAAGAATGTTCACAGAAACTTTATGCATAATATTAAAAAATTAAATATCTAAAATGTTTATCAACAGGACAATGGATAAAAGAGACTGTGGTATATTTATACAGAGAGAAATACTGCCCAGGAATAAAATTAAACTACTAATTAAGTACAATGACATGCATGAATCTTGTAGATGTTATGATGAGCTAAAAATGCTAGACACAAAGTAGTACCTAATGTATGATTCTATGTATGTGAATTTTCATAGCAGACTAAACTGACTTACACTGCCTACTGGGAGGCAAGAATTGTATAGGAAGGGTGCTAAGGAACTTCTTGGAGTAATGGACATACATGTTCTATACCTTGTGAGGGTAAGGCATTTACATGGGAATGTGTATTTGTCAAAACTCACTAAGTTATAGATTTAAGATGTGCATTTTTCTGAATGTATGTTACTCCCCCACCTCCCAAAAAAGGGACTATAATAAATTTTGGACTCTAGTTAGCAGGTTAGGTTTTTGCAGGGATATGGATTAACAACACTGAAACTGCTCTCTGTGTCTCCTAGGCTTGAGAAAATGAGTAATTATTTTGAGAATGATGAGGGTCAATTTTCTCTATGAGAAGGGAGTTGAGAAAATGAAAAAGTGAAGAAAAGAATGAAAGCTGTGTTTTGGATCGGATTTGTATTTATTAGTATGAACTACATATACTATATACACATATACATAATACAGATATATATCATACACAGATATACAGTTATAGAGATATACATAGATTGAGAAGTAATTATAGAAATATATGTATATGTATGACTTAGCATATATATCCTCACTGTCTGCTGGGGTAGCCTAGAAATAAGGACATACCAGTAACTAAGCTCACCTAATGACCAGATTTTAGTTTCTAAAGTACCGTTTACCAATAAAAGTCCCAGGGCTTCTTGATCAAAAAGCTAATTCCAGGGCTGGAATGGGGAATATACAAGCTAATTCTGGAACATTATCTTGCACAAGAAAGAAAGACAGGGAGTTCGAGATTTGCAGAGACTAACTATTACGTATAAAATAGATAAATAACAAGTTTCTTCTGTATAGCACAGAGAACTATATTCAACATTTTGAAACTTGTGGTGAAAAGGAATATGAAAAAGAATATATGTATGTTCATGTGTGACTGAATATTGTGCTGTACACCAGAAATTGACACAACATTGTCAACTAACTATACTACGAAAAAAAAAAAAAAAAGGAAGGAAGGAAAGAAGGAAGGAAAGAAGGAAGGAAGGAAGGAAGGAAGGAAGAAAGAAAGAAAGAAGAAAGAAAGAAAAAGAAAGGCAAGAAAGAAGAAGACAGAAAGAAAGAAAGAAAGAAAGAAAGAAAGAAAGAAAGGAAGAAGGAAGGAAGGAAGGAAGGAAGGAAGGAAGAAAGAAAGAAAGAAAGAAAGAAAGGAAGGAAGACAGTAACATATCAGAGGGACACTGGAGTTAACCCCAAAGGCTCTCACTAACCAGAGGAAATTAAGCACGAAAATCACTAATGATAGCAATGAGAGTATCAGTGGAAGTATCAACAATGATAATGAGTTAAATAATTAAATGAGAAATACATTAATAAAGTGATAGAATCAGTAATGATAATAATAATGAAAATAAGAATGCAAGAGCTCCTATTGACATAGTAAATAAATGAGAAAAATGAATGAAAGAATGAACAAGTGTGAAAGGAAAGCTATTTTTTATCTTGGGAAGCCCAACTAATAAGTATGAAAAATACAGAGTTTGAAAATCAATGAATGCTATGGTAAGTGGGTAAAAATTTGAGAAGAAAACAGGATATTTCCTTTGTATCAAAGCATGGCCCACACTAAAATTAGTTACTGATTATGAAAGGAAAACTAGTAATGTTTCAGTAGAAAAATTTTATGGACACTGCCTCAACCAGACAATCAAAATTAATATCACTAATATTGGAAAAAGCAAACATCAGGTGTTCCTAATATGGTGCACCATGGTATTTCTTTTAGGAATGCGTGAACTGAAGAATCTAGACTTGAGGAGACATCAGACAAAAACAAATTGAGAGACATTCTGTAAAATTGCTGGCCTGTGTTCGTTCTTTCTTTCTTTCTTTCTTTCTTTCTTTCTTTCTTTCTTTCTCTCTCTCTCCTTTCTTTCTTTCTCTCTCTCTCTCTTCTTTCTTTCTTTCTCTCTCTCTCTTTCTTTCTTTTTTACTTTTATTTTTGTGTCTGTTTTTATTTTTTTATTTTTTTAAACTTTTTAAATTGAATAATAGTCATTTTACAATGTTGTGTCAAATTCCAGTGTAGAGCATAATTTTTCAGTTATACACGAATATACATATATTCATTGTCATATTTTTTTTCACTGTGAGCTACCACAAGATCTTGTATATATTTCCCTGTGTTATACAGTATAATCCTATTTATCTGTTCTACATTTTGAAATCCCAGTCTGTCCCTTCCTAACCACCACCCCCTTGGCAACCACAAGTTTGTATTTTATGTCTATGAGTCTGTTTCTGTTTTGTATTTATTTATTTATTTATTTATTTATTTATTTATTTATTTATTTATTTATTTAGATTCCACATATGAGCAATCTCATATGGTATTTTTCTTTCTCTTTCCGGCTTACTTCACTTAGAATGACATTCCCCAGAAACATCCCTGTTGCTACAAAATGGCGTTATGTTGTCAGTTTTTATGGCTGAATAGTTGGACTGTGTTCTTTAAAAGTACCAAAGTCAAGAAAGATAGAAGCCAAGAAATTCCTTTAATTTAAAACCCAAAAGAATATGGCAACTAAACACGATGCATGATCTGAATTGGGTCATTGACAAATTTGAATACAGACTTTAGTTTAGGTGACAGTATTTCCTCAGTTTGATAGTGGTACTATGGTTATGGAAGAGAGTGTCTTGTTTTTGGAAAATTCATGCTGAAGTTTTTGGGAATAGAGGAGATGGATACTTCCAGTGAACTCCCGAATGGTACAGGAAAATAAAAGTGTGTGTGTGTGTGTATGTGTGTGTGTGTGTGTGTGTGTGTGTGTGTGTGTGTGTGTTATGTTGTTTATGTCTCTGTATAAAGAACATGACAGAGCAAGAAGTGGAGTAAATTGTAGAGTTGTCGAACCTGAGTAAAAGCTACATGGGACTTGCATTATTCAACATAATTTCTGGAAGTGTGAATTATATCAAAGTAAAAAGTTATAAAAATAAAGCCAGGGACCATAGACAAAAATAAATGTATTAATTTCTTTTAGAAAGCCAGTGACCTGTCGCCAGAAGCCATTGAGTTTCAAATAGTAATTATTGGCTGGAAAAGTTGAACATGATATCAAGTGGCAAGTAAAAGCGGATTAATGATGTGAGGTGAAAGTGTTTCTCTGAATGGCCGTGAAAAATCAGTGATGGGGCTATATGAAAGAGCTCTTTTATTTTCCAGCTGTGGATTCTCTTTCCTGAATAAAACCATTTGTTTTTCAATAGGTTTTTATTAATTTTTTTTATTCAAAACACAATCTCACTCTTCATTAAACTGAATAAAAGAGAATATACCTAAAATTCAGCTTATAAGGGTGGTCTGATCCTAGCAGAGGATTTTGATTCAGTGGCTGCATTTTGACTGCAGTCTGGTTTGATTTGGACTCATAGACTCTCTGGGTTGAAAGTGACCTTAGAGGTTATCTTGTTACGTTCCCTTTTTGGTGCTTAAATTTCCTGTTCACCTTCCTTGCCAAGCAGAATATGTTAATATTTCTCTAAATATATTATTTTAAAAAGTAAGAGTATGTTAGATTAGTGAGAATTCTGTTTTTATTAGACACAAACCACACCCTTTCCCAAGAAGTAATAAAATATGTTCCTTTAAAAAAGTCTGTCCCACTTCCCGAAGAAAATGAAAATATATCAGTAGGGTGATACTTAGGTGAATCATTTATAAGATCCTGTAACACTGCATTATGACTATCACAATTTTTCTTTGAATAGTCTAGCTTGGACAGAATTTCTCGTTGTTTAATATAAAGAGAAAACTTGGACTTAATTATTTCTTGGTTTAGTTTGTGTTGCATTTACATTTAACGTCATACTTTTACAACATTTGTTATGGAGACTGAGATGCTTGGATCTGTTATTCCTGGGATATTTTAAATCCATAATATTTACTTGTTTGTCAAATTTAGAGTCTAAATTGTTTGAAAATATTCATCAGGAATTAAGAATGTACTAAATGGCAGTGAAGAACTGGGCATCAGAGTCCTACTGAAGTCTATTACAACATCAGTGTTTATATCACTATTCTTCCTTATGTCTTCCTTTTTTTTGTCTTAAGCATGCAAATCCAAATTCTTATTTTTATATTTTGAAATATTAAAAGTAGCTAATGAGTTCCACACCCTTTTCTTCCTTTAACTGCATTCATATTCCTTCTCTTGATATGTTAATGAAGAAGACCTGCCCCTCGTGTTAACTTACAATTCATGCTTTAGGTATTTCTGTCAAGTACATGAGCTTCTTTTTGGTATATGGGGACTTTGAATTCTCCCTCCTTTTTTTTTAAGATGTTCTCTTTTAAGTTTTCCCAGTGTCTTCCTTTTCCTAAGAAAGGAACCAAAAATCATTCATTTTAAAATATAATTAACAATTACTTAAAGTGCTGTATACCTTAGGGCGTTATACATTTTAATGAGATCAAAAGTTTAAACTAAAAGCAGATATTCTTTCAGCCATGAGTTAAGAGGTGGAGTAAATACTTTCGGTGTCTCCCCTTTCTTTCTGAATTTATAGATTACCCCGTTCTCTGCTTTTGTAAAACAAGAACAACAAAACTAACCAGGAAAAATTGTACGATCAAGCTAATTAACATAATTGTTAAATTACTAAATTACTAAAATAGTTGCCTCTTGGAGATGTCTAACTTAGGACTTTGTCAGATAATCCTTCCAAAAATGTATTTTGATTTTTAAACACAGAATACATGAAAATACTTTTATTGAAAGATCAAACATTTTGGAAATATATGGAATAAAACAGCTAAGTTTTATTCAAATCTTCCTACTCTTCTCTCCTCCCTAGATAATTTGATATTCAAATTTGAGTACATTTCCAATGTATTTACTTGCATGAATTCTTTTACATATGTAATTATTTTTAAAATATGAATTGGAACACGCTTTCCATATAGCTCTGCAACTTGCCTTTTCATATAAAAATATGTCTTGGAGATCTGTCCCTGCTATTAAAATTGCAGAGTATTCCATATTAAGGATGTGCATAGATCTTTTTAATAACTTGTCTGAGACAGGTGTTAAAATCCAACAACCAAAGACCACCGGAAAGACAACTGTAGTCCAAAAATAAGTAGGTTTACTGAGCTTGCTGCAGTGCACCTCAGAGCATCTGCAGGTCTTTTTTTTTTTTCTTTTTGAAATAAAAGGCTAGGCTTTTGGGTTTTTTTCTGATGCTTATATTTTGAAAACTAGAAGAACTTGCTATTTTTCAAATTTTGAAAGTCAATTCTTTTAACTTAATTAACTTTTTGTATCTTTTGAAATGATTGTATATTGTCCTGCTTTCAGAATATAGAATAGATATATACATACACACATATATATTCATACAAACATATGTATGTTGCCTTTTATGTTATTAATTCTCCTAAGTCTTTTTTTGCCCACTTGATTATTGTGTTTTATTTTTACTTTATTTTTTTTCTCCTATAGGTAACTTGCTTATTTAATATATTAAATCCAGTAACATTGTTGGACTGTGTCATCGTGATGCTTGTTGGGCATACATATTTCCAAGAGATGCTGTTTTCTTGGTGTGAACATTATATTTTTCCTTTATTTCGGGAAATATTTTTTCTCTTCAGTTTTAGAAATTTTTTTGTTCCAATTTTTCTGTTATTCTAATTTGCAGTTCACAGATTATCTGTGAATCTGTTTATTCTTTTGTGAGTGTTTTTGCTTTTTAATTTACCTGAGTTGATTATAAATAGTAAAGGCTAGGGCTCTTTATTTTTGATAAGCATGTTGATAATTTATTTTTCAAGTTTCATTATGCTTTCTAAAACTGTTCTTAAAATAGTGAATGATGGCATTGATAAGCCCAATTTTAACAGGATTACTTCTTATTTCTTTTAGGTTATAATATTTTCCTTATACATTTCTAAAGATAAATTATAGACAGCCTGATCTATCTGATCCTGCTTACTTTTCTTTCATTTTAATATCAGAAATTGATGTGCCTTTATTTTTCTTTGTTTATTTTTCTCCATCAGGCAGCTAATGTCAAAAATTTTATCAATGGATTTCCTAGGATAACCTTCCATATTTTCTGGGTTACTATATTGATCTAGTATATTATACTTTTAAATATACTTACATTTAATTTATTAATATTTTTATTTTGGTTTGTATTTGTGTGATTAGTCAACTGTTTTTTTTGGGGAGGGGGATATATTTAGCAGCTTTTAGAACTGGATTTATGTTAGTCCCTTGTGACAGGCTTGGGATGTGCCTGTCTTTTCTATTCTGAATGTATTCATAAATAGAGGAATTAGCTGTTCCTTTTAAGCTCAGTAAAACCCATTTGTAACCCTATGTGGGCCGGTTTCTTTATAAAGCAAAGACCTTTCTACTTTCTTAAGTGGTTATACAGCTATTCATCTTTTCATTCTTTTTGGAAGTTAGATGTTAGTAATTTTTCCCTCTTTTGTTTTGAACTCCAGAAGTCTTCCCAGTGTGTGGCTCCGTATTGATGATCTCAGATCAACTTTTTCTGAGACACAATGTAATGTTCCAGTCTGTATATTCAGGTCATCTTTTATTTTTGGAAATTTTCAGAATAACATTTTAAAAACTATGTTATAATGTTACAAAGTCCCATTTGTTCCATGTTCAGCTATCACTGTCTTCTGAGTCCTTGTTTGGACTTTTTATTACCTCTCTTTTCCCGAGTTCTCACTGTGATCCCAACTGTGTGGGTGCACATTCACGGGTTAATAAGTTGTAGGGCGGCAATGCAGAAAACTGCTGCTCTTTGTCTTGCTGAAAAGGCAAGACACACCTTACTCATCTAAGGTATAGGTTGTTAGTTGTTGAACTGCTGCTGCTTCTTGGAAAACCATTACTTCTTGCCCTTGCTGAAAACAGCAGGGCATTGTTCGCCTATCTAGTTAGATCTTGATCTTTATGCCTGCCTGGCTTCCATTATCGATTGTATATTCCCTAAACACAACATTGTAAACTTCTCCCTAAACATATATATTAAGACTTATGTTTCCATTTTTCACAGAACTGCTAACCTGCATACCTGCATGTCCACCATGCCCCTTACACATTCATGTGATGTGTTTTACCTTAATCCTTTGTTTGACTATTCTCAATAAATAGAAGAGTTCTGTAGGGTCTCAAGGAGTTGGAGTTGGTCTCCATTCCCTCTCACTCTTTTGACTTGATAAAGTCTCAAGTAGTTCATTCTTCCATGGTGGATCTTTGCCGGATAAAGCCTACAAAACTGTGTCTTTTTTTAAACAATGGGAGCTTATTGCCTTAAAGTTCTAGAAGATAGATGTCTGAAATCAAGATGTCATCAGGAGCATGTTCTCTCTCAGACTGTGGTAGAATCCTCCCCTGACTCCTAGTTTTGTTGGTGGTAGGAAACCATTGGCATTCCTTGGCTTGTGGCTGCCTCAGTCCGGTTTCTGCCTCTTTCTTCACATGGAGTTCTTCCTGTGTGTCTTCATATCATCTTACCTCTGTGAATGCCCATCTGTGTGTCCAAATTTCCCCTTTTTCTAAGGACATCAGATATATTACATTAGGGCCCAACTTTACCTCATTTTAAACTTGACTACCTTTTACAGCCCCTATTTCCTAATGAGGTCACAGTGTGAGGTGCTGGGGATTAGGAGTTCAACAGATCTTTTTAGGGGGAACACAATTCAACCCATCAGCATGGCATAGTTGACCTTTAAAAAGTAACATTACCCAGATGGGCCTAATCTAATCCCAGAAGCCCTTAAAAGCAGAGAATTTTCTCTGTCTGGTGGCAAAAGAGAAAGTCAGAGAGATTCAAAGCATGGGTAGAATTTGATGCTATGTCGCTAGCTTGAAGATGAGGAAGGCCATGAGTCAAGGGATGTGGGCAGCCCCTAGGGCCTGAGGGTGGACTCTGGTTGGCAGCCAGCAAGGAAAGGGACCTCAGAATGACAGCTGCAAGAAAACAGTCTCTGCAACAACTTGGTTGATTTTGAAAGTGAAGTCTTTCCCTGAGATTTCAGATGAGATACTAGCCCAGTCAACACCTTGGTTTCAGCCCTACACAGAGAACCTAGCTGGGTTTACCTGGACTTCTGATTGCAAGATAATAAATGGATATTGTTTTAAGTCACAAAGTTTGTGGTAATTTTTTATACAGCAATAGAAAATTAATTTAGTAAGCTACAGGGTATTCTAAGCTCCTCTTTGGAGTTGATGTTAAAAGAGCCACACTAGGAAGCAGAACCATTTTTTTCTTTACTTTTAAAATTTCATTTGACTGTGGTTAAGAAAACTTAATATGAGCTTATCCCTATGAACAAAATTTTAAATGTACAATACATTATTGTTGACTATAAGTACAATATTTTATAGCAGATTTACTTAACTGAAACTTATGTTTTTTGATTAGTAGTTCCCCATTTTACCCTCTTCCCAGCCCCTGAGAACCCCTCATTTCATTCTTTGACTCTATGATTTTGACTACTTTAGGCATCACATATGAGTGGAATCAGGCAGTATTGGTCTTTCTGTGACTGGCTTATTTCACTTAGCATAATGTCCTCAAGGTTTATCCATGTGATCTCATATTGCAAAATTTCCTTTTTAAAAGCTGAATAGTATTCCATTGTAGTATGTACCACATTTTTACCATCTATTCCTCTGTAGTTGGACATTTAGGTTGTTTTCACATGTTGGTTATTGTAAATAGTAGTCATGACCATGAAAGTGCTGGTAGGCCTTTGAGATCATGATTTCAGTTCTTTTGGATAAATATACAGAAGTGAGATCACTAGATCATATGATAGTTCTATTTTTAAATTTTTTGAGAAATGTTTTTACTGTTTTCCATTGAAGTTGCATTGTTGTTTTACATTCCCACGTATGAGGTGCAAGAGTTCCAATTTCTTTACATCCTCGCCAACTAATGTTGACTTCTTTTCTTTTCCTTTTTCTTTCTTTTTTTTTGATAAAAGCCATTCTAACAGATGTGAAGTGATATCTCATTGTGGTGTGACTTGCATATAGATACCAAGTTTTCCTGAAACCATTTGTTGAAGAGACTATGTTTTCTCAATTGTGCTTTCTTCACACCTGTGTTGAAGATCAGTTGACTATATATGTGTGAGTTGGTTTCTTGGCTCTCTATTCTGTTGCATTAGTCTCTATGTCCGTTTCTATGCAGGCACCAGACTGCTTTGATTATGGTAGATTTGTACTACACAATTTGAAATCAGGAAGTGTGATGCCCTTAGCTTTGTTCCTTTTTCTTAGGATGGATTTGGCTATTTGTGGTCTTTTGTAGTTCTATATATATATTGTTTTTTTTTTCTATTTCTGTAAAAAAGATCCATTAAGATTTGATAGGAATTGAATTGAATCTGTAGATTACTTCAGATCTTATGAACATTTTAGCAATGGTATTCAAATCTTTCAGTAAAAACACATGGATTGTTTTTTTATTTACGTCTTTTAAGATTTCTTTCATCAATGTTTTGTATTTTTCAGCATACAAGTCTTTCTTAAGTTTGTTCCTAAGTATTTTATTCTTTTGGATGTTATTGTAAATGAGATTGTTTTCCTAATTTCACTTTCAGATAACTCATTGCTGATAGAAATACAACTGATTTTTGTATGTTAATTTTATATCCTGCATCTATACTAAATTTATTATTAGTTCTAACAGTTTTTTTTTCTTTTCATGGAGTCTTTAGTGTTTTCTATATATAAGGTCACATCATCTGCCCAAAGGGACAATTTTATTTCTTATTTCCCAGTTTGGATGCATGTATTTCCTTTTCTTGCTTAATTCCTCTGACAGGGACTTTCAGTACTGTGTTAAAGAGAAGTGGTAATAGCAGGCACCCTTACCTTGGTCCAGATCATAGAGGGAAAGCTTTTAATTTTTCCCCACTGACTACAGTGCAAATTGTTGACTTTTCACAAAATGCTAACTTCATAAAATGCATTTGGAAATGTTCCCTCCTATTTAATTTTTTGGGAAGTTTTGAGAAAGATTGGCATTAATTCTTCTATGAATATTTGGTAGAATCCACCAGTGAAGTTAATTGGTCCTGGACTTGTCATCATTGTTGGGGTAGGAGGGATTGATTCCTCATTCCATCTCCATAATAACTATAGGTCGGTTTGGACTTCATGTTTCTTTATGATTTAGTGTTGGTTGATTATATGTTTCTCAGAACTTAGCCATTTCTTCTGGGCTTATTGGAGAATAATTGTGTACAGTAGTCTCTTATGATCCTTTATATTTCTGTGGCATCAGTTGTAATGTCATCTCTTTCATTTCTGATTTTATTTGAGTCTTCCTTTTTTGAAAAATTACTGTAGTTAAAGATTTGGAGATTTTGTTTATATTTTCAAAAAAACCCAGAATTTTATTTAATTTTCTATTTTTATTTTTAATTTTGTTTTGCTTATTTCTGCTCTAACGTTTGTTATTTCCTTCCTTATATTAACTTTGGGCTTACTGTGTTTCTGTTTATTAGCTCCTTGAGATAAAGTTGGCTTCCTTATTTTTTAAATCAACATTTGTTTAGTTCACATTGTGACAGCCAAGAAGAAAAAGGGGAAACTCAGCCTTTGTTTTGTTATTGGAAAATAGGAAATTGAAATTTTAAATTAAATACAAAATGTGAAAACTATTCTATGGATAGAATTTACTTAGTAACCCTCTAAACACTGGTTATGTTGATTATGCGCAGTTGTTTCCTCTCCTAAATCACATTCTGATGAAGTACTTTCTACTTAAATTTCTGTAATATTATAAAACTGAAGGCCATGACTACTTCAGAATAAATACAGACTGACAAATTGTGAATAATAATGCACCAATTTATGCTTTCACTGAAAGTATATAAAAGTTTAATAATTTCCATTCCCTCATTTACATAGGTATTATTATATATTTAAATATTTGCTAATTTCAAATAAAATGTTACCATTTTTGCACCTTTTTTTAGTTACAAAAAATGATAAATTTTTCATATTTTAGTAGACTATTTTTTTCTTTTGACTTTTCAAATCTTTTGCCTTTTTCCCTTTTTTATATGTTTTTCTATAACTTTTTAAGATCTTTTCTATTAAGAATATTAATGCTTTACAATCGATATTTTTTTAAGCATTTTTTCATAGAGTTTGCCATTTGTATCTTAATTTTATTTTTATTTATTCATTTTTAAAAACTTGGTTATCTCTTTAATTTTTTTGCTGATTTTATTCCACAATGTCATCACTGATGAAACCTGAATGGGCTCTTAGATATTTTTTTTTCATAAACATATTTATAATGTTCTTAAAAACTGCTTTATCTCTTTAATCCAACTGAATTTATGCATCGTCAATGTTTAGGCATCTATAATATTTAACTTAATTACAATTCTGCTTTGTGCTCATAGTAGCTTGGAAACAGAAAATTCTTCCATCTTAATGTTTATCTATCACACATCCTACCAATTATGGTTATGTTTCATCCTTTCACTAGATTGTAAATAAAAAACATGAATACAAAAAATTCAAAAGTAAATAATTAAAATTTTCATCAGGTAATAAGAGTTTTTTCACTAAAATACTAGTTTCAGTATACGAACTTTGATACTGATTTTTTAAATGGATTTACCTTAAACATTGACACATAAGTTCAAAAGCAAAGCATTCTAATATATTTTCAACCTTGTTGGCCCCATGCTGGTTTTCCATACTGCACTTTATTTCCTTCTTTATTGTCTATTCTAGTCCAGCAGTTTTAGTAGATACATGTGGATCATCGGGCTCGTTGCCTCTGTTGACATTAATAGTGCCTGTAGATGTGATGTGATTGCTAAAACGTTTCTATAAACTAGTAAAAAATCTTCTGCAGGATTCTTTATAACACAGACCTAGCTTTAAAATATTCACCCAGCAAAAATGACTTCAAAAATATTACATTCTTCTTCAGTGCAATCAGGAGGAGGAAATTCACAGTTAAAGCTCAAACTTGCAAAACCCAAACACAATAGGACACTGAGCAGATAGCATTAAGATGGCACCCCACCGAGACGAGGTGCAGGAGGCTCTGAGCCCTGACTATAAACTCGTGTTGACTTTGCTCAGAATCTACATTTTTATTTCATGAGTCTTCTGATGTGAATTTGATTTCTCATTTTACCCTATTTAAATTAATAAGAAACCTTGCTGGGCTATGCCTGAAGCCTCTTGTCTATCTGTGTTCAATAGAGCTAAACCTGTGATTCTTTTAATTTATTTTATTTTTAATTTATAATGCTTGAGGACATTTCTGTTTATTAGTCTCTGTTCAGGGGTTTTTAGGCTTTTTATGAGAATCTCCCTGAAGAATCACTCTTTTAAGAAGGTGATGAGTTTTTCCCCCTCAGTCACAGGATTTCCTGGAGGCCCTGAGTTATTCCACAAGATGCTTAGTTTACATGCAATTTTTCCATATTTGAATTTGTTGACCTCAGCCTACTCCTCTGCAGGGAGATTCCTTGACTGGTCTACTTGACCAGCTCCACTGTTATCTTAACATACTCCTTGGCTTGTGTGTTAACCATTCAATAGCTTGGTTACTTAGCCTGGTCTTTCCCTCCCTTTTAAGTCTGACATGTGACTGAAGCTTTTCTCATCAACCTGGTTTTTTTCTTTCATCAAACCTTGTCTGTTGCCACAGTCCACTTTTTCTTCCTTTGCCTAAGAAATTCTAGTGAAAAATCTAGGGCCCTCTGACTTAGCCATGGTTCTGGTGGATTGCAGAACTCAGCATTTTCATCCATTTTGCCTGTCTCATACTTTAAGCAATGGCTCCAAATCTAGCAGTAGACCATCATGCTTCTAAATTCTTCAAGAGCCATGATGGTTTTTCAAAATTATTTAACAGTCTGATGAAAATTTTAATCTCAAATTTCAATTCAGTACTTGCTGATACAAAGTTCTAATGATTTTCTCTTTGTTTAGAAAAGTAGGAGACAGACTTATTACTTAATGTAATGTAGTATAGAAAAAAAAAAACAGAAAATGAATACAATTTGGTGAGCGGAGAAAAATATTAAAAAGATCTCTTGTTACATTTTGAACATGTTTGTATCCGCTGCTCTCCAGAATCCATAATGGCATTTAGTTCAATTCTACAATTCAGACTTAAATGGATTCTCACATACTGTCTTCCTGCTGATCTTTTTTTTTTCTTCCTAGTTTTCCAGATATTTAGTTATTAGTCTTCTTTACTTTTCAAAGGAAGTTACATATCCTTTGGCAACACCCATGTCCCTTTGACAATTGCTTGCCTTAAAAAAAAATCACTCTTATGGTTACATGTATGGTACATTTAAGACTCAGGGCCAAGGGAATCCTGAAAATTTAGAAAAATTAGAGAAGTAAATAGTCTGTTGAGGACTTTAATAGGTGAAGGCAGGTAAAGAGAACAGGGATTGGCTGGTAACCGATTGAAAAGATAAAGAAATGAACAAGGCAAAATGTATTCGATATGAAAGTAGTCAGTCATCTGATGAGCAGTCAGACCTGTACAAACCCTAGAGCATTTCTTCCAGCAACAATGAGGAGGCCATGTGTCTGCTGTGGCTCCTTTCCAGACTCTGGTTAGCAGTGAGAGACCAGAGATAGTCAGCCAACCTAAAAACCATTATTTAGTGTGTTTTTGATATAACATATTTTTGCTTGTATTTGCTTCTCTTGCATACTTTGTTTCACAAAATGCTTTTTTTTATTAGGGTCATATGGTTTCCTTTAGAGGCATGACACTTTTGTTATGGAAAGCTATCACTGAAATGTAAGTGCATATTTTTCCTTTATAAATGTATGTAAGTCTGCATTCACCCTGGAATACTTCAAGGAATACTATCTGTATTAACTGTAGATTCCTCCATGCTATCTGGGTTGAAGATATATGTTAAAGAGGAGAGATAAAACACTTAGATATTCATTTAGATATAGGAGTTGGAGTCGACTCTGAAAGTTGAGGCACAGATAGAGGTAAAGGCTTTTTTTCTTTTTTTTGCACTTACCTTTTCTCTAAAATAGAGGTAAACAAGCAGACTCTACTGCAATAAGCTAATATGACTGCTTACAGCCTTAGTTCCTCCCAGAAATGATGCTCAGCATAGTTGCTGGTTCCTGCTTCCGTTTGGCCAAAGACTGACCATTTCTTAACCTAGGAGGGCTTCTTTCCCAATCCTAGTACCAGCGGCAGTTATCTTAAGATTTTCAGCAATGACTGAAATACTGATGTGCATTAGGGACAAACGGAGAGAATATTATTGGCAGACACAGGAAGAAAAGCATCTCTGTTGTTTGAGATCATCAGAGGGGTGTGTGTGTGTGTGTGTGTGTGTGTGTGTGTGTGTGTGTGTTGGTGCTTGTATGTATAATCGTGTCTAATATGAGGAAGAACAAAAAAAAGACAAATGCTTTTTATAATCAATCAATAGGTGTGTCACCTGAGAACCAAAAAGAACTTTGGCATATCATAGTAGATCTGGAGACTATGTTGCCCTGGAGGCAGACTCACTGTTTGTGAGCACTAAGTTAGACAAAGGCAGAAAGTCTAAACCTGGACAAAGTCAACATTCACAAAACTAAACTTTGTGATACTGGGAAACGATTTATGCCGGGAAGGAACTATTATTGTTGACTATTATCAACAAATCCTGACAAAGCAGACCACGCTGCTATAGATTATAAGATAGATCTTGCCAAAGGGAATTAACTTGCCCAAACTCCATAAATAACCATGTTTTCAGAGGACACACCTATTTTTAGCAACTTGACAAACCAAGAAACTAATTTATGAACTAGAAAAAAATGTCAAGATCTGTGGACAATGAAATTGCCTAAAGAATGGTTTCTATTTAAAACCACTCAGATATGTGAGTTTTACTTCTTTGTGTGACTTCTGGATGATTCTTCAAAGCCTGATCCTGCCTTTCCAAGTTCACAAAGGCATCTTCACCTGGCGGGAGGTTTGCTAATGTCGCTAACATGACATACACCGATGCCACTCATCATGTTCATCCCACAGTTCAGCTCCTCCTCCTGATTTCCTGCTGATGGTGCCCGATATTCATTTTTAGTCCCAGAAGCTCAAGCCTCTGAGCGCTCTTTGATTTATCTTTCTCCTTTCCCCCTTCACCAATGATTCATCAGGGGCTGTCAATTCCTTCTCCTTACTGTCTCACACAGCCCTTTCTTCCTGTACATTACCCCAGCCCTAGTTAACAGTCTTATTACTGCTTACCCAAACTACTGCTATAACTCTTGTCCCTGACTCCAGTCCTGCTTCTAATCTACTCACTCTGCATGTGGCTGCCAAATTAATCTTCCTACAGTACAGCTTTGATTATGTCACCCCTGCTCAGTAACCTTCAGATCTCTCTTCTTTGCCTCCCAAATAAAGTTTGAACTTTTTAGCCTTTGACTTTAGGATCTAGGCTGATTTTTATGGGTGTAGCATTCATGCTTTTCTCTTGGTGAAACTCTAGCCAGATAGAACAGTTCAACATTCTGCAGCCATGCCTGGAAGGTTCCTTCCACCAAAGGCTTTTTATAATTATTGTTTTTTTTTTCCTATCTGGAATGCTTACAATACTATCTATTAAAACCCTCTTCAGCTTTTCAGTAGGAGCTCTGGCTGTTATGGAAGAATCATGGATACACAGGCTGGAGTGTTCTCACAAGCACATACGAGGGCTCACAGGGAATGGTGTGGAGCTGGAGGGAGAAAAATAAGGCAAGAAGATGAAATAGTAGGGGCTGAAAGCCAGTGACAAGGAAGTCTGAGAGTTCTGTGTATGAATCCGATCTTCCAGGTCATTGTGAAATGATGCTCGTCAAGGTAGGATGAGAAAACATACTTTAGTTAATAGTTCATTAGTTTAATTTCTAAATATTTATGCATTTGATGTTGAAGCCTCCATTTATATTCTGGCTCTGGGCCTGACAAATATTAGAAGCAGGCCTACATTTTATCCATGAAATCCAAGGCTTGAGCACATTGTCTGTCATCTGGTAGATCTTTATTAATATTTGTTGACTGTAAGAAGCAGTCTGCTGCTCTTTCTTTGAAATTCCAGAGCATTTTTCTTATAACTTTCCCATGGTAGAAATCACAGTCCTCTTTAATTTCTTGCATTTTGTTTATGTGTTGGCATGTGTGTGTGTGATCTCTGTGAAGGAAGTATGTGTAAGGCTGTACATCCTGCATTGCTTGCATAGGGATGGAGGTTAAACAATTATTTATTAGGTGAAAAATAGAAAACTGGAGTTTGTTTTAGAAGAGATATAAAGGCTTGTGGGGTTTGAGAGCTATATTTTAGCTTAGAGACTGGGAAACTGACTCCAGAAAAGGTAAATGGCTTCCGCAGGGCTCACAACCAAGAATTAGCAGTAACTGTGGGGCTGGAATTCAGGCATCGTGATGCTCTGTGCAGTGAGGGCTGTGTTAGCTCATTGGATTAAACATTAATCGGGACGTGTCATTAAGGAAGATACAGCATTAACACGGCAAGCCTCCGTAGCAGTGTTTCCTTTTCATGAGTGCTGCAGCCAACTTGTGAAGTAGAGTAAACTCAGATAAAGATGCTAAGCTTATAAACACTGAAACTTCCTCGGAGAGCTTAGTTTGGTCATGTCCATAATTGCCACACATTGAAAATTCAGTCAAGTGTACCCAGTGATGACATGCAGTCCATTCAAAAGATAGCAGAATTATGTTGCAAGAGTTATCCTACAAGGATTTAATACTAACATTGGGTAGAACCCTCCCCCACTGAAATTTTGTTTGTACTGGAAGTGACTGTGATCAAATGCTGTCGGCTTAGATCTAATTTCTATAGCAATAAAGTGCTTGGAAAAGGAAGTCTACAACCCTAAAATCTGCTTCATCATGTAAAACACAAGAGCCCTAAAATCTGTTTCAACATGTGAAACATAAGGTTCTTGGAGAGATAACATTCATGTATCCATGTATTGGAATGTACCCATCTAATGGATGGGAGTGGGGAAACGTAGTGTTTGAAATTGTAGTGGCTTCTGAGAAAGATCACGAAGCTGGTCCTGTAGCACTTGATAAGTCACTTATTTAATAAAATCAACAGACTTGCATTACATTGTTTCCAGCTGTTTTCCAAGAGAAAATAAGATTAAGGTGCTTGGCATTGGACACACATTACTTGTGCTGAGGAAATAGCCAGGGAAGGAAACTTGGTGGTGAGAGGACATGATATGGCATTATTTCAAAGAAGGATAGTTCTTTCTAGCAAGGTGATACTGTGTTAGCACTTAGCCTAGGTGTTGAATATATAAACTGAATGTTACTGTTTTACTTTTAACACCTTAGTTCAGATACCTTTCTCCTTGATAATACTCAAACTTACAGTAATAAGGAGATGGAGTTAAGAGTGCTTCTGAAACATACAAATGAGACTAGAAAGCTAGGTGTCTCCATACCTCACCTGATTGAACACTTTGTCATTCTGTTCTAGAATGAGATTGTGAGTTCTGCTTCTCTTGTAAAGGAGAATGAACTTTGGCCATCTGTTATTAATTTTGATTGGATGATGCCAAAGTACATTAGGCAACAATTTAAAAAAACAGAGAAGGTAGATTATGTAGGGAATTGTTCGCATTTGTGATTTCAATCATTTGAACTCACAGGCTTTGTAATAAAGTGTCCCTAGGTTGTGTTTTAATGTGAAGATTTTTGAACTGAATATGGCTTGAAACAAGGCTGATATGGTGCCATGCTAGGACGGAAATGACAACAGAATGGATACATTTCCAGGGCGTGTTTACAGCATACCTTGCAGAGACTGCGGCCAAGGCAAATGGAGCAGCGCTCTTCAGGGAGGTGTGGAAGCATCGCCACGGATCCCCTCTCCTCCCTGGGGTAGCAACCCTGTTTCCATCCATGAGCTGCTATCCTGAGGTCCCTTAGCTCAGCTTGCTATCTCAGGTAACAGTGGCACACCTGCTGGGAAGTGGTTACACGAACCTCAGGAGGCTCCAGTGCAAATCAAAGAAACTACTAATTGTGTCTCTTGCCATGTAACTTAGACACCTGCTTCCTTTTCACTTGGCCAATCTCCACCTATGCCTCAAGACTAATGGCTTCAGTGTGATCTCATCTTTTTCAGCTACCTTCCCGGTACTGCAATTAAATGATACCCTGGTATGACTTCTTCAACAGAGAGAAGAATTCAGCATCAGTTTTGGACCTCATTGCTCAGCATTTAGATATCTGGGTACCATAGACTGCTGTGTAAGGGAGAACTCAAGGAAGTTCAAGTTCAGATGAAATAGCATTGCTCATCTTAACGTCTCAAAGTTCTGTTTTGTTGCGTTTCACTTATTTAAAATTAGATATTGTTATTCAGTAATGGATAGTGTACTTCTACACATAATTATTTCACATCAAGTATGACAAAACATAGAGAAATAAGTGATAAGTGTCAACCTGGATACATATTTGTAGCTGTGACTATGAGCCTTGTCTCTGGTTCTAGACTGCCTGGGTTTGAATATTTTCTCTTCTACTGATTTATTGAGTGACTTAAGCAAGTTGCTTAACATCCTTATTTGTAAAATGGCAATGATAATAATCCTTATCTTATGAGATTGCTATAGGCTTAAATGAGTTAATGTATTTAAAATATTTAGAAAGAAATAAAGGCACATAAAGAACATTGAGTAACTATTTTTAAAAATATTATCATTGTGTTCAGCTTCCTCTAATTACTCTTCCTGGTAGCCTTTTATATAAATTACATTTTGTGTTATATTTTGTTTTGATTATGTAAGATTGTAAATAGTTCCATGTGTAACATGCTTTTCTAAACAATCTTTTAAATAGCTAAATAATTTCCAACTGAATATAGGTGTTATAATGTATTTAACCATTTCTGCTTGCTGATAAACAGGGTTGTTTCCTGTACTTTGTTGCAATGGATAATGAGTCAATATGTCTTTGTACATAAAATAATTTTCATACTTAAATTAATTTGTAAAAGTAGGATTTTTTGTGTTAAATGATATGTATATGTTAAAGATTTTTAAGCTGTTTGATTTTCTAAAAGATATTGGCATTTCAGTTGCCACTAGTTATAAATAATCATTCAAACTGAAATGAGCCTTAGATCATGCAGTGGAATATGGTTTAATTGCTTTATTTTATTCGTAAATAGAGGAAGTTTATCTGGTAACTATCTGCCTGTGTTGAACGTATTATGTTCCACAAAGGAAGGTCTGAGCAAGATCACGGGAAGTGACATGTCCACGTTGAAGCTGCTGCTCATTACCCACTTTAACTACATCACTTTTGCCAGCATGAGGTTCAAAAACTTGAAGTTCCTTATGACCTAATTTTCTTAAAATCTTATCTTAGTTTAATGATTTTCCTGCTATTGATTTAAAGATTTGTCATTGCTCGTTTTGCAAGTATTTCATGATTCTTCTTAAGTTAAAAATCCTTGTAGTAATTCCTGTTTATACTTCTTTATTCATTCAAAACAAATATTTCTTGAGCTTCATTGGTTGCTATGTTCTTAGGACACAGAAATGAATAAGAAATGATCCTTGTCCTCAAAGAACTCTCCATCTAATGAGAGAGAGACACACACATTAGTGGAAAATGGAGGAGATCAGTAGAAGGCTGTTGACAGTGGGTGATCAAAACCTGAGATATAAGAGACTGTCTGGTTAAGGAGAGTGAGATGGAAGACATTCAACAAGAGACAGAGTGTGACAATTTTGTGTTGGTAGAGAAAAAGTTGTTTCTATTTTCCTCTAATGTATTCTACTTAGAGCTAAAAAACCATTTCCTAATTCTGCCAAAATTATGTTAGTGCACATTACAGATTATACTTTGAGGCTTAGTGGGGATTGTGTGATGGCACGTACTTTTATTCTTAATTCCTCCCATCGACATGTTTGATTTCCTAAAGTGAAATCAGGGCAAGCAGGAGATTATTAGTATTGTCTTTTGGAATTGAGGCTTCCTCTGCATTCGAATCTCCCACACTTCAACAAACCTTCTGTAAATCACCCCTCCTCTTCCCACCTCTCCACACTCCATGTGCATTTAAAAGATATACACCCTTAAATGCAAGTACACAGCCTTTATCCCTGGTTTCAAAGTTGACTCTAAGTCTCTCTATCATTTCCTACCATCACAATCTCCGAAGAACCCCATGTCACTCTTACCCTTCAGTCAGATCTAAGGTTGTCAATTTTGGCAGATAAAAATATGGAAAACTACACAAAAATTGAATTTCAGATTAAAAATTGAGTTGAATGATTTTTAAGTGTAAGTGTGTATCTTGCAATATTTGGGACCTAATTTATAATGAAATGTTATTTGTGACTTGTCTGAAATGCAAATTTAATTAGGCTTCCTGTTTTTAATCTGGCAAGTGTAATCCAATCCTTAGAGTGGAACTCACTTAGACTGCTTGTATCGTGTTTCTTTAGTCTTGATTCTACCTTCAGCACAGGAGGGGTACTTCCAAGTGGGAACCGGCACTGGATCCATCTAAAGTAACGTGGAGAGGAGATAGCCTAGTGAGAAAATACAAAAGAAATTATCCTTTGAAAAGAAAGAGCTTCCTTACTTCATTTCTCCAACAGAAGCTCCATTCTTCTACAAACTGTGTTTCTGAATAATATGAGAAGTGGCTCAAACTGGAGACTAGTCCTATTATTAAAGATACATTTTCTAAAATGCTTTCTCCTGTTATAACTGCAAAGTAAAAGCAAAACAGTCCTAGAAGTGAAATGAAAGGAAAGGTACTTCCTCCCTAGATTGTCTCGTTGCTAAGAAAGTGGAATAATAATAATAATAAAAAAATAACAGCCTTGACTATTCCCCAAAGTAAGGCTTCTCTGCTGAACTGTAACATCTGGGACTCACCTGACTTAAGATGTAGGCAGGCAGCAGGTGTAAGGCCCCTGGAATATTCATTTTGACCTCTTGCGGGGTGTAATTGTTGAGAGAAGTGAGAATCACAGTTATAAAGAGTCTTTGCCAGGGACAAGTTCCGGAGTGGCCTGAATCACAGAGGCAGAACCACATACCAAAGCCAAGGGAACAAAGTAAGACAGAAATCAAAGTGCAGCATTATGTACCTGGGTGGTGGGTGGAGCTACGTGGCAGGAGAGTCTTTACTTGTATGTGACCTAACTTAGGGTACAAATGGCCTTTATGTTTCTGAAGGTGTTTAAGTACAAAAAGAAGAAAGTCTGTGTTCACCTATCACCCTGAGCAAAGATTTAGCAGATGAAACCACAGGTGTTTCACTCAAAAGAACACAAGGGGAAGACTGGAGTCAGTTAAATGTTTCATTTGTTCCTTGTAAAAACTCTCTAGTCAAGGACACTCCTAGACCTTTATAGATTTTATACAACATTCAGGGTTTGAAAGACATTTTTCCAGTGCTTCTGTCTATTATTAGGTATTTAAACTTAACTCAATTAAGCCTAATCATTTTAAGTACACTACATATTGTACAATCCTGGGTGTCGGTCCTTTGCAAATACTTGAACATTTGTTTCAACAGTTTATTGGTAGTCTTTTATTTATTGCGGGTAAATGGTTGTACGCTTTACATTCTCACTTCTTATGCAAAGAAAACTCTCCACTATGCAAAGACTCAGAAAATTTTACAGCACAATAACTTGTGGATTTCAAGAAGGAAATAAAATTAAAAGCTCAAAATAGAGAATCATAATATAAAGAAGCTTGTAGTATGTATCACTGGCAATTAAATATTTTGTCAAATCTAAATAGTTGTTATAAATATGCTGATTTCATAAAAATGTGTTTGATTCTTTTTTTAAATGAATGATGTTTTTCTATTTTCTTTTTTTAAACATTTTTTATTGAGTTATAATCATTTTACAATGTTGTGTCAAATTCCAGTGTAGAGCACAATTTTTCAGTTATACATGAACATATATATATTCATTGTCACATTCCTTTCTTTGTGAGCTACCATAAGATCTTGTGTATATTTCCCTGTGCTATACAGTATAATCTTGTTTATCTATTCTACAATTTTGAAATCCCAGACTATCTCTTCCCACCCCGCACCCCCTTGGCAATCACAAGTCTGTATTCTATGTCTATGAGTCTATTTCTGTTCCAGTATTTATGCTTTGTTTTGTTTTGTTGTTTTTGCTTTTTTTTAGATTCCACATATGAGCGATCTCATATGGTATTTTTCTCTTCTCTTTCTGGCTTACTTCACTTGGAATGACATTCTCCAGGAACATCCATGTTGCTGCAAATGGCGTTATGTTGTCGGTTTTTATGGCTGAGTAGTACTCTGCCACCTTCTCTCTTCCCCTCCATTTTCTTATCTTTTTTTTTTTTTTTTCGCTTGTTTTTATTCTGTGGTGGGGTAGGTAATTAGGTTTATTTATTTTAATGGAGGTACTGGGAATTGAATCCAGGACATAGTGCATGCTAAGCAGGCACTCTACCACTGAGCTATACCCTACCCCCCATATAAATATTTTTAAAACAATATGTTGTAACTATATTAGAGTGGTGTAGCTAGGATATGTGAAAGGGGTGAGAAGAAAGGGGATGGAATCAAAAAGGACACCTCGAATCTGGTATTGCCAATCAAAGTTACATAGGTGGAAGTGTATTTTTGAAAAAGTTAAATTGTTTATCCCTATAGGCCTGAAACTTTACGTTGATAAAGAAAATATACCTTGCAGCAAGAGAAAGAATAGACAGAACAACTGAAAAAAAATGTCTAAAGTCTCAGGGGACATATGCTGAATATACTCTTACAGTGGATCAGAAATAATCTCTGTTCTCTTCTCAATGTTGAAATTGAGGAGACTAGATTCTCTAAAACTCAAAAGTAGTACTACAACTTTATATAAACTACTTAGAAATGAAAAATACACTGAAATAACTAGATGGTAAAAGTGGAGAACTCCACTAGAGTTAATGACCTTTGACACACCTTTGTGAATGTTGTTTCCATTTAAGAGATGCTCAAAATTATATGGAGTTAGCAATAGTCAAATACAAGATAAATGTGCAAAAATCAATTGCTATCCAAACCAGAGTTAACCATTAGGAGATATAATGGGGAGCATTGTTTATACTCCATAGCAACAAAAAGCTTATATATTATTTAAAAATAACCCTAACCAGAAAATGAGCAAGATTTATAGGGAGAAGTTTATAAAACTTTACTGAGAGAGATAAAATATTTAAGGTAAACAGAGAGCTGTATCATGTTTCTGAATGTGAAGCCTGAATAATGTAAGGAAAACTTTTCTTTCCAAATTAATGTGTGGGCTTGTAATGGGACAAAATGCTTCTAGAAAATACTTGATCTCTATATAGTCCTCACTGCTTGTATTATTTTGATTCTACATTTGCCTCCGCTATCAAGTGGGATTATTCAAGATTTTTCTGTGATCAGTTCTTGAGCAATATTACTGAATCATTAAGTAACAATTGCTCAGTTGTGCCTTCGAATATCACATGCCAGTTTAAAATGTGTGTATTGGGAGGGGAAGGGGGATGTGGATCAAAAAGTCATGACATTCTCTATTGTACAGAAATGAGGAAAGATGGTATTTCCATTAAGGGATGATTTACCCAGACAATTATTTCTTTTATTGCTTGTCTTTATTACCCTATCTAGATTGCTTACAGTTTGCCCCAAATTAAGCATTTCAGACTTTAAAGAGCCTATGAAAGAAAACCTGAAGTTCCTTCACCAGGGCAAGTGGGTGAAAAGATTGATGGGTGTATCTTTATTGGTTGGGGAATACTGATTGTGAGCCTTCCCTCTGTACTAGACCTTCACCAGAGTGGACAGTGGTGCAGCTCAAGTGGAGGTCAAGCAGGTGGGTAGTGATCTGAAGAGCTTATCTAAACTTCCACTATTTTTTGTAGGAATTCCACATAAGAGAACCCTGTCTCTAAAGCAGAGAGGGGTGGCTATAAGAACAGTCCTATAACCTCATTTTTCCTCCTTGACTACTGGATCCAGGGTAGCCTTATGTTTTAATAGAGTGCCTGCCCATGTGTTGATTAAAGATAAAGAAAGGATATGGCTTCTGCCCAGCCATTGTTAGTTAAGCTCTCTGAACATCTGGATTGAAAAGTTGTGGGGGGCACCCAGACGATTATAACCTAAGCACCTTTGCTTGGGATGCACGAACGTAATAAGCTTCACCTTGTTCTCTGACACAGCATCCTGTTAGTTTACTTCGTATCTCTTATTACCACATGGTTACTTATTATTCCAGTTCTTTATTTGTTTTTTTCTGTTTTCCCCCAGTGGATTCTCACCTTTTTGAGGGAGGAATTGGACCTTGTTCTCCTTTATAGTCCCAGCTTCTGGCAAGAAGGCTGAGCCACAGTAGGCAACTCAAGAACATTTATTAAATCAATGAATGAATACATGAATAATAAAGAGATGGTCTATGTAAGAGATTATATGCAGAAACTTGGCCATCAGGGGGAAAAAGTAATTTTTTTCCAATTTTTTATTGAAGTATAGTCAGTTTACAATGTTGCATCAATTTCTGGTGTACAGCATAATGTTTCAGTCATACATATACATACATATATTCCTTATCATATTCTTTTTCATTATAGGATGCTGCAAGATGTTGAATATAATTCCCTGTGCTATACAGTATAAACTTGTTGTTTATCTATTTTATATATAGTAGTTAGTATCTGCAAATCTCAAACTCCCAGTTTCTGTTTTGTAACTAAGTTCTTCTTCTTTTTTTTTTTTTTTTTTTAAGATTCCACATATAAGTGATACCATATGGTATTTATCTTTTTCTTCCTGGCTTACTTCACTTAAAATGACAATCTCCAGGTCCATCTATGTTGCTGCAAGTGACATTATTTTATTCTTTTTTATAGTATTCCATTATATAAATATACCATAACTTCTTTATCTGGTCATCTGTCAGTAGGCATTTAGGTTGCTTCCATGTTTTGGCTACTGTAAATAGTGCTGCTATGAACACTGGGGTGCATATATCTTTTTGAATTAGAGTTCCCTCCTGATATATGCCCAGGAGTGGGATTGCTGGATCATATGGTAAGTCTATTTTTAGTTAAAAGAAAAAGTAATGTTAATCACATAATCTCTCTAGACAATATAGATTTATAATCTGAGTCCTTGCTACAAAGACACACAAAAGAACTGGATAGATGGCCACCAGATTTTGAAAATATGTTGTGTCATCTGATTTAAACATATTCTACCTGGAATGTACTTGAGGGAGCCCTAATGGTGCTGCAAACTCTGCTTTCCTCAGGATCTGTGAAGTGAGGAGGAGCGAGGGGGCTGCTGAGCTGCCTGTCCTGAGAGACTTGCCAGATGTATCGTGACATCTTGAATGAGGCCATTCACAGCTGCTTGAATCTTAAATGAAAGGTCACAAAGACAGAGGCCCTCCTTTGCAGCAATGAATGGTCACTGAGCTGACTTTTACTTGGATAACTCTATACATCAAGGAAGCCCTAGGCAAGGGTGAACACGACAGTGTGTGGACTAGGGGCTCCACTTGACATTCGTGCCTTCGAGGAATCCACTTGCTCCCCCCACCCCCCGAGTGTGGGTGGGACCCGTGACTTGCTTCCAACCAATAAAATGTGGCAAAAGTGATAAATGTCACTCCCACAATTATGTAACATTATATGACTGTTCTCATTAATTCTCTTTCTGGCATTGAAGAAGCAAGTGTCTTGTGAACTGTTTCTGGCAAGGACCACATGACAAGGAGGGACAGATAATCTCTTGCAGCTGAAGGTGGCCTCTGGTCCACAGTCAACAAGAAACCCAAGAGCTCTGTTCCACATCAGGATGGAAATGGATTCTGCCAACAGGCCTGAAGGACCTTCAAAGCAAATCTCTCCCAGTGGGCCCTCCAGATAAGAAAGCAGCCTGGACTGACACCTTGACAGCAACCTTATGAGACCAGAGCAGAGGACCCAGCCAAGCTACATCTGGTCTCTGACCAATAGCGACTATTATATAATAAATGTTTTATATTTATTTTGTTTTAGCCACTAAGATTCTGATAAATTGTTATACAGCCTAGAAAGCTAATATACAAACAGATTAATGAATTTAATATTGAAAGATGGTCATCGAAGCTCCTAAGATTGAGTAAAGCAGCTATGCCTATATGCACAAATTACAGCAATTATTAAATTAATTGTGATACAATTAAGTGTCGATTCAAATGCATACACTCAATGAAGATTTATTTAATGGCATTAGGAAAGGCTCACTCTATTGATGAGTTAAAACAAAGCTCTATCAAACCAAAAATAGCTATAAGAATATTCACCAAGACATTAATTATTGCATCTGGACCACAGACTTTAAGAAGATGTTTCTTTTCTGTCATATCTTTTTCTAAAGTTTCCACAATCAGAAAACCTTTTATATAGACAGAAAAATATCTCATTCTTAAATTCACTGTAGTCATGAATTAAGACCTTCTGCATTTGGGCCACTATGGAGGACAGTATGGAGGTTCCTTGAAAAACTGAAAATAGACTTACCATCCAGCAATCCTACTCCTGGGCATATATCTGGAGAAAAATAAAATTCAAAAAGACATATGCACCCCAGTGTTCATAGCAGCACTATTTACAATAGCCAAGACATGGAAACAACCAAAATGTCCATCAACAGATAACTGGATAAAGAAAATATGGTACATATAGGACAATGGAATACTACTCAGCTGTGAAAAAGAATAAAATAATACCATTTGCAGCAATGTGGATGGACCTGAAGATCATCATTGTAAGTAAAGTAGGGCAGAAAGAGAAAGAAAAATGCCATATGACATCATTTATATGAGGAATCTAAAAAATAATAACAATAATTATAAGGACACAAATTGAATTACTTATTATTTATAACTTAGATGATTGATTTTTTGAATATGTGTAAGCACATTTGACTGTCCTTTATGATTGGATTACCACATTCTGCTGATTTTCATTTTGTAGCTGGCTTTATTGCTTTGATAACTATGTAAGTTTAAAAAACTAAAGCTCTAATCTGTTCTTAGAAATAATGATCAGTACATATATGTAAACTAAAAAAAGTGCAGTATACTGTAATATATGTATTTACATGCAATATAATGTATACAAGCAGTTGAACTTTAATAATTCTACCTAATAAAACTGAAAAAGGAAAGGAAAAGACCTTCTGCATTTGGTTAGTGATGAAACCACATTGCAATCCCCTCTTTGGAGAGGTAGAGTTCCATTGGTGTGCTGGCTGACCTCAGAACCCGATGACCTGGTTGGGAAATCCGTCTTGGCCACTCAGGAGTACCATGAACTTGGTCAGTTACTAACTGCTCTGTTTCTTATTTTTCCCAACCAAGCTGAAAAATCAGAATACTATCATAATAGACTTACTTTATAAGATTGCTTAAAAGATTTAAAAAATTAATAGGTAAGAGCTTATAAGAGTGTCTGACAATAATCTATCAATATCCTCATTCTCTTTAAAAAGAACTTTGATAACTAAAAAGTACAGATAAGGATTTCAGTCCCCTTCTAACCAAATTCTCTTACTTTTCAGTATATAGCTTAGAACTGGTGAATTCCAGGTGTGCATATGTATATATGTACGTATCTGTATCTTCACATGTTAGTCAAATGATGTAGGATATCTATCCTGAGAGCACTAGAGAGAGTCATTCTCCACCTTTTGACATTAATTTGACATTTATTTTCCATCTTGTTTTTGTTCTTAATATAGTAGAATAATAAATATTTGAAACTGAGGGGACCTTGGACCGTGTCTGGTCCATTGTCTGGTTTTCCATTTCTGTTTTACAAGTCTGACTAGTGACATAACTTACAGGAATATTAACACTGAAACCTTACATATGATCTCAAGATCCAGGGCTTAATTATCTTCTCATTGTCTGTCTCTCTCCATTTCTCTCTCTCTCCCTGCTTCTTTCTTTCTCTCCACTCCCCGGCCCCCCTCAGCACACATACACAGAAGTGACTATTTATGCACGTGTTTATTTTCCATTTCTTTAGTTACAAGCTCACTTATTAACAGTGTCAAAGCATTTCCTTTCTTGGCTTCTTCCTGAAGGAAATGTTTATTATGAATTTTTAAAATCCACAACCAAAATAGGAATTTCATAAAAGAAGTGCTGACAGAAATTTATTTATTCTCTTGAGAATGCAACACTGTGCATAATAAACATTTAGTAAATTGTTAAACAGCATATGATGAAATGTTAACATAAATAAAAGAGAGTGCTTAAATGAATTTTCATTCCTTTTGTTTTCCCCTTGCTGAGCTACAGAACCATTTCAATAAATAAAAAGGAAATAGTGGGAGAAGGAAGAGCAAAATTCACCAAAAAGCCTAAGTCCATCCCCCGACTCCAGTGCTGTCTCCTACTTCATGTCTCTTTGTTTGTAAGAACTTGTTTTCTCAGTGAACAGCAATTAGAACCACCACTATAACAACAATACAACAGGCAGCAACAACAAAAGGTGGTTCCCAAAAAAGAAAACAGGTTTTAACAGGCACTTAGCACAACTGGGGACAGTTTACTACTTCAGAAACCTCTTCATTCAGAGTTATAATACTCCATCAGACACAAAGGAGCCTTGTTTTTATGAGCAGAGTAGAGTCATTAAACATAATTCCCAAGAAGGCTTATTGGAAAAAGAACAACTGGGCATCACTTGGCATATTGACACATTCATTGTCAAATATAATTTCAGTATTATTTTAAACAGAGCATGGGTAGCCTTTACAATTAATTAAATGCTCAAAATATTTGAAAACTCTCCTTTGGAATTATGTAATATTTTTTTAAATGCAACTGGCAAAATTCTGCTGAGATTTCAAAACACATTTCAGAATGTGTTCACAGAGGTGCATTTGTAGAATTTTCAGAATAATAAGCAGCTGTCTTGCCAAAGTTGTCTGATTTGTAAGTCTACTATTACTGCTACTGAGGATCCAGCAGCTAAATTTTCAAGTGTCTCATTTTCCTCCCGTATGTGGTTTAAGAATTCAGTCATGAGGGGTCTTAGAGCTCGTTTTCTGAAAACACAGGGACAGTACTCCTTCTGGAAGATCTTCAAGTCAGGGCCTCACCGCGTGTGTTTCCTTCATCTGTTGCTGGTGAGGATTTTACACTTGTGACATTCTGAGATTTGGCACTTTTTTCCCTAAGTAGAAGTTATAGTTTCTGAAACTGTTTCTATTAGCTAATGTTTAAAACAGTTGAGGAAGTTTGATCAATTCTGGGGTGTAGATGTGATTAAAGAGACAGTATATTATGTCTTTTGGAAACTCCCACATATGCGAAGTGGCTTTTCTTAATGTTACATCAATAAGACTCAGGCACACCTGCTTCCCCAGTCTGCTAGCTGAACATTTCTCCCCACACTTCAGGTCCCTTTTTGTAGCCTGATACCAATAGCATTTTCTCTGGAGGGAAATATGGCTTTTTCTCCCTCTCAAATTCTGTATGAAGGATTTCTTTTTTTCCTTACACAGTTTCTGTGCAGGATTTTTCCTACTATGCATCTTCCTTGTCCGTCGCTCTGAGCTGGCATAGATTCCGCTGCACAGACGGGGTAGACCTTGCATTACAGGGGTGGTAACATGAGCAGAGAGGGCAGTTTACAGCCCTTGCCACATGCTAACTATAGGGAATTTAATGAGATACACTTCCCATTTAGGTTTTCATTTTTTAGCATATAAGCATTATATGTATGGTATAAATATATAATGGGGAATAAAATAAATACTATATGTAAGGTGCCTGGCACATATTTAATACTCTTACATATTATCACTCTATCTCCCCTCTCTTTCTTTTTCTTCCCTACAGAATACTAAAATTATCTTCACTGTATATTCTAGAAAATGACTTTTAGAGCTAAAGCACTGTTTTGTGTATAAGTTCTTCAAATTTATTTAGATAATATATATGTGTTTATATGTTGCTTTCAAACAGTAAAATAAGTTCTATTCTTTTTTAAACATATGTTTTCTGTCTCAGTTTTTCTCTGACACCCAGTAACTACCTGGTAATCCATGGAAGTTACTACTAACAATTTTGAGGAGGTTTTCTGACGTCACATAACTTAGTGTCTTTAGACTATTAATCTTACATCATGACCTATTGAAGGGTCCTCTGCCCCCTCAAGAAACATGAAATTTCTTCTCAAACTTGTTCTTTCACTCTCACATGAATGAAAGAAGTAATAGGGGGAATATAGGACAAAATATAATTTTCAAATGAGGCCTAGGAGGGAGAGTCATGCTTCAAACGAGGGAAGTAAAGGATGGAGGAGCCTCTCAGGATTAGACAGCCCCGTTGCCTCAGAGTAATTCACAACCAGCCATTCCAAAGTGGAAGCTGTCAGTGAGCAGAAGATGTATAAGGTATGGTAAGTGGGAGCAAGACTGCTACTCCATCACTTACAATTTAGTAAGCTAATAACATTCTTATAGTCTTTTTTGAAATATTAAAAATATGTATAAAGTGGAGCTGAGTGTCATTTCACCTATAATGTAGCTCTACAAATTCAGGTTGATATGTATCTAGGGATTTTATTTACTGATGTGTTGACATACGAGATTTTGGTTGTTGCTGAATGAAAACTTAAACCTATGACTCCGAAATTCAGACAGATTTGGCACAGTTTCTTTTTATGTGGATGGTGATTGTTTCATAAACCTTTATTGTCTGTTTTTACATATTCTTATTTTGCTTAGGTACTTCGAAGTGAAATCTGAAGTTAGCCTTTCTACTCAAGAAAGACTATTAAGAAATACTAGATACACTGAGCAGAGATCTTTGTACACAGAGTATAATGACTGAATACCTAATTAGGGAGAGTCTGGGGAAAAAAAAAAAGAATTGGGTGCAGGAATGTGCTGACTAGAGTAAAATATAAACTCTACAAGTTTAGGGACATTTTCCCTCTAGGACCCCAGAGATGAGAACATTTCTAGGCACATGGTGATGATCAAAGAACTTTTGTTAAATAAATATAATATGCATGTTTGATGTAGTCTTCTACATAGTATAAAAGATATATTTGTTTGAATTTAATGGGAAGGGGTTTAGAATCATGCAATATTACTATTTCATTTTAAAATGAAGCTCAGAAACTTTAGATGATTTTCTCATGGTCACACAGTAAAGCTTAGCTTAATTATCTAGTACCCAAAAGTAGCTGGGATTGGTGGAGAAGACTTCTCAAAAATCTTTTTTCAAGGGAGACTGAACAGCCTCTTTGGGGAGAAAGCATATAAGGAAAGAGGACCCCAGATATGATGCACCTGCCCTAGTAAAGTTCTGAAACTTGAGGGGCACACTATTCTGAGTCCAGCATGACAGCTCTGATTTGAATCTGTTCCCAATCTAGCCTCACAGATTCATGGAAGAGGTCCAGAAGAACAAACCAAAGGAGTGACTCACACAAGGTCTATACAAACCTTTGGGACATAGTGGAATGACTATGAGTTACTGTTAACAGTACAGAGTATAACAGTATTACACAGAATTATTTCATTAAGATCATTGCTATCATAGCTGTGGGGAAATTGAATTACTTAAATTGCTAAACACTACAGAGTATAAATACATAGCACAGCCAGTACAATTCATGATTCATTTCCAACAGTTAAAAAATGTAGATTAAGAGTCTGATAAATAAGACATATGGCCAAATATATTCAGTGATTTATTGATATGAAAGGCACAATGTTCCTGCAGAACATCTAATGTATTTATTCTTCATTTTGGAGAAAGATGGATTAGATATGGATTGTTATAGAGGAAAATTATACAGTAAATGTATAAAAAACATGTACAAGCACACACAAAAATATTGAATCTCAGTAAATACACTTAATTTATACTTGTTTGAGTCATTCCTTCAGTTTTTTTTTTTTTTGGCAAGGCCATAAATTTGATTTTATAACACAATTTGACTTGGTTAAAGTATAGGATTATTATTTATCATTTAATAAAAATAAAATTCCAGGAAAGAGTCAAAATGCATAACAATATTTTGTTGATATTTACTGGTAAGCAAGGACTGAATAAGAATTGTGTTTTTCCTAACTTCCTTAATTCCAGTGTGGGACAAGAGGAAAGAGGGTAGGGCACAACCATTAAAAAAATGACACAGTAATTAAGAATATGACATAAACTGGTTAGAACCAACTAGGCCCAAGATGATGGAAGATTCACACTCCAGTAGACCTTGAGCCCTATGATATGCTCATTATAATGCATTAGCATGCTAAATGACTCACCCACAGGTGCCATGACTGTTCTCAGGCTGACCATAAAAGGCCAAACAGTGGGCAAGTGTCCAATTCCTGGAGATCCCTGCCTCCTTCCTGGAAATAGTTAGAATAACCCTCCCACTTGTTAGCATATGAAATTACCCAGCCCATAAAAACTAACAACCTAGTACCCTGAGGCTTCCTCTCTTGCCTTCTGAGACAGACCTCACTCTATGGAGTGCATATCTCTCTAAATAAACTTGCTTTCACTTTACTATGGCTTGCTCTTGAAGTCTTTCCTGTGGGAGACAAGAATCTCTTCTCCAACAACATATAAATTTAAAAAATGATTTTAAAAGCAAGTAAAATTTTGGTGATATTGGAAACCAAGTTTAGAAGATATCAAATTAAAATAGGACCAAAAGCCCTATCCACTATGAAATAAAGTTTGTCTGTTACTGCCTCTAAATTATATCACTTTTTAAGTGCTGTCACTGGTTCATTTTCTTCTAGAAAAAAAATTGTCTCAAAATGTTTATGTGTTGAGACTTTTGAAATATCATTTTGTTCTCTCTCTGTGTCTCATAAATGATGGCTAAAAGGATTAGTTATAGATAGTATTGAATGTTGTTCCCCCATGGATTAAGCACAGCAAGCAGGAAGAGAGAGAAAAAGGTGTAATGAAAGTCTTGTGGACCCTGCTAATACACTAAATTCTTATAATTTGGGAGGTGGATCCTAGAGCAGCCACTTGGGGGCTCCCAGAAACAGTTTTATCTTGATTGGAGAACTACTAACATTGCTTGAATAAATCTTCACTACACACCTATAGCAAAATGTAGCTTTAAAAGTTGAGTTGTAAAGGTGGGAAGATATAATTCAGTGGTAGAGCCCATGCTTAGCATGCGTAAGTTCTTGAGTTCAGTCCCCAGTCCCTTCATTAAAAAATTAATAAGTAAACCTAATTACCTCCCCCATCCCCCCAAAAAAGTTGAGTTGTAGAAATATGGGACCTATTCTCACACACACACACACACACACACACACACACACACAGAAGCCCTCTGCTCTGGGTCATCTTGGCCCTCACATGGCTATGGAGTAATAGGTATCACTGTGAAGGATGCTGTGTGCCTAAGACTCTCTTCCCCATCACTTCCTTTCTACAGCGGACATAGTTGTGCTACCAGTGAGTATGAGCTTTGTGAGCATGGAGGCCAGGACCATATTATGTTGAAGTCTCATTGCTGTATCACCTTGAACATTACCACAGCTGTGGTACCTTTAATTACTAAATCCTCCTCTTATAAATTTGAGTTACTCCTTTATCTTTATTAACCTTTTCCCTAAAGCTGGGATCCTCGTCATTAACACATTCTAGTTTAAATGCCAAAATAGGCTCAGCATTTAGGTTAAAAAGTGTGTCCATGTGATTCTAGGTAAGTATATGTTAAAATATTCAAATATTAGAATTTGACCATTATGAAGTTGCTAACCAAATTCCTTGCTGCTTGTACACGGATCTGGCATCATGTGGATGAGTCACATCTTAGATTGTCAATCAACAGTCCACCCGTAGGTGGATTTGACAAAAGATGCATCTAAGGGAAGATTCTTACCTGGCAGCAGAGAAATTGCCCAGAACCAATACAGAAACCCCACTGTTATTTGAAACTGCACTGCCAGAAATGGATTGGGTTGTCACTGGTATTTCCCCTCAGGGGCAGAGCCTCATAACTAAATCTATATTTTAAAGAGCCAATATTAGAAAGCCAGGAAACACTAAATTCTGTCTCTTAATTATGTTTTAATGCTAGTAAAGCCATGTTGTGCTCTGGGGGCTGGCAATATCAATTTCAGTCTAGAGAAAAAGGTAAGACAGGAGCTAGCAAAAGCAGTTGAAGTACAAATATAAAAGTCAGGGATCTATTTTTAAATGTGCAAATGACAGCAAATATTAAATTAAAGGGACATTCTACACCAGCAAAATCTTTCATTGACTGAAAGTCTTAGAGCGCGATGAAAAATCATAAGCCTGTGAGTGAAAATCAAAGAAACTCTACCATGAAATAAACTCGCTAGAATAATGCTAGGCAAATTGTCAGCAAACAAGATGTTAAGACACTGGCCAGCGAGTGGGGAGTCCCATATGAAATGGGAACTATTGATTTGGTTTGTATGGAGAGTTATTGGAGGGGATTCTTTTAAGCTGTTTGGACCTGCATCTTTCTAAGGATACTAACTTCACATCCTTTCCTTGTCTCTGTCCAGTTTTACTGTCCATGCAGGGGTCCATGTTTAACGTAATGGGTAGAAAGAGTCACAGTAGGTTGGAAAAGCGCACGATCCATTTCCACAGTGTAGCCTGGGGTAAAGCATAGCTACCCTGTGAGATACCACAGAGGAGATTCAGAAGCAGAATGACTTTCTTTCGAGAGGAGAAAACAGGCAGGATCTTCTTCACACTGTTTTTGAGCCATTCATTGGGAGTGTATTTATAAGATTCGAGGAACATGAATGAACAATTTGGGTAACAGAGAGAGCAGCATCTCCCTGGAATGACTGACTAGGGCATTTTCATAACACTAGGGCATAAAACATCAACACAGGGTAAAGGTTATGGACTTTATTTACATCAATAGTCTATTTTCATCTCAGCTACTTTCAACAGCAGTTGTACACATGGTTTACTTTTCCCCCACTGCATTGTACTTTTGTCGTCCTGTTGCTCTCAGCTTTTTCACTTTGTTAATTTATTTTCAAAGTTCATACTTAAAAAATTTAAACCAAAGAATAAAATAAAGGCAAAAAGAAAAAGCCATAAACATCATCAGTAGGATGTCAACATGACACCAAACAACATAATATATCATCAAGATGAGCAGATAATCTGGTAACTACAATTTTTATTTGTTTGGCATTTTCACAGAAGAGAAGAATGCAGACCCTTTTCCACTGTATTACCACCTTCTTCAGACACACAAACATTACTTTGAATTCATTTCATTTTGCCACAGTGGGAACGGAACTCCTGGCATAGAAATAATTCCACTTCCCAAAGCTCTTATAATGGAAGAGAAAAGCATGAGTTTGATACAACTGAGCTAAGTCCAATGTTCTGTTTTTTTTTTTTTTAAGGCACCTTGTGTTGTCAAGGACCATTTAACATGAGCCCAGAGCAAATCTGCGTTTTCTTGCTGAGTGCTCCAGATCACAAGGTTTATGCTATTTTTTTAAATTGAAGTGTAGTTGATTTAAAATGTTAGTTTCAAGTGCACAGCAAAGTGATTAAGTTATACATATACATATATACACACATATATATATACACACACACACATATATATATATATATATATATATGTAATATATATATTACCCCAAAGGAAGAGGGAAAAATTCTCAGTTCTTGTCTTGCCCAAAAGAGAGGAATTTAAACGGGAGACGAAAGTGTTGTGTAGCTAAAGACTTTATTAGCAAAGTGAAAGTACACCTCCAAGAGTGGAAAGCTGGCTGATTCAAGAAAGGATACCAGCATCAGTCTTTCTTGTCCCTTCTGTCTTACACCGTTGCTTAGAGGTGGTCTCTTGAGCAACTGACAGCTCTTGTCCTTGGAGTGCTTAGTCATGCTCATTTGCTTTTGCTTATGTCCTTACCCATGATGCACACAGAAAAGCCCACGGGGAGGCTGGTGCTAAACTGCAGTTCCAATTATATTACAATTGCATCGGTTCATGTCCAGTTAGGTCCTTGTCAATACCTCGCCATTGCTGTCATCCAGTTCCAACTGGTTTCTTGCTGGCACTCTTTTAGAGGAAGTAAATCCCCTTAATATGAAGGTGGGCATACTGCCATCTTCTGGACCATTTTCCTTCTCCTCCACTTGTCTGCCCAGTGCCCCTACTTGTGTAACTGCCTAACACATATATTTTCAGATTCTTTCCCATTATAACTTATTATAAGAAATTGAATATAGTTTCTTGTGCTATACAGTAAGACCTTGTTGTTTATCTATTTTATGTACAGTAATGTGTGTCTGTTAATCCCAAACTCCTAATTTATCCATCCCCCACAAGGTTACATAGGCCACTGAATAGGCCCTATGTCTGCTGGGTCACTGCTCAATCCCAGGGCAAGGTGGTCGTGTCTACTGCTTCCCCAGATGGTCCTGGGTCTTGGCCTTGGGTTCCTCCCCTTTAACACAATTCACTGCTTATGTAGGTTTCATTTGTTCCTCTCTGGGAATGGAGCCTAGAGAAACTGGCCCAAATTTGCTGACCCTCTGGCTACTGTTTCTACTGTGAGTAATAAAATCTTTACTCTCTGAGATCCAGGAGTCCTGGTCTTCCTGTCACGTCCATAAAACTGTAGCAAACTAAGTTGTCAGCTTGCAAGTGAAGTAAAGTCTAGACCCTTTCCAGCTCTTGAAATGTTAGAGATTTAAAGGTGAAAATGGGAAATGTGTTAATAGAGGAAAGGTCTGGCTGAGATTCATAAATATTGAAATCGTGTATGTAGGTGGAAATGGAAGTTCGGGCATAATGAGAGAGTAGAGTTACGAAGCATGTACTGAAGTTTGGGCACTGAGTACACCAACAAATATAGGTTTGATAGAAAAGTATGAGCTTGGAAAAAGACAAGAAAAAAGAGACCAGAGAGGTAGGAGGTTAAATGAGAGAACATGGTTTCATAGAAGTCAAGAGAAGGGAATTGTTCAAGAAAAGGTAAGTATTCGACACCTTTGAGAGATAAGTAACATGAGAGTAAGTCCGTTGTATTTAATAAGATGAGGAAGAAAGACAGAAGGTAGGGGTTAAATAAAAGCTTATTAAAATGTTGGGGAAGGATCTAATGGGCACGTCATGTTTGAAGACAACAAGGGAATAGATCATCTATTCTCTAGAAGCCAGGACAGGATGCCCTGGGTCGGGATGTGATCGCATGGATGCACTGAAAGCGCAGTTTTGGGAATCCCTCTCATGGAAGGAGGAACCACTTGTTCACTATTACGAGAGTAAAGAAAATCAGGATGGCTGTGATATGATAGGATTTAACATTTGTTAGCTGGAAGATTAACTTTTTTTTCTACAAATTTCTCATTGAAGTATAGTTGATTTACAAAGCTGTGTTAGGAAGATTAAAGTTTAATAGCTTCATTTTCTCTAGGAATAGAGTCAAAACATAAATTGACATGTACTTGGCCTTAAGGTTTAAACCCAGTGAGGGAAGTCTTAAAAATATGTTTTGATATTACATGAGTGAATAAATCAGAGAATTAGAGGAGCAGGATTTGACAGTACTGAGGGTCCTTTTCAAGGTCATGGCTTTGTAATACAATTTCATGGGTGATTTTGTTCAGCAGCACTTGGCTTTGAAGGTAGAACTTAGCATACAGCTGGGTTTAGTGAGGGCGGTGGTTCCCAACCATGGGTTGTGCATTAGCATCATGTTGGTAATTTTTGCAAATCCCAACTCTCAGGCTGATTAAATAAGAATCTTCACAGATGAGGCTCAGACATATCTTTACAGCTTCCTAGGTGACTCAGGTGGGAAACCAAAGGTGAGAACTACTGATGAAAAGAACAAACGAGGCCAAGAAGTTTAAAGGAAAGAGGCACAAGGTTCTTTGCATGCTAACAGATGAGCCACATTTGACTCTCTGGCTATTCTGAGTAGAAGCCCCAAGCGAACCCTCCACGTGTCCTCTGTAGACAAGAAGCAGTCAGTCGGTGATTAGAATCCAGGCTAGTAAAACCAAACAAAGAATTCCACTGAACTTTTTGTCAAAGACAGAAAAACAAACAAACGCCTTCAAAATAAATCTTTACTACACCCCACAATAATTTATAGTTTTAATTTGTAAGGTATTCTATTGCCACACTCACTGCCAGGGGCAGGGAGGTGGGAGAAGGGGAAGCTGTTGGTCACGAGGGACAAAGCCTCCATTACGTAGGATGAATAAGTCCTAGAGATCTAATGAGCAGCATGGCACCTGTAGTTAATGATACTGTGTGGTATAATGGGAATTTGCCAGGAGAGTGGGTTTCAGGTGCTCTCACCACAAATCGAAACTAAATGAAACAAAAAGTAGCTATATGAGGAGATGGATAATCTGAAATATTCACAATTTTTATTTAAAAAAAATTTAAAAACCCTGAATACTCCTGAATTTAAACTGGACTCAACTTTTTTTTTCAGGTATCATACAAACTGAATGAATAACCCTTTCACGTCTGAGCCTATATAACACTTGAAAATACTGCGTCTTGACAAATTTTGATCTGAGAACATTCACAATGATGTGGAATACATTTCCCTTGGCTAACTTGCTTTGAGCCCCCTGCAATGATCAGATTCTGTCTACTCAGGGCTAGACACTGGTGTTACAGCACAGATACCACTGACATGAATATTATTATGTCAATCTAAATGTGCTTGAATGTTTTTTGGATAATTTCATCATTAAATAAATTTTTCATTAACCCACCATTTTAAAGAAAAGAGTATCATTAAACTTTGATTATATTTTTAATTGGGTTAATTTCAATTACTTTTTGCATTCAACCTTATTGTTGCAAACTTTTAAAAAGATGTTGTTCTAATTTTCTGCTTGAGTAAGTATAATGTGGTAAACAAATAATCCAATAACTTTCTGACAATCTGATGCCCCTAAAGTGACTGAAGATTATAACTATCAATTTTAATTATAAAATATTATAAAGCTAGATCATTGGGGGGCTTTATACGAACCACAGACTGCATCTAAAATTTCTTTTTGTTTTGTTTTTAGTTAAACTATGAGTCATGATACTTGTTTATTTTCTTATCATTCAAGAAGAGGCAATACAATTCCACTCCCAGGTATGTACTCAAGAGAAATAAAAATATATCCACACTTAAACTTGTACATAGATGTTTGTAGCAATGATCTAATAGTCAAAAAGTGAAAACAACTTAAATGTCCATCAATTGGTCAATGGATAAACAATTTGTGGTGGTCATACAATGGAATATTATTTGGCAATTAAAAAAATGAAGTTACAATACAACACGCCTTAAAAACATGCTGGGAAAAAAAAACCTAGTAACAAAAGACCAAGTATTGTATAATTCCATTTTTATGAAATGTCCAAAATATTAAATAGAGATTGCAATAGATTTAGAGAAGGCAGATTGGGGAATTGGGAGAAAATGGGGAGTGACTGCTATTGGTTAGGGGATTTCTTTTTGGGATGAAAATGTTCTCATACTGGATAGTAGTGATCGCATGGTTGAATATACAAAGAAACAATGAATTGCACAAATTAAAGGAAGGACGTTATATGTAAATTGCATCTCAATAAAGTTGTTATTTAAAAATAGAGGCAGGAAGTTTTAAAAATTCTTGAGAATTTTTGTTAATTTAAGTTTAATTCTTTTTACTTTTTAGAGGGGAGGTAATTAGGTTTTATTTTATTTATTCTTTTAATGGAGGTGCTGGGGATTGAACCCATAAACTTGTGCATGCTAAGCATGCATTCTACCACTGAGCTATACCCTCTCCCACAAAGTTTAATTCTATGTAGATGTATTTTCTTCTTTTTCTCTTTTTACTTATTATAGCTAGAATGGATTCTAGGTCCCCTCCTCCATGATGAATTTTTAAAACATTCTTTGATGTACTGCTCCTAAATTTGCTTCTGACTCATCTGGTCCTCTGTACTTCAGCTCTTCTCTATCAATAACCTCCGTCTGGTGAATCACTTTTCTAAAATTTGTTTCTGTCTTGCTTTTAAAAATAGTCTTCTGGAGCTGTTGTAAATGGTTTAATGATAACATTTTTGAACATTTTATTTCACAACCACGGGTTTGCTATTGTAAGTACTATATTTCTCAAGTTTCTCTATAAATAAGTATTTCTCTCATCTTTTACATTTAAAATATATTTTGAGGAATTAGTATCTTTACCATAGGATAAGCATAAAACCCTGAAAGAACCTATCCCAATAGAAATAACCAGGTAAGGTGATTAAATGCAAATGCCTCATTAAAAAGCAAATCCTTCATTTAAAGTTGTTCAGGAGAATGGAACTCAAAATAATTCAATCTGGTCAAATTTAATATGCTGAAAAATCGTATTCAAAAATATTTAATGGCTTAGAGAAATGTTAGATCAATCTGCTCCTACCTTTAAATTTAAGTAAACTAGTGACTTTGTTTACACAAGCTGTTCTCATTAACAGAAAATCCTTCCGTATCTTAATCTATTTTCATCATTTTCTAGAAAAATATGGTTCAAATTTTATCTCATTCAGGATAGCTTTACAGATAAACCTGTCTTCATGATATCCTGATAGTATACCATTTAAAAACTGAAACAGAGTTTATGTATTATACATTTGAACATAATATCCTTTTTGTGATGATTCTCAAGTTATTCAACATTATATGCTTTGTCTTATATTTAGATTTTAAGCATTTCAATAGCACATCTATGTGTTTCATTTGTTATATATTTTAAAGAGTATATAGATATAAAATGACCATTATATATACACTGGATTACTTACAAAGCAGAAAGCAGATATATATATATATATATATATGATATATATATACATAAAATTTATATATATATATATAAATTATGTTAAAATAACTCATGTTTATTATACTATATTTTGTCTCCTACCTCTCTTGTCACTTCCTCAGTATTTGCTTTGTAACTATTGCCCATCTAATAGTAACAAAGGAAACACTGAGGAAGTATGGATGGAGATAAGACACAAAATAGTATGTGCCTGCAAAAAAAGGACTTTTTTGGATAATCATAATTTACTTTGTCAAAACTGAGGGAAGGTCAGAGACAAGCAGCACCAAAAAAACAAATTTTTTAACTTTGGCAGTATCAAAGTCTAATATCACTAGTGAGTGCAGTTTTGCTGTGGTAGAAATGACAGAAGCCATGGTCGAGTTGCTCAGGGAGAACACAGCCAGTAGGAAACCTGTAGTGCTGAGCTTCAGAGACAAATGCTGAGGGGAAGAGTGTGCTGTTTGTGCAGCATCTCAAACTTACGTATGATCTCTTTCCTTTGAAAATCAGAGTGAAGTAAGCGGAGAGAACAGGATGCCTGGCGAGCGTATTGGATGGATTCTACCATCACCCGCTCAGTACTGTATCTGCCCTGCTTTCTTTCATGGACTAATTCACTCCTTCGCTGAGGACTTACTGTGCCCCTCACCTTCCTAAGTGTCAAAGATACTACAGTATCTCCCTCCCTCTGTGTCTCTTCAGCTTTGGTGAAGTTGGTAAGTATCAGTTCTTGAAAGCAAGGTAGCTGTCCATGGGTAAAAAAGCAGTTTTCGTAGGAGGAAGTGACTAAGATTTAGTGAAAGGCAGCGTATATTTTTACAACAGGAAGAAAATGTACAGTTGGATGGGATCAAGCGTCGTAGGCTACATCTGGCTTATTTTCCCAGGGAATTTTAGAGTATAATCCTCATCACATTTCACAGTGAACGTCTTTAAATCCTGTTCGCACTTTTTATTTAAAGGGCTCTTTCATCCAACTGAGTGATTTGTCCTAAAACCCCATCGTGCCCTGTGTTAACACATTATTCTCCACATGGGTTTTGTTCACTGCATTTCAGCACAATGACCCTTTTTATCTCTCCCATGTCCTGCCCTCTGTGCCCCTGCTGTCCTGGGGCAAACTTGGTTTTAAAGTGTCCTCCTAAAGCAGACCACTGAGAGTACAGTCACTCTACCCTTTTTTTGCAGTTTAGTATTTTATAATTTAAAAGTTAAAAAAGTACTTTTTAAAAGTATAGTTGATTTACAATCTTGTGTTAATTTCTGATATACAGCATAGTGATTCAGTTATACATATATATATATATATTCCTTTTCAGATTCTTTTTCATTAAAGGTTACTACAAGATATTAAATATAGTTCCCTGTGCTACACAGTATGAACTTGTTTATTTTATATATAGTAGTTAGTATCTGCAAATCTCAATCTCCCAATTTATCCCTCTCCACCACTCCCTCCCTCCCCTCTTGGTAACCGTAAGTTTGTTTTCTGTTGTGTAAGTAAGTTCATTTGTGTCCTTTTTTTTTTTTTAAGATTCCATGAATAAGTGATATCATATGGTATTTTTCTTTCTCTTTCTGGCTTACTTCACTTAGTATGATGATCTCCAGGTCCATCCACTTGCTGCAAATGGCATTATTTTATTCAAAAAAGTACTTTTTAAATGAAAGTTACATCCTTGACAGGATGTCTCTTTTTCACTCTCATGGAAAGAGATTTGCCACATGTCCATCTCCTACGTCAAACTCAGCGATGCGTTTACTTTGCCTGATTGACTGCTTCCTGCAGGTTTCCGTTACTCAACCTGGATGTTTACAGTTGCTCCTTTCCCAGTAAACTATTCCAGTGAAATCTTTTCAAATTCCTCTTTCATGCTCCCTTCTACTCTTATTATAGTCTCCTGCTTAAGCCAGGGGAGCCACAGTTACAAATGAAAGACTACAGACAGATTTTTTTTTCCATTAACAAAAACCTCCAGTTAAAGAACACTTCAGTGGCAAACAAGGGATTATTTCCATAACGTATCTTTTAAAGGACATTGGCCCAATATTTCTTGGTATGCTGAAGGTTTTTTTCTCCCTGTATGTAATTTAGTTCCCCTATTTGATGATTTGTTACCCTCTATCTTAAAAAAAAGTGCTGCAAATCTAAATTAAAAAGAGATTCTAATTACCTCTCTCAGGGGGAAAAAGAATCATCCAGTCATTTAAAAATATTTGAGCTATATTTTGATGTGTTATGCAAATAGACATATAGATCATTTTAATGAAAAAAATAGCAGGATGCTTTAAAATACGTTTTCCTTAAGAGAGTTCTAGCACAGCTTCAGACAGATCTGTTTCCACTTTAGTTTTAAAGGCAGAAATGACAGTGCTCTCTGAATAAAAATCAAAAATAAATTTCCAAATCCGGGTGCCTACTTGCTGCTGACTCTTGTTCCATGGGACTTGAGCTTATACTTTGGGCAAACTAATAGCCTGCTGATTTCAACCTCAGTGAGTGACAGGAGACCCGTGGTGACAAAAGATCTAAAAATATATCAGGCTTTGGCCATTAAAAGCCTTATCAGCAAGTAACAAAAATCAACAGAGCTTTAGGATTGCCAATGCAGGGATTTAAAAAGGCTCCTAGCAAGGGAATATTACTAACCATCCTGATAATCTGTTGACATACAACGTGGGCCGCCTCTGTCACCACTTTCTGGCTGAGAGCTTTAGGTGATGAAAGGCAAAGTGGTTGGGGGTGGGGCGTCAGCGTTAATCCTGACAGTCTGCAGCCTGTGCTGGGGCTGTGGTGGGGAGACGTGGGCTCTACACCTGTCTCAAAGTTTAGCCAACACTCTGAGTTCAGCAGGTGTTTAGATCTGCATGCTTCTGTTAGTTTAGGTTTTGTTTTTTTTTTTTTTCCTTGAGGTGAGAGTGGAGGTTGGAGGTAATTAGGTTTATTTAATTATTTTTTTAAATGGAGGCACTGGGGAGTGAACCCGGGGCCTCCTGCATGCTGACTGTGCACTCTACCACTTGAGCTATTCCCTCCCTGCTAGACATGCATGCTTTTGAAAGAAGCCTGTATATATTTCTATATTCTCTATAGCATCTTGATAGCTAATCGTTGATTTTCATACTGTGAATTCTGTCTAGAGCACAAAGCATTTTCCACGAATACAGTAAGTAAATTTGTTCTTTGTCTTGGCCCCCAAATGCCTCTTGGCACGCACACACACACACACACAAACCCTGTAAGGAAACAGAAGTGTGTTAAAATATTAAGTCATTATTTGTGAATTCTAATTGTTCCCACTGAAGGAATGAATATAAGAGTGTGTGCCAAGGACATATTTCGGTAGAACTAGTAGTTGTGCGATATTTCCTGTTTGCCTTCCCAGGTCTGTCTCCTGATGGACTCTTTAAAGTGACACATCAGAGATCTGTTAATGGGTTGATAAATGACCAAGGGTGGAAATTGTCTTCCAGCATAGTCTGTCCACGGAGGGAGGTAAGACTCAGAGATGGTTTTCTTTTCCTTCTGCTGAGGCAGGCACATTTCTAATGTCTTCCTAGATATAAAGTGGAGATGAGAAGCAACCTCTTTAGCTAAAGAAATAGAAAAAATAATTTGCCATCTGATACCTAGAATAAGATACGTAGTCGGGAGGCTGAAGGAAAGAGAGAGAGAACCAGGGAATGTGGGCAAGACCGATAAGAGAGCCGAATGGAGCTGATGATGCTGGGAATATGAAACAGACCCAAAAAGGGACAATTAAACCTCCATCCGTGTGGCTACTCCCAGCCTCAAGTAGTCAGCGTATCTCATCTGCAGCAGAGGGCTAGTGGGTGAGCCTGTTAAAGAAAGATTTTGATACCCCTCTAGGCGAGTCCGTGGCCAGCATTTTCTAAAGGTAGCTTCACAAATCGCAGCAAGGAAATCCTTACCACACAAGTTGATTTTTCCCTTTTTGTTTAAGGTATTCATAACGACTCCACTAATAATTTCTGTCAGGAATCTGGTCAGGACTCATCGATCTGATGTATAGGAATAGCTGAGTGGGGAGAAATCAATGGAAGCAAATTAAGAAGTAAAACACAAACAAGAGAAAAACTTCACAGAGTGGGTAAGATACAGATGACGTTTTCCTGATGACTCCAAATGAACTGGTGCCAGAAATAATATGATATTCCTTCTCCATCCCCACATTAGTGTCTCTTTCCACTTACTGGCCACCACCCTGTGCTTCACACACTTTTTTTTCTTTTTTTCCAAAATGGAAAGATCAAAGACAATCTTAAGGGGAAAAAGCCATTGCACAAGGGCAGACTTTGGCTTGAATAGGTGAACAGGGTGAAGGTGCAACGCAGGGGAGAGAACCTCCCTCTGTGTTGGTCGAGAGAGGACAGGGAGATAGAAGAGCTTTGTAAATTTTCAGCAATGGAGATGAGCAGAGATCCCCCTTCTCCCTCCGCAGCACCATCTCTCCCCTTTCTATATCTGCCCCAAAGTTGGAAATTCACGAATTCCAATTCCTCTGTTTCAGAATATCTAAAAGTTGTTCTCACTTTAAGACAGGAAGGGTACAGGGCACAGCCATTCAAGGAACAACACAACAATTACTACCAGAATGGTGAAAGATTCAACCCCTGGTAGGCCTTGAGGCTCAAGATGGTGGGAGATTTGACTTCTAGTAGACCTTGAGCTTCATTATATGCTCACTGTAATATATTAACATGGTGAATAACATGCCCACAGGCACCATGGCAGTCCCAAGGCTAGCCACAAAAGGTCAAAGAGAGGGAAACTGCCAACTTCCTGGGAATCCCAGCCCCTTCCCCAGGCTAGTTAGACTGGTCCTTCCACTTATTAGCATATGAAGCCACTGACCCCATAAAAACTGGCAACACAGGGCCTCGTGGCTGTCCCCCCCTCCCACTTCAGAGACAGCCCTGTACTCTGTCTATGGAGTGTGTACCTACTTTTACTCTAATCTGAGCATCTAACCCCCACACCTCGTGGCCTTTCTCTTGCCTTTCAATGTGTCTCTCTAAATAAATCTACCTTTACTCAACTGTGGCTCACTCTTGAACTCTTTCCTGTGCGAAGCCAAGGACCCACACTTGGTGAAGCATGTCCTAGGGGCTCAGCCAAATCCTGGGACATGGCCCTCCTCACACCCCACATTTATTTTTCCTGCATCAACCTGGGTTTTGGTAGATCAGGAATTGCCCCTTTCTGTGTTACGGGTTAGTTGCTATTCAGTACTTCCAAAATTCAACTGAAATCATTCTTTGACAAGCTTTTCTCTTGACTTTTCCTCCTTAGTTGTGGCATATCTTCTGCCACGCTAGCACGGACCTATCTCATTCTGTGTTCTAGAGCAGGAACTATTGAAAATCAGAGAAATAATTATCTGCAACCACTCAATTTGCAGGGTTCTAACAGAGAGAGGTGCTTTTAGAACAGTGATGATGCAACACAGGGTAAAACTACTAAACATTATGTTACAATTTAATTTCTCTTCATAACATTTGTTTGCTTGCTCCCCATACTACCCAGTTACTAGTACAGTGTAGAGAAAAATTCTTTACATGACCATAGACTATCTTCAAACTATGTCATACGATGTGGTGGGGGTAGCAAATGTGATGGTTTTCAAGCTCTAATATCCTGTATGATTCTACAGCTGGTCTTAAAAAAATGTGTGCATTGTTCAAAGGGAAAAGAGGAAGAGTGTGCTTGGAAAATCACTATTTCAATGAGTGTAGATTATTACCTTTGGGAGAAAAAAATAACCTTTTCTACTGGTACTAAAATCAAGATGAATACATCCTTCAGAATTTTTTGCTTTATGTTAAGAATGTAACATAACCAGATTCCTAAGATGAAAGCTGTCTTTGGGGGAAAAAAAAGGAAAGAGAGAATGAAAAGAAAGTAGAAAAAAAGCAGACTTCAGCATTTACTATATCTGGAAAATAACATATACAGTATATTCAACTCTGTTAAATGTCTATAAATGTAAAAATAACTTTCCCTCAGAGTATTGGATGCAATGCAAAAAAAAAAAAAAAAAAAAAAAAACTCCACAAAAACGCACAACACCAAAAAACTTCAGTTTGACTCTGAATAGTAAGTGTATCCAACCATCTTTAAAGACTTTGTATTCATCAAATACCATTCTAAGCACAGACATAAAAGGCAAATATTCCTAAGATCTTTCAGTGGTGGCACAGGAGTTTTGTGGGTCACTCTCTCAAGCTGTGACACATCACCAAGGTCAGTGATTCAATAGAAAACATTCATAAGCAGTCGATTACGGAGTGCTTGACTCTAAGCCTGTGTCTACAAAAAAAAAGCAAACACATGTTTGGAAAGTAATAAACCAGTACATACCAGGGCAAGCATTAGATTCTTAATGAGAGCTTCATATCAGCCTAGCAAAATTTCAGCCTATTTATTGGAGGAATTAAGTCACACTGGTATTTCAAAAACTGATAATGCAGCCCTTCTCTATGTGAGAATTCCAGAAGGTTGGTGAGTAATGAATAATATTACCAAATGAGACAAAAGGCCAATCTGAGGCTGGATGAGGGTGATTTTTCAGATTATTCATTCCACAAATAAATTTGGCTTTCAAAGATATAGTTGGGATTTAACGCAGACATGAGGGGAAAAGAATACAGGTGGGGAAGGAATACAATGCCTAATTGTTGCAGTACATCTGAAAAGAATTATTTTCAGTAAACAGGGTATGAGGTCCCCACCCATTCATTTTATGCACAGGATATCCACAGATTACATGAAAAAAAAATCAAATCTATTTGTATATAAAAAAATGTGCTTCAGATAGATAAATCTGAAGGATAAAGAGAACGGTTATCTCTTTCATGCCAGGAAATTCATATTGTGTGTATTTAAAAGACAAACATATCTATGAATTTTATTATTTTTTAATTTAAAAAATTTATTTGTTAATTTATTTAAATAGAGGTACTGGGGATTGAACTCAGGACTTGGTGCATGCTAAGCACGTGCTCTACCACTAAGCTATACCCACCAGACCATGACTTTTATATTCAGGCTTTTGTTCTTTTTCTGGTTGCTCTAGAGACCAGGAGAGTGATGATCAGGTTTTGTGATGGTGTTTTGAGTTCAGAGAGTCCAGTCGTGAAAATGGTTGGGCACAGACACCATGAGAATGCTGGATCCTAGCATTCTAAAGCCAAATCCTGATTTCTCCCCTAAACACCATTGGTGAGAATGGCTTAACACTACATCAAAGCTTAACTAGAAATAGTCAAGGATTTTCAGTTTTTTAAAGAATTGACTACTTTGTGTTTTCCATGTAAGTCTGAATCTGGTTGCTGGAGTAAAGCCGGAGTTTGGACACTATCATACTGTAAGGGCAGTGAAGACGTATCTGAGGCTTGGCGGGGCATGTGTGCAAAGGTGGTGGTGGTGGTGGTGGTTTCCATCTGTCTCAGTTTTCCTCTTGGCTGGGAGTGGTTTTGGACCATCATCACTGAGTTTCAGCTTGAAGAAGAACTGGATGGTGAGCTCCATTTTTAAGAGGATCACATTATGTCATACAGTCGTATACCTACTTGATGCTAGATTCCCGCCTTGGTCCTGACGGGGGAATGTGTATTCGTGGGAAAGGATGGAATACAGAAATCTTGTAATTTTTTTGTTTCTTTCTTCATTCTCAAAATTTCCAACCTATTGTTCCTAGGAATATAAAGACATTTTTTCCATTTTTTTCTTCTTTCGTTTCTTTTTATAAACACATTTTGAGCAGCTTGAAATGTGATGACAAATTTGAAATGCGATGTTGGAAACTCAGAAATTAATGTCTTGTCTAGTGTCAGAAACTAGATCTCAGAATCCAGATCTTTGTCTAGTCTCCTCTTTTTGCCATGAGCAATCAGGGACCTTGATCTGTTCAAAGTCATACTGACCGAGTTACTGACAGAGTCTGGGTAAACTTTCAGTCTCCTGGCCCCTAGTTATAGCTACTTATCTTGCCAAATGATAATCTCAAGCATTGCCTAACAATTTCATTGGATATTAAAACTGCAAGATTGTTACCAATTGTAATATAGTTCTTAGGGTAATGGGATAGAATTTTTCAAAGCTTAATATTTGTGGCTCACTAAATCATGTGTCTGGCCTTTATATGTGGCTATTTCATAGTATCAAAAGCAAATTACTTATTTTGATATTTCATTCTATAATTTACCACTTTCAGGTGGATTATTTTGAGTCAACCAGCATGATCAGTTTATCAGTGTTTTCTAGTCAAGTCTTTATAACATAAAATTCATCTTTTTCAATCACTTTTATAGTCAAAACAATCGTGTTGGTTGACACAATGAAAATGTGATTATGGAAGATGTCCAGGGGGCACAACTTAAAAAAATGTATACTTTGTTTTTTGTGAGATCACAGAGATTTGGCCAGATTCATGGCTCCAAAGGCAATAGATCGGTAATTTCTTACCTTGACAGGTCACTGAACTTTACGATGACCTCAAAAGCAAGGAAAGCTTGTCTTCCTCGTAAGATAGCCTATGACCAGATGAAATATCCTGTTAGAAATTTCCATGTTGTCTGCTGCAGGGTCCTTCTTTTTAGAGGAGAAATAAAGTGACCCTTGTTGTACACACATACCTGTGACTTAAACGACACTCTGGAATGTCATATTTCATACTTTTATGTGTGAAATGAATTTGTATTGTGTGTTGTTGTGAATGTATGTAAAATTTTAAATATGTATAAAAATATCCATATGCAATTTTTTTCTTTTGTAACTATAAACAGCCTGTTGCTTTTCAATTTTCCCGTTTTATAGTAGAAAATGATTGCAAGTCTTCTTAGAATCACCTGGCCTGTTTCTTCTTGTATGAAATTTTTTTTCCCCTACAAAGCTATTGTTGCTTGAACCACTAAAAGTTAATTTGTGGATAAATCTTTACTTTTTATTGGTTGTCTGTAGAAACTGCCAAGTAATCACTAAGATAAAAATGACATTAATCCAGAATTTTCAACCATCTATTCACTATTATTTCTGATTGTTTATCTATTTATTTGTCATTTTCTAGGCAGCGATCTTTCTTGATTTTATTGAAAAATATGGAAATATGTTTGAAGCTAAATACTTACTCTAAAGCTCCATCTATAAATGTATGTGTGTAACTTAGATGCTTGTATTAACTCTGAAAGATATTTGATGTAATGTGGTTACTTTTTTAGGAAGACATAATGACCACCATCATTACAGGGCACTGAAATACAATAAATTGACAGCTTTGGGTAATGAAAGGCTGGGAACTTTTTGATGATTGCCTTAGCTTTGGGGAGATCATTTTCACTCTTGCTGTGCTGAATCATTTTCTTCAAGCTCTTTTCCTATCAACTCCAGTATGTACTTATTAAACTGCAGGATAAAGGGTTTATGTTGTGCACGAAGAAGAATCTGTCAGATTTCTCAACATCCTATCTCTAATAATAACAGCCAATGCTTAGATAACACTATACGCCAGACACTACATTACTTACCTAAATAAACTCACTTAATCCTGATACCACTCTACGAGCTAAGTAGTACTACTATCCTCCTTTGAATGAGGAGGAAACTGAGGCACAGACAGTTTAAATAACTAGTCCTGGGCTCTGCAGCATGTAAGCCTAGAGCCTAGATAAGAATGGAGGATAGTCAGTGCAGTCTTTGCTCTTAACCAGTTTGCTAATAGATAAGGAGATGCTTTGCCTTTGGTTCCTGCGGCAGCTCTTCGTCAAGTCCACGTATCCTATTTCCTCAGTATGTTGATGAGGACTCAGGAATAGCCAATGATGTGTCACCTCTCACCCAGTCACAGGAGGAACTGAGAGCCCAGGTATGCGTTGCCAACAGCAGAGGATCATTTAGGTTTGGTGTAACATAAAGACATATTTACCAAAGATTGTGTAGTTAATCCATCCTGCTCCTTTAAGACAGGAGTCAGAACAATTCACGTGGTCCCTCTCATTTCATATGCTTTGTAAAGCTTAAAAATGCATTTTTAGAGATACTAAGGGATGTCCTTCCTGTGGATCTACATAGTAACTTCACTCAAGATTAGGGCTGGGAGAAAAAGCAGAGGCCTGGATGAGTGTTAAGGCCTGGCCTTGTCCCTTTACAACCCTGGGGTTTTCCCATCCAATTAGCACATTTCACAGGTTCCCTGACTCTCCACTCCAGTATGAACATGGAGGTGAGCTTCTGCTTCTTACATTCTTCCAGTTCCTTTGTATATTTCAGGATGAAGTTTGCGTTTTAACCTCATTCCTATGTGGCTAACTCGTGACTCTTGATTTTGTTGGGCAGAAAGTGTTCTTGTCTTGTTTGTACTTGGCTAGTTCTTGATAACATGCAACTATGAAATTTGGACACAGGGCCCTGTGCTGGGACTAACTGTATTCATTCTGTGGATTTGTCCTCATTTCTAAGCTCACATCTGCCAATTTCATTCTGATAGAGATCTTAGAAATTACCTTAAGATTAACTTGAGGAAAAAAGAGAAAAGACACTTAGATACAAATCATAATAAGTTAATACATTTATTTTCCACATCAAAATCACCAGTATCCCTCAGAATATAAATTTGCCATGAACTCCATCCTTTTCGTCAGTGAAGACAACCAAGGAAGCATAGCCTGTGTTTCCTTTCGGCTGAAGTGAGTAGAAGTATCAGTGAACATTCCACAGTAGCCCTGTCTTCATAAACTAATTGCAGATAGGACAGTGCAATTTATTGTACCTTTAAAATGTAAGAAGGAAAAAATAATAATCAATAAAGTGATTTTTTGTTGTTGTTACATCCCTCAATGTTAGCGTTCTTTTACTGAGTACATGTTTACATGTGCCAGGCTCTTAGAAAGTATATCAGGAAATCTCATTTTCAACAACGTGGGTGGATCTTGAGGGGATTATGCTAAGAGCAAGATAAATACCATATGATCTCACTTATATGTGGAAACTAAAAAACAAACAAACTTGTAGATAACAGTGAACAGACTGGTGGCTATCAGAGGCAGATGGGTGGAGGTATGGGAAATGGGTAAAGGTGGTCAAAAGGTATAAGCTTCCATCTATAAGATAAATAAGTCCTAGAGATGTACAGTATGGTGACTATTGTTAACAAAACTTTATTGCACATTTGAAAGTTTCTAAGAGAGTCGATCTTAAAAGTTTTCATCACAAGAAAAACATTGTAACTGTGTGAGGTGATGGATGCTACATTTATGGATGGATGTAAATTCACAATATATACATAGATCAAGTCATTATGTTATAAACCTAATACAAATACAATATTATATATCACTTGTATCTCAATAAAACAAAGTAAAATAAAATAAAATAGTCAAATGTATAGAAGCAGAGAGTAGGATGGTGGTTGCCTGGGGTGTAGAGGGAAGGTGAAATGAGAAGGTATTGGTCCAAGGTTACAAAATTTCAGTTAAGCAAGATGAATGCATCCTGTAGATCCAATGTATAGCATTTCTTTTATCTGTAGAAGTAAAAATTTTAGTGGCTGGTTCATTATATCAGCATGTTTTTATTGCAATATGGTACTCATTTAAACACTTAAAAATGGAATGTGTACAAAGATTAAATTAAGACACAGTATATTGGCTAAATATTTGGTTTTTATATAAATAAAGGTCATAACCACACTGTTGACATGATGATCAGAGTTAACATTAATGTACTGTATACCTGAAATTTGCTAAGAAGATATATCTTAAATCAACAAAGTGAATTTTAATTTTTTATCTTCTCCTCCACTTATTACTGGGAAAAATGGTGACAAAGGTAGCTTTTAACTACCTTACAGGTAGTACAATTTGTGTAGGTGTGATGATTTCACTCTTTCAAATATAGTTAAGCCACAATAGCTCTAAATATTCTTAAAAATCATTTTTGAAGAATCCATTACAATGCTTCTGTTTACTAATCAGCAATAAAAAATGCTAATGGGCAGAATGACCAGGGAATCCTTTATTTCATCAAATCTAGTGCATTAAAGGAAATGATGTCCTTTTGATGGATTTTTAAAATATAGCCTACACTCAGAAGTTTTTGATTATTTAAGAGTAAGCTTCAAATGACAAATGCTGGAGAGGCTGTGGAGAAAAGGGAACCCTCCTACGCTGCTGGTGGGAATGCAGTTTGGTGCAGCCACTGTGGAAAACAGTATGGAGATTCCTCAAAAGACTAGGAATAGAGTTACCATATGACCCAGGAATCCCGCTCCTGGGCATATATCCAGAAGGAACCCTACTTCAAAAAGACACCTGCACCCCAGTGTTCATAGCAGCACTATTTACAATAGCCAAGACATGGAAATAGCCTAAATGTCCATCAGCAGATGACTGGATAAAGAAGATATGGTATATTTAAACAATAGAATACTGTTCAGCCATAAAAAATGACAACATAACACCATTTGCAGAAACATGGATGTCCCTGGAGAATGTCATTCTAAGTGAAGTAAGCCAGAAAGAGAAAAATACCATATGAGATCGCTCACATGTGGAATCTTAAAAAAAAAAAAAAAAAAGAACATGAATACAAAACAGAAACAAACTCAGACATAGAATACAAACTTGTGGTTGCCAAGGGATAGGGGAGTGGGAAGGGATAGACGGGGTGTTCAAAATTTGTAGATACTGACAGGCATATGTAGAACAGATAAACAAGATTATACTGTATAGCACAGGGAAATATACACAAGATCTTGTGGTAGCTCACAGCAAAAAAAAAAAAATGTCAATGAATATATGTATGTGCATGTATAACTGAAAAATTGTGCTCTACACTGGAATTTGACACAACATTGTAAAATGATTATAACTCAATTAAAAAATGTTAAAAAAAAAAAGGGATAAGCTTGAGTTTCCTTAAAATTCATATTTCTACAGAGGAGAGATTTTTCCGGGTTCCTTTTCGTAGCAGAGAGTCTGGACAAATTAACAAACGTTAAAATGAAAGGTGAGTCTTGCTATTATGTCACTGGCAGAGAGCTTCCACACACGGAGATGCTCCTCATGCATGATAAATCCACATAGCTAGGCTATGTAATCAAAGAAAAGGGAGAAGAGACAGGGACTCAGAAATGGGAGCATGAAGTTAATGATTTTAAACAATGAGTATGATCCTTTGTTGAGTCTGATCTAAAGTTCTGCATTAAAGAATTTTAAAATATTTATTGCATTAATGTAGCAGCCGATGGTCTAACTGCGCAGAAACCAATACACAGGCTATAGCCTCACCATTTTTGTGCATAGCGTCACAGACTTAGAGGGAAACCATAAAAATATAACATTAATGGGAATCAAAATAGGGTTCCCATTTCCACCATATTTGTAATATTTATATTAATTCAGGTTCTCTACTCTATGTCTCAATACTAGTCTTAACAATGATGACTATAGTTGTTTGAGTGTAAATGCCCACATAACTACTCCACATACTGAGACTTACAAAAATAAACCCTGCATCTGGTCTTAACATTGGGTAAGGTAAATGATCGGTACTTCTGCTTTTGAAATGAAACACTGTGGTTAGTTCTGACTTCACATACTGAGCACAGGCCACTCACAACACTCATGCCTGGTGGCAGGGATGGAAGCTGTAGCTACCCAGGGCAATGAAGGCTTGTCTTCTGTTATCTCTCTGGCCTTGCTGGGCACTGGGATGATTTAAAGTTGAGCTTAGTCTCGCGAGCAAAAGGGAAAATCTCGTGAGACTTGGTAAGTTCTAGGTTGTCTGCTAATAGGCAAGAGATGTGCCTAGGGCTTAAAGTGAGGAATGGTAGCTGTTGCCACAGTGCGAGGTTGCAGTGAAGAATGCCAGAAGACCGTTGCAGGGTAGCTGGATTCCCCAGCTCTCTTGCTGTGGACTGTGGACAGTTTGAAAAACCAAAATAGACCAGGTTTTGTTTCACACACTACGGAGCAAGACAATTGTGGATGCAAGACAATTGAACGTACTGGGGGAATTGAAGATGGCGAGAGGTTCTACAAATATTTAAAATTTCAACCTCAAGCATCAGGAGTGGGCAAGGTGTTGACTTTTGTGTGTTTTTTTTTTTTTTTTAAACACTCTTTTTTTTTTTTTTCTTTCTTTCTTTTTACATTACCCCTTCCTCCTTCTTTTGTTCAGTTTTCATTCTCTTTTCTGATATGGAAAGTCACAGTTCATATGCGAAGTCTAAATCATCTAAAGCAAATCAGGCCAGAAATGGGCTGATAATGAGCCCTCCCCCCCCGCCCCAAAGTGTGCTTGTGTTTTACAGGTGAATCATCAGGGTGATGATGGGGTCTAAAGATTCTGTTAGCATTACAGAAGCTCTCCGGAAGCAATTTACTTTTCCTTTCAAAAATTTTTTACTCTAGTTATGTAGAACCTTGATTATTAATTGAGATTGGTGTAGCGGAAGCTGAGCATGATGATTTTTTCCTTTTTCTGTTTTGTTTGTTTATTTGTTTGGTTTGTTTTCCTCAAAGATCTTCTGAAATACTCTATTTACAGTGTCTGTCTCCATATCTTATAAACCGCAATTCTCTTATATTTGATCATTCAACAGATATGTATACAAAGCCTACTATGTGTCAGGGACCGTATTGGGTGCCGTTAATAGATAAGAAAATGATTGCTTTTACAGAGCATACATTCATTTGCTCTGTTTGCTCCAATTATGCTATGCACAACTACTCAAAGCACATCTTCGCTGAGTGCCTAATGTGTGAAGACCACTGTGGTAAGTGGTTTTCAACTTAGAAATTTGTAATGTGAAAGCTCTCAACTTTCTTCCTTATAAAGGTTCTGTTTACAAGTAAATTGTTTGACATTTTGATTTTTAACAAATTAAATAATTTTATAAATTTTTTATAGTAGTAAGATCTAATATATCTGCCATATTACCTGTTTGTACTAAAACATAGTAAAAATCAGTACTACCTTTCCAGTTCGGGACAGAGTCTCAGTTATCCAGAGCTATCAAGAAATTCAGTTTCACAGTCCCTCTGGGTCTCAGGAGTTTATAGAGGGACAGAGCAAGACTGCCATTCCAAGAGCCATTCACATTGAATTGTGCGTAGTTGATACCTCTGCCTCTGTGTTAATTTAATGGAAGCAGATAGGAAGGAAATGAGAGAGGGAGTGGAAAAATGAGTGTATTGACTTTGTGAAGGAAAGAAGACAACAGCAAAATAATTTCAAATTTCATATTGTCTTGACCATTGTGTGGTCCCTGACCCTTTTCCCCACGTTTTGATGAGCTGTCATTTGTACACTTCCTATGATGTGCCACACATTTGGGGAGGGGCTACAGAGAAGATTTCTTTGATGCTAAGCTGGATAGAGCAATACTCACTTTAACAGAGTGAGAGGGAGGACAGGATTGCAGTTACCCGTGGATGTCTTCCTAAGAGCTAATATGGTTATTAGGAGCTGAGACCCAGTGAGGATCTTCTCCAGGTTTTTAAATCTGTGAGTGTGAGGGAGGAATCTCCCAAATGGAAAAGACTTGGACAGAGTAGCCTTCTGTGGACTCTTCTCACTGTAGATGTGGACACACACCTGCGTCCACACAAACACAGCACACAGGCATACATTCCTTCCTCCCACACTGGTTATTGTTGTGGTGAGGCTTTGGGGCGGATGGCTGTTGATTCTGCCATCCCAGTGTCCATTCTTCCTTCTTGAATCAGAACCTGACTTCCTGTTGGGGATTCCTTCCCATTTCAGTGATGCTGTGTCCACCTCTCCTCAGCCAGCAGCTCCTGTGGGCCAATCTGCACATTCTGTCTCCACTGGACATAATACTTCTGGGATAAACATATGCCCCAAGTCTGGCCAATAAGGATTAAGTCTGGGATTTTCTTTTGAGCTCAAAATAAAATGACTTTTTTTTTCCTAATAGAATCCTTAAGATGATATAAACAGGAAGCTACAAGGGGTCCCAATTGTAGATGGAAGTGACATGAGAATAAGGCCCACCAGAGAGAAGTAGAGCAGAGAAAGATAATAGTATTTAAGTCTTGATGATATTATTGGAAATCCTGGATCAAGCAATGCCTGAAGCCACATACCAATGAATCTTTGGTCATAGGAGCCAGTTAATTCTTCTTTTCTTTTCTTAAATTAAGTGAATTGAATTTTATTCTCTTGCACAAGAAAAGGTTCTGACTCTTACACATTGAAAGTTTATTATTTTCTCTTTAGATCATTTTCCTCTCTTGTTTCCTAGTTGTTATTGGGAAGCCAGCATGAAATTCTTTAACTTGTTTCTTACTTACATCCAATAAACACTTCTCCAAAACAGAGTATCACCAAGGGAAGGTAAAGTTCACAAGAAGAGAAGGCTGAGTATGCAAAAATATCTGTGAACTTTTCAATTAGTTTAAGGTAAAATTACCTTTTATCTTTTTTGATATATAGAGAAAGAAAAGCTGTTTGGGGTATTTGAGGTGCATCTATGTGTACTTAGATCTTACAGTAGCTTTTGCCTCATTCTCTTCTTTTTGTCATGCTCTCACTACTTTCTCTTTATATGAAATTTCTTATTAGACATCCTTGCCTCAAATTCAATATGCCATATCAAAACCCATTATCATTCCTCCAAACATAATACTCCTATTCTTTTTTGTTTTAATTTTTGTTTATGCCTCTATCATTCAGCCCTACACATAACCTAGAAATGGGAGAGTTGAATTTGACAACTTCTAATCTCACTGTCTTAGTCAACTCAGTCTGCCATAACAAAATATCAAAGACTGGGTGACTTAGGCAACAGAATTTTTTTTGACTTTTTTTTTTTAATTGAAGTATAGTCAGTTATAATGTGTCAATCTCTGGTGTACAACACAATGTCCCAGTCATGCATATACATACATATATTCGTTTTCATATTCTTTCTCATTAAACATTATTGTAAGATATTGAATATATTCCCTGTGCTATACAGAAGAAATTTGTTTTTATCTATTTTTATATATTGTGGCTAACATTTGCAAATCTCAAACTCCCAAATTTATCCTGTCCCACCCCCTTTCCCAGGTAACCATAAGATTATTTTGTGTTTGTGAGTCTGTTTATATTTTGTAGATGAGCTCATCAATGTCTTCTTTTTTTCTTTTTTTAGATTCCACATATGAGTAATATCATATGGTATTTTTCTTTCTCTTTCTGGCTTACTTCACTTAGAATAATGATCTCTATGTCCATCCATGTTGCTGCAAATGGGATTATTTCACTTTTTATGGCTGAGTAATATTCCATTGTATAAATATACCACAGCTTCTTTATCTGTTGATGGACATTTAGGTTGCTTCCATGTCCTGGCTATTGTATGTAGTACTGCTATGAACATTGGGGTGCAGGTGTCTTTTTGAAGTAGGATTCCTTCTGGATATATGACCAGGAGTGGGATTGCTGGATCATATGTAAGTCTATTTTTAATTTTTTGGGGAATTTCCATACTGTTTTCCATAATGACTGTACTAAACTACATTCCTACCAGCAGGTATAGGAGAGTTCCTTTTTCTGCACACCCTCTCCAGCATTTATTGCTTGTGGACTTTTGAATGATGGCCATTCTGACTGGTTTGTGGTGATACCTCAAAAAGATTAGCAATTCTCTGACAATTAGCGATATTGAGCATTTTTTCATGTGCCTATTGGCCATTTGTATGTATTCACTGGAGAATTGCTTGTTTAGTCTTCTGCCCATTTTTGGATTGGGTTGTTTGCTTTTTCGTTATTAAGTTTTATGAGCTATTTATATATCCTGGAAATTAAACCTTTGTCAGTCATATCATTTGCAAATATTTTCTCCCACTCCATAGGTTGTTGTTTTGTTTTACTTATAGTTTCCTTTGCTGTGCAAAAGCTTATAAATTTAATTAGGTGCCATTTGTTTATGTTTGCTTTTGTTTCTATTGCCTGAGTAGACTGCCCTAGGAGGATATTGCAAGATTTATGTCAAAGAATGTTTTGCCTATATAAACATGAATTCTTGAGTTATCAGTTCTATCAATTTCAGCAAATTTTGAACTTACCAAGGCTTTGATTTCTTCATCTGCAAACTTGTGTAATAATAGTACATATCTCCTAGAGTCATTGTGATGATTAAATGATATAATTCAGGTAAAGTGCTTAATGTGGTCCATGGTGCATAATCAATTCTTATCATTTCTAATAAGTTACATGGTAAAAGTCAAATCTCTTTGAAAAATGTTGGCTAACCAAGTTAAAGAATTTTCTTCACTGTATGACTTCTCAGAACTTTTAATATCCCAGTGAACACATTGAATTTCTAAAGGGTAATGGGTTCCGTAGTATTTTCCAGGCTTATGTGACAATGGTTCTATTTTATTATAGAACATATCATGGAACTACTCTTTCATGCCACTCACTTAAGTAAGTGCTGCTTTAGGTGACTATTATTAAACTAAAATAGAATTAGAATAAAAAAAATTGAGAAAGGAAAAAGGAGCACAGGCAAGGCAGGTGAAAGCAAAAAAACAGTGGTACAGCTACCAGCTTAGAGCAAATAGATTCATTAATGAATTTCTATACTATTCTGACACACTGGCTGTCTTTACCCCAGGGCCTGCTGAAGTTTTGAAGTTTCTAAGGCTCCTCACAAAATTGCCATCATAGTTATAGGTATTCTCTGCAGGAATTACAAGTAGACATTCAATCATCTAAATGTCAAAATTGGAAAATTTCTTTGAGGGAGATAGGTTTTTAAATGGTTTGTTGCAATGCAAGTCAAATTCTTAAGATGTTGTTGTTTCACTTATCCCCTTTCTATTAGTTTTATAATTTTAAAATTTGTATATAATACTTCTTCGGAGATATGAATGCCTTAAGAAAAAGGTTGATTGTCCCTAATTTATATTGGAATGACATAGGAGCCATTTTGCCATTATGAAATTTTGGCTCAAAATCATATGCCAAAGAGCTGCTTTTATTTGTTAGCTCTAGGGGGAGGGTATAACTCAAGTGGTAGAGTGCATGCTTAGCATGCACGAGGTCCTGGGTTCAATCCCCGGCACCTCCTTTATAAATAAATAAATAAATCTAATTATCTCCCCCCTAAAAAATTTAGAAAAGAACAATATTTGTTAGCGCTATGATTTTTATAATGTTCAACTTACCCTTTTATCTTCTATGATTAACATATTTTATAAAGCTTCATCAAAGGACAAGACCTAAATAAACACAGGATATTGGCTACTGAGTTGCAGTTTAGCAATTGCATAACCAAGGAATTTGATGGAAACTAAAAGCAGTCATTTTTCTGAACTGCATTATTTGAATGCAAATTATATTATGAAAGTTTTAAAACTAGCATTACATAAAAATTATTAATATTTGCTATAGCTACTTCTTTACCTCTTTCATTATTACACTGAGATAAGACAAAGCTATTCAATTTTATTTTTTAACAAATGTTTATGGAGTGCCCACTGAGGGCAAAGTTCGTTTTTAGGGGTTGTGAGTGATGATGTGTCAATCAGTAGGGCTCAGAAAAACAAGAAAACTACAAAAAAAGGATGTTAATAAAAACTGTGGTAAAGCATAAGAATGACATTCATATGGTATTCTATAAAGGAAAAGATCCACTTATTAAAAAAAAATCAGAGGACATGGTATTCGCTGGATATTTGAAGAGTGGAAAAGATCTTGAAAAATGGAGACAGCGGAGATGGTTATTCAAGTAGAGGGAAAACTTTGTCGTGCTTCCTCGTGTACCTTAGTAAGCGATAGTCTTGTAAAAATGACAATTTTTTTGAATTTAGGTTTTAATAAAGTGAGAGTTTAAGAAGTGCCCAAAATGGTAAAGTTGTGCAAAGCCAGCAGTGGTGGCAGGAAAGGATGGCTTGTGGGGTCTATGATCTTCATGATTCCTATCACTTCTCCCAAACCCATCGCGATAACAAGACATCGCAATTTAAAAACTTATGTGCTTGCAGTGAAACTGTAGCTTTCAGATAAATGTTCTAGTTCGAATTTTTAAATTCATTTCCAGCCTTTTCTATGCAGAAAATTTGAAATCATTAATGAGAGTCAGTTTGCTTTCTAACAGTAAAATATGAAGTTAAATGTAATGATGAAATGAGCTACTTTTAGAAATTATCAATTTAAATAATTTGGAAACACCCCAATTAGAAAGAAAGGAACTGTGAGCTGTGTGTGACTTCTTTGTTTGGCTTCCTGGCAGCTGCTTAGAAATTCAGGTGAGCCCAGTGCCTACCTCCTCTGCGCTACTACGGTACCCGGTTAGCACTTGTCAGGACATATTGAAATGATTTGACATTCCATTTGAGAGCAATGACCTCTTCAAAACCAGAGACTGTCTCATTTGTCTTTACATTTTAGGTGGTACTTCACTGCTTAACTTATAGCAGCTGCTCTGTGAATGCCCTGTATGTGTGTGTGAAATAATAATACTTAAAATTTACTGATGTCTTATCATGCTATAAATGGAAAGCCCACTGTGTTAAGTGATTTTCATGTTTATTTCATTTAAGCCTCAACAACCTTACGCTGTAACTACTTTCATTATCCCCAGTGCTCAAGTTCACAGTCCCAGAGGTAGAACAGGGATGCAGGTTCAAGATTCTGACTCTACAGCTCTGGTTCAGAAATCCTCCCTCTATGTTCCTTCCTGATGATTAGGCTCTGAATACTTCCAGAAGTGGGAAACCCACTAGAAAACGTTGTCAGACATTTGAGCATACATGGGCTTCCTGGCAATTATTATTCAGCCCTTTGAAAAAAAAAAGGGCATAGTTCTATTCCACAAAATGATCACTCCAAATCTGTCTTCTGTAAGTTTTCTTTTCTTCAGAATAAGCACTTCCAATTTCTTCAGTGTTATTTTATACATTATAGTCTTTAAAGACATAGCATTGTTATTTTCTTAATGATACTGTATGCTTGCTCAGAAACACATAGTTGGTTTTACACTATCAAATGCAAGCCTATCAGGCTAGAATCTTAGTTTTGTTGCCCCCTACTACATCTCAGCTTACAACAATTTACAAATTTAATTTATTAAAAATGGATATAGGAAATCTTAGCTCAAAGAGTTGTAAAAAATAAATGACACAATTTACTTGAGTAAATTTTGAAAATATAATACATTATATTAAAGTACTGCATTATTAATATTTCCTAAAATTTCACTTATGAAAATTTCATAAATTTAATTGATGAAAGCCTCTTTGATTATTTCTCATGCCTGTTTGGCTTACTAGTTTGTTGTTTACAATTTCCCATTTTTTGATAGAGTATTTTGCTCTAATACTACTTCTATTGTTTCTTTCAAAAAATGGATTAAGCTACTTGAGGGCAGGACAGATTCAACATTTCTTTTATATGTCTGGATAGCTTAATCATAAAAAAAAAAAATTACTTGGAGGATAACCTAAGTGGCCAAGAGTATATAAGTAAGTTGACACCTTGAAATACAGTTGTCAAATATGACAAAACAAACAAACAAAGAAACAAAGACATTTCTCCCTGACAACAGAGTTCTGAATTGAAATCTAAATGCACTAATTTGACACTGTTGTAGTAGTAATTGCTTGAGTATTTCATGGTTTAATGTCTAGTTAAGCTCTGGCAGATAAGACCTATTTTATAAAAATGTCTCTATTATCATGGTGTGCAATAGATCTCTATCTTTTTTTTTTTTAACCATGGAGTTTAAGTAAGATGCATTTGGTACTCAGTGACAATTAAAATGAATAGGTAACTTATGAGTGCATACCTTAGGACAAATATATGGCAAGATTTGTCTTCTGTATTCAAGTCTACTGTATTCTCTCCTAATATAATATTGCTTTCAGCAGAAGTATATATCATGGAAGAAATCTAATATGGTCCATTGATTTAGCAGCATTCGACAATCCTTGATATTTCCCTGAAAGATTCTCCATGACACTGAATGGAGACAAATGGTTTTTCTCAGGTATAGCAAATTTTACTGTCTTATGCTTTATTTCTGATGGAATTTAAGATAACTCCAACAATTTGAAACTTAAAAAGCATGTTCAGCTCTGAAGGAAGTCTTTATGCTAAGTGTTAACTTAAAGTCTCTATCAGCATTAGAGGGAGATCTTTCCCAGATCACTTCCTGTTCATTAAAGTACAGGGGAAAAAAATCACATTTTAAATAAGGCAGGTTTCAACCCCTCTCAGAGATTTATTCCTAGAGTGGTTTTCTTTGTGGATCACTGGAAACAGATTATTGCAAAGAAAATAAACTTGTGAACAGTCAATGATGATTTATTACAACTTTCCAGATGACTCTAAAACAGTTATTTTTTAACATACTTTTCATTTTGAGAAGAAAAAAAATTCATTCTTACATTAAAATATTTTCAAATCTGCCCCCATTTTTTTTTCCCAATTCTTAAAAGGAAGAGTTCTCTAAATTGTAGTAATCGTGTTTTGGAATTCATCACACATGGTGGGCAATGATTTAAATGTTGTCTCAAAAATATTCTACCATTAAAGTGATTTTTCTTAAAGCTTATCAAAGAGGAGGCACAGCAACCAGTCTTCCAGCCTGTACAGAAACAGCAAGTGCTGACAAGCTGGTTAATAATTCAAGCATCTTTTTAGTGGATTGTGTCTATCCTTAAATTTGAGTTTTATAGCAATGTTCAAATATGCTACCTCCAGTTCTTTGCAATTTTGTTTTATTTTTTTAGAACTTTGTATTTCCTCTTATCATGTAGCAGACTGCTTTGGAAACTTATACCAAACACGTCTGCTAAAGCACCTCGGTTATTTTTACTTCATTCTGCATAGGTGTTTTTTCACAGCATCCAAGAAAAAGTCATCTCAGCTAGAATGAAATAAAGCCCATTGCTAAAAAAAAAAAAGCATGTATCTTTAATATTTTTCCTTTCTAGTAAAGAAACCATGTGATTTATTTCATAACTGGGCCATAATTTTTGTCTGTAATTTTGACCAAACTATTTAGCCTCTTTATCTCAATGTTCTTCATGTTTAGTTCAAAGTGAAACTTAGGTGGAAAAAAATATAGGCAGAAAAATGAAAAAATTGTTTAGTAATACCAATACGGCAATGAACTGTTGAATTGTATAAACAGTCCAGGTTGGGGTTTATTCATGGAAATTACTGAAACAGCAATTCTTCATTTACAAGATGAGAGTTAGTAATATAGTCACAGGGCTATTCAAGTATTAATTGAAATATGAATGGTAAAGCAAGTCATTAATGTAGATCCTCAATTTCTCTGTTTCCCTTTACTTTCTTTGTGTGTGTTAGCACTTTACCTGTTGTTTGCAAGTGGAGTTGTTATTCTGACTCAAAGATGATAGTGAATTGAAGGTTAAAGTTATTCTTCTCATTTCTTATTCCTACCTAGTAATTTCTGAATTTCAGGAAAATCTGGTTTTGTGGGTGTGTTTTCAAAGCAAAAATATTAATTAAAAGAGTCTCTCTCTCTCTCTTTTTTTTTTTTTTTTTTTTTTTTTTTTACTTAGAATAGGGCTGAAAAAAATAGTCTATAGAACGCAGGAAGTATTTTATTTCAGAACCGTTAAAGTACCTTTTGATAAAATAATATCCCTAGAAATGCGAGCCAGGGGCAGATGGATATCAACACCAAGGAATGCAAAGGTTTTATTTAAATAAAGTGTTGGAAGGAATCTGGGGAATTTAATTGGATTATTTTAAAATCTGAACTATTTCAGAGGATCTGATAAGTTTACTCTAATTAGTTGTGCTTTATCTTTGATTTCAAGTATTTTAAGCTATACAGTTTGGTTCTTTTCAGCTTCTTTGCTGAAACAGTTTTAGAAATCGGTCATTTAAAAGATAAAGGAATTATATATTGTGACATCAACCAGCCACAAGAGGGAAGTCTTGACTATTTTAGAAGTAGTGTACATATAGGGAGGGGTCCCTTTTTGCAGAAAACAGAAATTAAAAGCCAAATAAACAAAAAAGGAGATAAAAAAGTATTTTTATCTTTTTTTTTTCTTTTTGATATATCCTGATGTTATATCTACAAAGAAAATTGTTTGTAAGTCTGGTACATTATTAGACGTTACAAATGTAGAATAGTACTTTTGTCACTCAATGTGTTTTCTTGAACACTTAAACCATTTGTTTTCTGTCTAATTCAACATAAATCTACTTAAAATATGTATATATATGTATCCATGTATACATTATTACCCATACATCTGCATCTTTTTCACAATATAATTCATAAGAGTGATGATCATTTAGGTCATGCACACAGCGTAGTACTGTTAGTTCTCTCTGGTGTTTATTAGTAGCATCTTTGGAATGAATTCTGGAACGAATTCTGACTCTGTTTTATCCTCCTTGAGAATCCTACTTGTATAATTACAGGATTTAGCATCTTGGGTATACATTGGCCAAGAATAAATGAAAAGGATAAAGCATTTAAAAAGATCAGCTATTAAGCTATTTGGAAATTCACAGTGGAAGAAAATGCCGAAACAGACACTGAGCTCTGGAATGGCATGTTTTAATGGAAAGGGATTTTGTTGGAAGTTTTTGTTTAAATTCACTATTGGATCATTTCTGTTTGAATTCGTGATCACTCACCAAATACTCAGTCATACCTGGTATAATTAGCCAATGTAATCATATTATCTACTGAATAGATAATGTGCTAGGGATTTGTTGCAGAACATGAACACAGAACTCTTAAACCGTGACTTTGATTGTTAAGGACTTCACTGATGACTTAGGCAATAAGTAATAAATATTGTTTAATGTCTGTATCAGTTTAAAAAGTACGCAATTTTGTTCTTCAGCTTTTCATTGAAAAAAGGTAGTCAACTTCTGTGAAAATTTGAAGTATTTCCTTTCATATAGATAAAAAGAATATTACAAAGGCCTTTAATATGTATAGAATACATATAAATTATGCTGTCTATCTCCATATTCATCACTACACCCTCTTAAGTTTGTATGCTTTGATGTTGTAGATTCTTTGAGTGTATTAAGAATTTATCATGTTATTTTCTCCAATTATTTAGGGAGCACTTGTTTTGGCCTAACTACTAGTAACCAGTTCAACTTGGTTAGTGACCTGGTGATAACCCAAAGAGCTAAATGGTTTACCTTTGCTTAGACTTAACTTTGTATCTAAGTGCATCTCTATACTCTTAGCTGAAAGTCATAAGATTATTTCATTTAATATTTGGTAAAATTATTTTCTCTTTTATAGTAGAATAATATACAACATATTGAATATCATACAATAATCCCCAATGTTTAAGTAAGTTCTGTTTTGGCTAATATTTTATTTAATATCGACATTGTTTTGATTTTCTTTTGGTCCTGTAAGTAGTTTAATAAATTGTGATGTGTGTATATTTTATTGGAACAGAGCTCATCAATTTCCGGTTTGAATGGAGTTTATTCTACTCTCAGAACTTTTTTTTTTAAAGCATACAATTAGCCATCATTCATGTTCTGAAGGACTTTTAATGGCAGGACAAATAGACTCTGTTACGTTTTCGTCGTATTAGGATGGGTCACTTACAAATAATCCTGCTTTGATTAGGCATTCATTTAACAGTGCAAAATTTGTATGGAGAGCATTCTTAACATGTCTCTGGCATTCGTTTTCATCATCAATCAAAAAATATAGCAGTAAAGAAAGAACGTTGAGAAAGGACACAGAATGTTTATGCATAGTTCTAGCAGAGAAAAATGCTTTTATGAAAGATGTGTTTTGTCTTAAACTGTATGTAAGCCCAGGTATAAGTCCACATAAGGCACTTTTATTTTTGATTAAGCCTTCAAAATTAAAGCTAAACCATATCTAATGGTGGAACAGGATTTAGTATTAATAAAAGATATATTACAGTCATACTACTGATTTAGACGTTAAGGTAAGCAGAATTTCAGCTGCTAGCCTATGGTTACATAAAGAATTAGTGAGCAGAATGAAAGCTGTTCAATTCCCAAATAACTATTCCAATTACTGGGGATTAACACTGTCTTATTTTCTCCTTGTTCTCTGAGTGTATCACATGAATGTGCATTTGTAGAAACCTCAATAAATTATTATTCTGAGAGAGATGTTATCAAACAAAAATCAAAGCCTCTTTCTTGAGTGTCATGTAATGTGTATTTTAATATTGTATACTAGCATTTTAAGCAACTTTATTATAAAGCAAATGATTATTATGAGTTTAGCAGCTAATGATTATTTTTCTAGCAACACATTTGGTATAGCACAGGACAAGTTTTTTTGTTTTGTTTTGTTTTGTTTTATTACTATCTATGAATTGAACTTGTTTTCCTCCCAAAGTATCATTGGTGGTCTCTGAAATTAAATCTTTCCATCATCTTCAACAAAGCATTGATTAATTTATGAAAGCCACATGTTTGCATTTAAAAATCAAACTGCAGCTTCATCCTCACAGACTCACATTTTTTAGCTGAGGATTGCTAAACGTTTCAAGCCATAGCATTCTCCCCATTTTACAAAGTTATCACAGATGTCTAATAAACACGTGTACTGGCAGCGTTAGGATACTCCTCATATATTCGGGAAGTGAGTTTGTAATGGAGAAATTAACCTCAAATTTCCAGAAATACTTACTCTTACATTACTGTAGGGCTTTATAGAGCTGAATGATCTATCAACAAATGTAGGGCATCTGACCATTTACAGAGCTTGGTGCCCTGATTAGACTTGTAAAGGATTGTTTGGAGGCAACATTATGAAGAAAAAGGGGTTCTTTACCCCATTTAACTGATGTAGTTTTATGTCTTTATGAGACACACGTGGTCACATCAAATTACAAGTTAACACATCAGAGATTAGCCAGAAGGAAGAGAAATTTTGATTTTTTTTTTTCAGCTGTCAGCCTTTGAACCCTTTTTCTGGTTTGGGTGGGAAGCAGCACTTACCAAAGGCTCCCCCTGAACTCTGGCAACCACAGTTTGAATATATGGTCTCACTGCAACCAATCAGATGGGCTTGCATAAAACTTAAATTAGCTGGAGTTGTTTCTGTTATTTGAAACCACAAGTCCTGGCTGGATCTTCAATTTACTTAGAGGTTATGTAATGTATCATCATCTACCCCAGAAGGAGAGTGAATGGGGCTCTATTAAAGATTATGCCATGACAAAGGGTGTAGACCAGGACTGTCTTGTTTAAAGGCAGTATCTGATCATCCTTCTTAAACGGATACCTACACTATAAGCAGACACCAATTTAAAATACTAGCCTCCTGGCAGAATTTAGACTTTACCTTGCAGCTCTTGATTTGAAAGACATCCAATTTTTGAAGAAATTAATCTATAATGGTAATGGTCCAATCACCAGGGTTGATATTTTAGAGCAAAAATCTCTTACAAACTCCCTCAAAAGGTACGTAGGAGACCGCTTGCTCAAATGATTCATCAAGCTCTCTAGGGGAAGGGAAATTCCAAAGAGAGCCTTTTCCTCTTCAGAGATAATGAAGCTTTGCTTAGCTCGCTTGCTCTGTTAGTCATCACGTTTCCAGGGTGACACGACAGTGTTTCCTGAGGATTCCTTCTTCACCCGGCTGCAAAACTGATCATCTGGTGACTAGGTAATTACGGGCTGAACTAGGAATCATGCCGGGATGTGAATGTCTAGTAACCACATAGTGTTTGCATTGTAACTAATGAATACTCCCTTGCCTAATGTAACCCAATCTAATTACCCATAAAGCTTCGGGTAATTTTCCCTTGACCCTCAACTTTGTACATTTAGCTGCTTCTCTACCCAATACTGAATGATAACTCAACAGAGAGTAGTGAGCATGAAGAGAAAGGTGGGTCCCTCTGCAATATGTCATCATGCTGTATGGTGTTTTAATCACAGCACATCAGTTGTTTCGGTAAGGTCTCATTTACTTACCCAATTATTAGTTGTCATTTGGAGATGAGCCCACCCAAGAAAGAATACTTTGAATAGTTTCCCATTTCTCTCTTTGGCTTCTGTGCATCCGTTCTTTTGTACAAATTGAATTAGCATCCACTGTAAGAAAAATAAAGGATAGTGAGGCCACTTCAATGAGCGAGGAAAGCAAACAAATGTGTCTCACTGGACTGTGAGTTCTGGAACAATGCCTGACTCACCTCTGTATTTCCCAGTGCCCAGTACCATGCCTGTAGTGTAGGACAATGTTCAATAGATATTTAAGAAAAAAGTGACACAGGAGAGCTTCATGATCAGTAACACTCCATACCTCCAGAATCACATCCCTAAAAGGCAGAATGCCAAAAATATTTCTCTTTTAAACATCATGATACACAGAAGGGGGGAAAAACAGGTAGATATCACACTTCAGTTTAAAATCCAGTCCTGCACTAATGACATCACTGGGGATACTCTTGACGGCAATCAAAGCTGGTCCTTTCTTCAAAGCTGGGTGCCTAGAGCAATGATTCTTTACTCTTGATGACCCTAGGGCAGTGCCATTTGTACGGTGATTTCCTTCTTCCTGTGTTCACATGCTTTGAGATTATTCCAGGTTCATACAAAGGATGATATCTAAGCATGAAAACATGCTATGGAGATGATTTTTTAACTTCTAGTTTTCTGATAGAAACTGTAGGTACTGTAGAAAGGCTGATTATGAGAGTCATTTTAATAAGCAATAAAAGAAAATTTTCCATAGAACTGTTGCCTACAGATTGTGTTCTCTAACATCCATTATAAATAAAACTTGCACGATTTGTCTTCAGTCACCATCCAGGCACTATGCAATCATTCCTAAATCCAAACCTAAATAAGACAGGAAAAGATGTACATTAAACTGTGGTCATGAGACACATGGGTTCTACCATGCAGAGCAGCAGTGACCACTTGATCTACAAAAGTGATGGAGTTTTAATAGGAGGACAAACAAGGAGCTTGAGAGAGAGGCTCTGAGACAAGAAAGAAATCCTTTAAATATACTCAAGTTTGGGTGAAACTAAACATATGGTTGATACCCTTCTGGAGAAATTTGTGATTGGGCCCCTTCTTTGAGGCCATCACTGAGATCCTAGGACCCAAGGCCTTTGTTAAAAACAGGCTTGCAATTGCAGCTCAGTGATCTAGCTTGGTTATTGCTGAGGATGATGATGAATGTGAAACTTCTATCTAAAAATGTAGCCAGAACTGTGTCTGTGAAAATGTTCTTCCTTTCACACACACTGTTGGTGGTTTTTTGTTTTTTTGTTTTTTTGTTTTTTTTTTTTTTAGTTTAATATATTACACTGACTCCCTCCATATGCCCAGAGGAGATACAAAGAAATGAATAAAGATGTCAGTAACTACACTAAGGAAATGGTCTACAACTGAAAGTCAGATGCATTTTGTGCCAGTTTTTGGCTGGAATGGTGACAAGATGCTGGGATCCAAGCTTTAAAACACTTGAAACAGGAATACAAAATCATCCAGACTGTTTCTGGAACTGTATAGCTTTAAGAATTGGATTCTCCCCTGCCACCAACTCATGCAATTTAAGAACTCCTGATCTGCCCTTCCAGGATGACTAAGAAATTGGCTCTCTTGGTACAGTCATAGAAGTCAGATATGAATTTTCTAGGACTAGGTATGTTGGAGCATCTTTGTTCCATTCAATGTTAGAACTGAAGAAGTGTCTGTCAACATGGATTTTGATTCTCCAAATGAATCTCTGCACGGGAATAAGGTGGATGTCTATGTGATTAACTGTCAGTCACAGCTGTCTGCTGCAGTTTGTGGCTGGTGGAGGGAATAACCACCATCTGGAACCACCCAGGCCTGACTCTTGCTAGCCATACACCCATGCTGAATTGTCATCTCTCTCACATTGTTGGAAAATTGGCTGGAATTGAAGTGGAAGACTGACTCTCATTTTGATAAAAAGATAGCCACAAAGTCTTTAAATCTGATAATGTTGTCTTCGTCAGCAGGTTGAAGGTAATCTCTGTGTGGAGATTATCTCAACTAGTCTTCCTGGGATGTTTGCAATACATGATAGAAGACTATAACTTTAGGGTTTTTTTTTTTTTTTTTTGAGACATTTGAAAAAAGGCCATTGGAGCTTCTCCAGAAAATTCTGAAGGTTGTAGCTAATAATGTCAATGCATGGAAAATATTTCAGGAGGAAAGAAATGATTTGCAGCTCATTCTATTTTATGTTTGTGGCAGCTTTAAGTTATTCATCCTTAAAATCAGCACATTTTCAGTGGGAAAAATAACCAAATTCTGACACTGAATTTTGAGGTCATTAAAAAAAAATTAATATGATTTTAAAAGCATCAATTACGACATTGTTGACAACAACAACAAAAGGTTGAAGGTGACCTGACTGTATGCTTGTGCAGTAATTTTTGTGTGATGTGTTTAACATTTCCATCCACTTGACAGGGAACGCAGTGCAACATCACACAAGAAGCATCATCACAAATGGTGTTTGCTGCCACTCTTGTAGAGAAAGAGTGCTAAGGAGTCAGTGATTTAATAGCCAGAAGACTGAATTACTCTCCTGCATCTGGAGCTGCTCTCGGAGGGTCAGGGTTGTGGTCTGTGGATTAGGTAAGAAACAGGGGGAGAGAAAGGAAAACCACGCACAACTGTCTGTGTTATAAATACTCCGATGGCAAACAGGAAACGTTCTTCCCTAAGGACTTGCAATCTGACACCTGTCAAGAACACTAAATTCTTTTTTTTTTAAGAATAAAATGGGGCTAAATTGACCTCCTGTCTTGGAAATTCCTGAAGGGAAGAAGAGAATAGAAATATGGCTTAAGTCACTTTGCTTTAACTTGCTGAGGTTGGAGTCCTAGAGGCTACTGCATTACCTTTTTAACAAAATTAAATGATCCCTTGAGGTTAACAGTAGTAAAAAGCCTGAAAAGATTGTGAGGATTTTTTTTTGATAGAATTTCTATCGGTTATTTAAACAGTATTTACACTGAACATTTTTCTGTTCTAATACCCAGTAAAAACAGCTGAAGTCAGACTAGCAAAAAACACATATAGCAATGAAAACCAAAAGAAGAAATATGAGGATACACTTCAGATAATATAGGATGACGATTTAGGAAACACAAAGCAAACTGTTTCACTTATTCATTCCTTTAACACACTTGTAATGAATTCCTTCAAGAGCTGACAATTCTGGTAAGCACTGAGAGATGCTAGTGTGAGAGAAAAAAATAAAGGCGCATCTAGTCAGGGAGTGGAAATAAATAGTGATTAAAGAATCATAAAAGGAAGTGGAAAATTCTATCTGGAATTATGGCTACAAAAGGATGGTAACTGGATCTTGGCTGTTACAGAGAGGCAGGCACTAAGTATCCCTTAACACAAGCCACTGCATCAATATCACTTATAATAGAAGGGGAATGTTGGCCTGATCAGGAAGCTCAAGGGAGGAGTGATGGTGAAGGATGAGGTCTAATTTCAAAGTGATGGTGAACCAGATGAAAAGCTGGAGGAAGGTAACTGAAGCTAATATTATAAGACACAGTTAATGCTACGTAGGAAGTTTTGAACCTAAGAGTACATTGACCAAGAAAAGCTGATGGAGAGCCAACATTTTGTTTCACAGAATAGTTTTACTGTAAATATAAACATATATATGCCTACAACCCTGACCTTGGTTTTACACAATCTTGTGGATGGAGTTGGACAAAGGGATGGAAAACAAACAGGTGAATCTAGGTTTTAGTCTCTGGAGTTTCAAAATGTAAACTATTAAATGCAATTGACATAAGAGCTATTTATGACATTGTCCCATACAATAAAATGGAGAGTTATGTTTTTTTTTTTTTAAACACAACTAAACTTGGAGGAAAAAAAATCTCTTGGTTCAATGACTGGCTTTGATACTGTCTTTGAAAGTTGTTTGAAAATTCTGATGGTTAACTAATGCAAGGATGAAAACGAAAATATAAACTGACCACTCTGAAGGAAACAGATAGCATCCCTACTTCCATTGTATGTATAGTATTTCCCACCATACCGTCACTTGCACAGGTCGAAAGTACAGCATTATCCTATACTCTTAGCTCTCATTCTGTTGGTTATGAAACTAGTGTACTGCTTCTCAGATGATACTCTCGTAGTTTCTCTCTCTGTTTGCAGCTTTCACTAGTTGCTTATCTCGTCTTTTTAGTGAGGCATTTGTGGCCCACTATCACTTGAACTTTGCCTGCCTCTTCACATTTATAGCTACACCGCCTGGAACACATGGTTCCTAAGGTTGCTGGAGACTGGGAAGAGAGAACGTGGAGAATAAGCACATGTTATATCTGCCCAGGACCATTGGTGACATATCACTTCCTCTCATATTCTGTAGATGAAAAATAAATCACAAAGCTCTTCTAGACGCAGTGCTGTGATTAGTAAAACATTTCATCTTACTAAGCCTCCAGCTACACTACAATTCCCAGTAGAGTGCTATCCCCAGGAAGATGAAATGGGTTAATAAAGACATATTTTATCTAGCCCAGTATCAGAATTTTAGTTTACAATGAGAAATGGATTTCCAGGAATGAGGATATCTACATTTGCATAATCAACATACTTTTTCCCTGTTAAAAAGCAATAGGTAATGTACTATGAAGCATTATTTAGACAATTCCCTTATGATTGAGGAATTGAAGAAATGGGGGAGGATTAATGAACTGTTTACTAGCAGAACTAGAATAACTCGATAACTCAGATGGGGATGATTTTGCCAGTAGTTCCAGAATTTTTAAAGAGGGTTGAAAAAGAATCTCACTCTGTTGGATAGAGCTTCAAGGTTTATATTTTCCTTGCAAATCTCCTTCTTTTCTTTGCTCCCTTATAATCCAATCCCACTCTAGCCTCATCCCAAGCACTGTGATAGAGTCGTTCTTGAAATATACTAATAAACTTAGTCACATTACAGCAAAATTTTCCTGATCAACTCTTCTGAAGCTAATTATGAATATACACGATTATGTGTTCATTTTAAGGATCAAGTCTCCAAAGATTATCTTCTATGTCTCATTTCTGAAGTTTACGAGATTTTACTTTATGGACCCCATATATTAAAAGCTAAAAAGAAATGTCTTAGTGGTAGAATAAGGGCCACCATGGTGTGCAAATCTGTTCAGAGCATTTAGGGAGTATCAAGGCCTCAATGGCACCCCCAAATCATTCTACTTAAATTGGTCTATTCCAGACATATGTGTGGAGAACCCTGTCATCCATGGAAACAGGAAACAAAAAGTAAAACTGAATTCAATTTGTTGTGGAAGAGTTTTATGCCATACAAAAACACAAAGGAATGAAAAAGAAAACAAAGAGAGACTAAGTATATTAAAAGATGGGTATTGCACACAAATACCATTAAGGAAAACAAAACAAAAAAAGGGTGAAAAATGATTTCTGGACATAACAGGAATAAAAAATGGAATTAATAATGGCCAAATAGCTTGTGTATTCTCAGAAGAGCTAGCAATGATCAACAGAACCCAACATAGGTTCACTAAGAATAAGTAATGTTAAATTAATCTTATTTCCTAGTTGGATAATTTTCTTAGGCAGAGAACTCAAGTGAATATTACAGGAAAATAATCTAGCTTTATTATCACTTTTGACAGCCTCTCAGATTATTTTTGTGAACAAGAAGAATGTATGTTAGAGATAGCATATTAGATGCATTTAAAATTGGCATCGTCAATTAAACATTTATGCCAGAAGAATGATGGAGAGAAGTTTCTACAAGACTCCAGTCCTATTCTAAACAATGTTTTAATTAATTATTGGAAAGAAGATATGCGAGGCAGGGCTTATCCAGTTTACCAATAGAACAGAACACTAATTTAATGAATCAAATATTTATTAGGTACCTATTATGTTTCTGGCATTGTGCAAGGAGCTAAAAAACAAATAGATTGACTATGTGAAGGCTATCAAGGAATTTTAAGTTATTATAAACTCAAAATGAGTATATGAGTGGTGGTAAAAACAAGAAAATACAACCTGAGCTTACCTGAATAGTAGGCAAGTAGAATATAGGAAAAGGAAAAGTCGACTGTGGTCTCAGACTGCTTGAGGTTTTCTATGGTCTCTACCACTTCTTAACTGTGTGACCTTGAACAGATTAATTTTTCTAAGCCTCAGTTTTCCTGTCTCTAAAATGGGGTAAGATCTACCTCATGTTTATTTGTAAGAATAAATGGAAGGACCCACGTAAAGTATGAAGCACCCTTGTGCAAAAAGATGCTCACTCAGTAAATATTTGCAATTATTCTTAGTTCACTGTGCAGATCAAGGGATATACATACTGGCCCAGGAGTCTCAAGGCTTATTATGCCTCCAGTCTTGATTCTTCCTACTGCTGAATGTGACACTTTTAACCTATCTTTAAGTGATTATTCTTAGTTCTTGATATTTCATTTTATTAAGAGTATTGAAAAAAATGGAATCCATCCAGAGAAGAGGAACTGAGATGGCCATAGATCTAGAAATGATGCCATAAAAGTATTTTGAAATATGCAAATTGATTCATTAATGCTTTGCTTTGTTCCAAAAAGTTATTTTCAATTACTGACAAGAATGTATGCAATGCAATAGGATAAAAATAGCAAAAGCAATTGAGGCAAAGAAGAAAGAATATAAATGAAATAGGGATTAGTAAATGAATCATGGTTGCATTAAAAGATGAAGCAGGGAAGATTTAAGACCAGCATAGCACACAGTCATCACTAGAAATTGCTTCCTTTTCTCTGACCTTTACCTCCTAATGCTCCAACTCACTTACACAAATGCTTCCACAGCTAGAATCCTTTGACCCCACTGAGACATCCCATCCTTCTGCCCCACATCTTACTTATCAACCTTGTTTCTTCATTTCCGTGTTCTGCAGTTTAGATGGTGTGGTTTTACTATAAGTGCTTACCCCTTTCTCTGTCAGTCATACTCCAAAGCCAAACCAGAACCCTGGATAAACCACAGTATTTGTCTTTCCTTACCTGCGAAGGCAATTCATAACCACATTGGCCAGCCACACCTGAAATCAATGATCATTGAATCCGAATCCGCTATACTTTCTTTATTAGCTTGATATCCCTGCTTAACTATTTCGTTTCTGCTCATCTATTATTGAAAGTCTCTCACTTTCTTCGTAATCTCTTATTTTGCTCTCACTTTGCTTATGTAATCTCAAATTCATTATCTTTCCTTAATTGCTCAATCTGTGAAGCTACCTGCTCCTGAAACACCAGTGTCTCCTTCCTTCCTGTAAAGATGACGTAATGGACTGACCACTTGTTAAAGTCCAGTTTCCTTGTATGTGCTCTGGTTTCTGTCTGCTTCCATCAACTCAAGGAATTCCTGCCTATGGCTTTGATTTTTTCCTAGTACATCATAAATCTCTCCTTTCCTATAGGATATTTCCATCAATGTGAAACAAGCTTTAGTGCCTAATATTCTTTTTAAAAATCTTCCCACAGATGCACAACACCTTTCAGGTATTTTCCTATTATTGCTTTCCTGTTCAATAGCCTCAATTTGCTGAAGAGAGACACGCAGGCCTCTTTGGCTGTAACTCATGTGTTACCCACCTTGGTCTAGATTCTCCCTTCACCACTATTTTAAAAATCTCTAAGGGCCTCTCATGTTACCAAATTCAATAAGCACTATTTTTCTCTAACTCACTTGGTATCTCAACAGCATTTGGCAGATTTGACAAATTGCTCTATTTTAGAAAGACTTAATAATGTCTATGTTATATCATTTTCATACATTCTCCTCTTTCTCACCACAGATGTTTCTCAGTCTCCTTCATTGGCTTTGCGCCTTATGCAATTTCTGTATTGTGATGTTGTCCAAGGCTCCATATTGGGTTCTTATTTCTGTCACTCTGTATGCTTTTACAGAGGTATTATATTCATATCTACGCCTTTAAATGACATTTATATTGTGATGATTCACAAATTTGTATCTTCAGCACAGATATTACCCTTGAACATCAGTCATATGTCCTCCGTTGCCAACCTGACATCCATTTGAACCCCTTTTAGCCAAACAATCTTAGTTGGTCTAAACTTGAACTTTCCATTTCCACTCATTCTAACACCTTTTAAAACCTGTACCTCTGCCAGTCCCTCAGGAAATGGCACTCAAAGGTTACTCTTTATTCTGTTCTTTCTCTCAAATTCTATTTTACTTCATCAACAATTCCAACTGATTCCATTCTCAAGTTAAAAAACAATCATTGAAGTGTAGTTGATTTACAATGTTAGTTTCAGGTGCACAGAAAAGTGATTCAGTTATACATATACATATCTCCATCTTGATTTTCTTTTCAAATTCTTTTCCATTATATGTAATTATAAGAAACTGAATATAGTTTCCTGTGCTAGACAGTAGATCCTTGTTATCTATCTGTCTATCTATCTACCTATCTGTCTATCTACCTATCTATCTATCTATTTATCTATCTATACTAATGTGTCTATTAATCCTCAACTCCTAATTTATCCCTAAATTAAACTTTTAATATGGCCACAATCTTCATGGCTCTTATCCTAGTCTAAGCTGCCATGTTGCTTACTATTATTACCTCAAAATCTCTTAGTTGTTTCTTCTCCTTCAACCCTTGTGCCTTCTGTTTTCCAAAGAGTAGCCAGAATGATATTCCATATGTGCACATCACATCTCTTCCTAAAATCCTGTGGTTGACTCCTGTGGCTCTCAGCACTCATCAATTTTCAGTATCATTTAGCTCAATAACTGACATTCATCAAGTTTTTTCTTTTTCTTTAGATTTTTGACCATGTTGTCACTCTCTTTGATCCATTCCTACTTTATCAAAAATCCCTCATAGCTTGTTATGCCTCATATTTTTCTACCTCCAGTGTAAATTTCATCTCCTTACAGGAGAGGTTTTAAACACAGTATCTAAATCAGACCTTACTTTCCACTCCTCTTTTCTCTATTATCATATTTAGTTAATTCCATCCATTGCATTTATCTCAATTTCTAATTCTTTATTTGTGTTAAAAAACATTTTTAAAAAAATGGTCGCCTTATTTTTATCTAAGCTCTACACAGGGACCATGTCTATCTTGTTTACTACTGTATCCTTAGAGCCTAATAATGTGATGAGAGACTAAAACATGTTTGATCAATGAGTAAATGAACGAATGCCTTCACACTGCTTCAGGAGAGGACAGGATGTTGCAGTTACAAACAAGAATCATATTTATCAGTGGGTGACAACACAAAGACTTATTTCTTGCTCATGCTGCAATTCTTCTCAAGACGGTTTTTACTGCAGGAACCTCACTGAAAGAGACACTCCTGAAGCAAAGGTAAGGGAGACATGGCAAACCATGAGTTACAACTTACGAGTGAGGTATTCAATGCCATGCACATTTCACTGGCCAAACTAAGTCAAGTATCTACTTAAGAGTTAGATTTGACACTGTAATCATCCAGAAAGAAGGAGTAAAATAGAGTCAGCATCTCAGAGAGAGACTGTAAATATTTTCAACAATTATATATCATACATTTATGTGTCATACAGTCATCCATGGACAGAGGTTGCCCATAAAACTTAGTTTAGAAATCTAAAGTTGGACCTAGATTCAGCAAGAAAAATGGCTTGTGTTATATGATCACAGTATGGAGAAGTGGCAATATATGTGCTCATATTTGCAAAATTCTGACATAAACGTAATGTTATTGTTGTAAAGAATTGAAGGACTGTCATGTGGAAGAGGAATTGAACTGAGATAACAGATTGGAATTGAGTTCTTAATGAGAAAAAAATTTAGTTACTCAGTTAAGGTAAAAGCATTCTATATTTACTGCTTTTTTTAAAAAAAATAATATAACCTGCTTCATAATAAAAAGTGAGGTTTTTATCATGAAAAGTATTTACAATAGTTGCATGTCAAGCTATCAGTAAAATAACAAATTTCTGCTTTGAGTGTTGAGTAACTCCCTATTTACTTCTAAGTTTAAAAGCCTATGAGCTCATTATCTAACATAAAGAGCACCAGACACATTCTGTCAGGCCTGGATTCTAGTGTGGCCTTGTGGTAATGAGCCCCAGCTATGCCATCCACAAAGAAAGGATATTGGATTATGTAATCATCAAGGGTCTTTTATGCTTTAAATTTTGAGATTTTTCTTTCATATCAGTACCTATTGAATATCTACTCTCTACAAAGTATTGTGATAGGTCCTAAAAGCACCAAATAGGTTTTCAAAGCTACAAATACAAATTCTAAGCTCCCAAACAATCAGTTTAGAGAAGATAAGGACATATATGGATTATAAGGAAGGATGTGCTGAGAACGTCAACTCTGGTATCGTGAACAAGAAGTCCTAATGAGGAAACAGCTAAAAAGGGCATAAAGAATGGTCTTTGAAAAATTGTCCTTGAAACTTTTTGTTAGACCAGGAATGAAGAAAGGGAAGACAAAAAGAATACTCCAGAAATTGTATGACCTTAAACTTTTGGTTCAAGATAGTAGACTAAGTACATGTGTTTCTCAACACCCGACTTTATTGAAAGATAGGAAAAACTATTAGACACAGATTAATTGATAATTCTGAAAATCAGAGGGCTATACCATTAGAATAAAGTAATTTTAAGGTTTCTTTGGAAGCTAGAAAGTAGTTGGGATATGATTAAAAAATTTGATCAGAGGAAAAAAACATCCAGAACCCAGGTAGGAAAAAAGTGTTATTGCAGAGGTTAGGGTCATTCTTATCTTTAGCTCTGTGACTCCAGTTGGGGACTTTCCTTATATTTTCTGTTTCTTTGTGGACATTCTCACTGTCTTTATCCATCCTTCTCCTGAGTTCTTGAGCATCTTCATGACCATTCCTTTGAACTGTTTTTTTCAGGTAAATTACTAATGTCCATTTCATTAAGTAAGTTCCCCCTCCCCCCAACCCTGAGGTTTTATCTTGTTCTTGCATTTGGAACATATTCCCTTGTTTCTTCATTCTGCTTGATTCTCTCTCTTGGTTTCTGTGCATTAGATAAGAAAGCCACCTCTCCCAGTCTTCAACAGTGACCTCACGTAGGAGATAAACCTTCTCATTCAACACTGCCCTGGCTCTTGGTTGCCTTTTAAACCTTGTGATTGTACAAGTAGCCCATTTTATTCTTACTGGCTTCCAGTAGTTGAGGGTGTGCCAAGACATGTCAGTGTCCCAGAGGGGAGGGTCTCAGTCAGCACTTAGATTCAAGATGTTTGGAAGCTGGACCCTCAGGCAGCAGCTTTTAGTGTGCAAATATAAACAGTGTGTGGGACCACAAGTGTAATCTCCACTGGCCACCAGTGCCAAGGCAATCTAGATGTGTCCCCTGGGTGGCAGTCATAAAAACTGGGGCTCCTGATGAGTGCATAAGCTCCTGTCTGAGAGATACCAGTGAGCTGGAGTGAGGCAGAAGAAGACAGCTAAGAGCATGCACTGGCTCCTGTTCCCCGAGTGCAGGTCTGTAGACCTCCAGATGTGAGCCAGATCTGAAGCCTGCCCCTCAGGCAGAAGCTTCAGAACAAGCAAACAGGCACTGGGGTATCTCAGTCAGTTGTCTGTGCAGTGCCCTGGGGGTGGTTGCCTGCCAAGAACCATTTCTCCAGTTGTTACAGTCCTGTGGGCCCCAGGAATGCAACTCCCCCTCCCAGTTACCAGAGCTAGCCAATCAAGGGGCAGCCCCTGGGCAGCAGCTCCAAACACCAGGGCACTAGAAGTAAGAACCAGGACACCAGACACATGTAAAATCTCCACTCCAAGAGATACTGGCATCCTGGAACATGGCAGAGGGAAAGACGGTTTCTGCCAGTCTTCATCTTCTGATAGCTCCTCAACAGACCCCCAAGTGGGTAGCAAGTCAGATGCCTGTCCCTTAGGCTGACACTCCTTGACAATCAAATAAAATTCTCATAAAAAGTTTAGGTGCCCTTCAATACATTGCTTCTATGCTGGGTCTTGAGGTGGGTGAATCCAAGCAGCATGTGAGCCTTAGAGAGACATTTCTCAGATCCTTACAACACAGCAGGTCTCATGAGCAAGAACTCTGCTGCATGTTCAAAGTTAGATGTTTTTTGGTGGTTTGTCTTTCAGGTGCAGGTCTTAAAGGTTGGGGATGTCCAGTGTGGGGCTCAAACCCTCAGCTCCTCAGGAAGAAGCTCTGGGTTTTGAATTTCCTCTCAATTGTGGTTCGCTGAGCTAGGGGTGGGGTTTATGGCAAGATTGGGTCCCAGCCTCTTCTACCTGCATTCAACATGGGCCTTCTTTCTGTCTCTTGATGCGTAGTTTTTAGAGGAAGTTGTTCCATATGTAACTGTACATTTGATGTGTTTGTGAGAAGATATGAGTTTAGGGTCCTCTTATGTCACCACTATGAACTGGAACCCCATTTTTTCATAACAAAGCTGAGCAGAAGAACTGCCTAGGGATCTTGTCCCAGCATATAGAACCTCAAATGACATTACCCTTGGGATGACTATATTTACATGTAAAAAATGTTGATTATGTCTGAAACTCAAAGTGTCTGTGAGAAAGTATTCTGCCAAGAGTAACGTCAAAGAGAACTATGATTCTGAATGATTTTGAAAGATATGAAAAGATTTTGATAGAAGATTTGCTGGAGCTTTTGATGGAAAATATGTATTTAAATATGTATGTTAAAATCCAAGAACAACTCATATGAAGGGACAGTAAGATATATAAATTTCAAATTTTAAGAGAGGAAGACAAAAAAGAGTAACAATTATAAAAGTGTAACAGGAAGACAAAAAAGTAACAATTATAACACTACATTACACCATCAAAAGAGTCTCAAGTTCAGAAAAGTAAACATGTAGATGAATAAAGCTACAATTTCTTTACTAGATTTATATCTAAAAAGATACAAAATAGGTTGACAATAAGAGATTGCTAAAGATACATATAACACATTCAAATGAATTGTCACGAGAAATAAATTTAATATATTATTTAAATATATTAGTAAAATAAAACCCAGAACTTCTCTTTGAGGAGCTGAGGGTTTGAACCCCACACTGGGCATTCCCAACTTTTAAGATCTGTAACTAAGAGACAAATCCCCAAAATGTCTAACTTTGAACATCCAGCAAGGCTCATGCCCAGAGATCCACTGGGTTGTAGCAATCTGATCTGAGAAATGTCTCTGTAGGGCGCACATGCTTGAACTTACCCACTCCTAGGCCCAGCACAAAAGCAGCCTATCAAGGGGTGCCTTAACTCTAGGTGGGAACTTTATTTGCTTGTCAGGGAGTGTCAGCCTGAGGGGCAGGGGTCTGAATTGATACACACTTGGGGGTCTGCTGGGGAGCTATACGAAGATGAAGGCTGGCAGGAACAGAGAAATAGAGACAGACAGACAGAGACAGACTGAAAAAGAGAGAAAGAAAGAGACAGAGATCAAAATAACAAATAGCATAGGTGAAGCTGCCCGATTTCTTATCAATGAACATATTCCCAAAATGAACCTGGGATGGAAGATTTATTAATTTTAGTTTTCCATTTTTTTCTCACACTGTATGTCACCAGAGTAACTATTTTCTATTATTTAAATATACATTTAAAAAATGAAAAATAGTAGATGCCCTTTAAAAGCAAACCAATGACTTCATCCTGTGCTGGTCAGAAGTCCCATTAATCTGTTCCAGTATGGCTCTGGAGGTCACCAAACTGGAACACTCTTACAAGATTTTCAAACAGTACTGACTCCTGTTAGTTCTTATGTTACATGCTAACTGTAGATTCTAAACTCTGTGTAAGATACCATATTACTGTGTGTGTTTATGTGTGCTTTTGAACCCACACAAGAGCTTTTCAAATTTTCTGCAACACTAAAAAAAAGTGATCATTCAAAAGTACAGTCTCAAAGAAAAACTGGCTAACTGCCAATATCATAAATCACTTTTATGATCATGATGCAAATAGATGCAAATATTTAAATAAATGAATCTTTAAATAAATAGATGTTTAATTAATTAATAATAAAAGGAAAAAATGCTACCTGGACTCTGAGAATATGCACATGGGAGCTTAAATAATGCTGTTTTAAGAAATGGTTAAGTAAGAGAGAAAATTAAAACAGATGTTAGAGATTGTTAAAAATGAATTATAGGGTAGAAATTTCAAAATCAATGGAAGATGATATGTAGAGCCAAGTATATTACTTAGATATATTTACTAGATTATAGAAAATATTTCAAAGAAATAAAATAAGTTTCAAGTTCACAAAGACAAAACTTGATGGCAAGAACTTTCTTGGTGGAGAAAACAGCTAGTGCAGAGTCCGAAAGGTGGTGACTGTGATTAAAAATGTCATTGCTAAGTTCTAAGCACAGAAACAAAAAGCCAGTGTGCCTGTGGCATAGAAATCAAGGAGGAAGAAAGGGGTAAGACATGAGGTTGAGGACCAATCATATATTGGATCTTTTCGGCTAAGATATCAAGTTTGAATTTATTCTGAGTATTGAAAGGTATTCAAGGGTTTTAAGCAGTAAAATACAGTGATTGTATTTACTATTATATATAGGTAGCAAGAAGATCAATTCTGCAAGAAGACAATTGCAGAAGTTTAGATGAGGACTGATGGGATCTTGGTGACATCAAACAGTGACATAGAAAAGAAGTGGGTAGATTCAAAGTGTATTTTGGAGATGAAGGTGAGAGTAACTTGTGATGAATCAGATGAGGAATAAGGGTGAGAAAAGGGGAAATCAAGTATGACAGAAGAGAAAGATTTTTGGAAGAACAGATCTTCTTGGTCATTTTTTTGGTCTTTTTTTGGTCTTTTCGAGCCTGGAATGTAGTGAAGAGATATGAATAGGGAGTATATACAGGCATAGGAGTTATTTAATACATGTTGATAAATGAATGAATTTGTGGACACCTTTCTTCATGATGATCACAGATAAGGGAAAATGCCTTATAACTACTAGAAAAACAGCTCGAAGACTTATTCTGTTGTTGTTTGGTCTGTCAGTATGATAACTGGTCTTTCAATGGCTTTGACATTAGGACTCCACTCTTGGGGTTCTGCCTGAGAAAATTACACTTACTAGAAGCCCAGCTTGAATGGGAAATGAAGGGCTGCTGTATCAACACCTGGGCAAATCCTTAACCTCTGAGTCAGAGCTGTGATAAAAGCTAAGTTAGAGAGCACTGTGTAAGCCAAGAGGCCCGAACAAGACTTCATCTAAAATGGGTGGGATTGTGTCCGGGAGCCCAGTACTTATACAGAGAAGAAGGAGAAGGTCAAGATAAGGGTAGAGGATTAAGAGGTACAAATTACTATATGCAAAGTAAACAAGCTACAAGGATATATTGAACAGTGTAGGCAATATAACCAGTATTTCATAATAAATTTAAATGGAGTCTAATCTATAAAAAATTTTATGGGGGAGGATGTAGCTCAGTGGTAGAGTGCATGCCTAGTATGCACAAGGTTCTGGGTTCAATCCCCAGTACTTCCATTAAATACATACATACATACATACATACACCTAATTACCTCCCCCCAACAACAACAACAAAAAGGTAAAACATTTTTTTTTAAAAAGGAAAAAAATTGAATCACTATGCAGTACACTGGAAGTTAATACAATATTGTAAATCAACTATACCTCAATAAATTAAAAAAAATAGAGAGGGGAAGATAGTCAAAACAGAACAGTTGTCTGCGTAGAAAACTTGCCTAGATGTAATGTGAACACTATAATCTGAAAACGGCACTTGGCTCACAACTTGTAAGGCATTAGTAGTAAAATACCACCCCACCCCCACAGCAAATAATGTCTCGGGCATTGGCCACCCACATGATCAGGGGACTTCTGTTCTTGGGAGGAATCAGTAAAGGATGGGAGCAGAGGTTTGGAAACAAGGGGAGAGGGGTCTGAGGAGACACATTCTCCTTGCAGGTAGAATCTTTGAAAAGAGGTGTTTTTCTGGTTCTATAATAAAAGAGCAGCAGGAGAACCAAAGGAATTAAAACACAACCAATTCCAAGTAAAATGCTCAGATATGCTTTTTAAAGCAATGTGTAATTAACCTGTCAAATGCTTTACCTCACGCATTATTCAAGCAAACAGCTCAGAAATATTCCATCGACAATAGAATGTAAACTGTTTTGCTGCAAAGCTGTACTTGTAACCATACTCTCAGTGTTCCACCTGTGTTATGTATTTTCTGTTGTGACATATAAGAAATATGAATAGCATTTGCGGTTACATTAGCATAGATAAAATTACAAAGATTATCAATCCCTGTTCTTTATGACACACATTTGTTATCATCTTTTATGAAGATAAAACTACCCTCAGGCTAAAAGTGATGAAGATAATTCTGTGGAACACTGTTGTGGGGAGGGAGGGAGGCAGAGAGAGTAGTGAGCAGTGGGAAATGTCTTTCTGACCGACAAGAGATCCTTTTGACATTTGTGATTCTCATTTTTGATAATCTTAGAAAATGCTTCAAAATGGAATCCAAAGTACAAATTAACTGACATAAATCTTTTTAGGGCAAAAAGGCAGATATTGAATAGCATCTTACATATATAAACACCTTCATATAAATAATTCCCTTAATATAATGTGTGTGTTTCTTTACAATCTGCCAGTTACATTTTGGTCTCATTTCATATTTGTTACATACCTTATGTTCTAGCCAAAGTATGTTACTCACAGACCCTTCCAATCCAGCCACTCTGTGCTCATTAGTTTTTGAATATTCCTCTTCAGAATATCTTGTAGAAGATTAAAGTACCACCCTTATCTTACTCCTCTTATCGCCTACACACTCACTCCATTTTATTTGCTCATATCCAAAGCTGAGATGTCACACCCCAGGGGAAGCCTTTCGGGACCTCTCCAGTCTGGGTTAAGAGCTTTCCAGTCTCTGTCTTTTGTATGCTATACTGTATTCCCCTCAGTTATTCTAAGATCATGCTACAGGGCTACCTTGAATTTGCCTCTTTGTTTCCTCTACACATCTACTTTGGGTGGGGATGGTATGTTCTAAACCTGATATTCCTGGGAACTGACACAGTGTTGCTCACAGCATAAACACTCAGAAAATATTATTAAATGAATGAATGTATGAAGATACCATGTTATTTTTGGAAAATTGTCTTCAGGAAAATAATTTTTTTTTCTAACCTGTTTATTTCAGAAAGATATGTAGAAACCTGGTTGTAACAAAAAGAATTAGAGTGAAGGGCTTCAGAAAAAAATACCTATATTCATGTGTAATAAAATGTCTATCAACTCTTCATATATATGATTCTAAATATTTATGGAAATGATTGTATTTTGATATTATTTAGATAGATGGTTTATTGTTTACCAGGATGTGAATTTTTCTTCATATTATTTGTTTTTTGACTAATATCAGGAAAAATCAAACCATGCATTGAATAATGTCAATTATTATTACCTAGATAAAGTAGCCTTTTTGTAGAACAGATTCAATTATCAAACAGAATTGTATTCATTATTTCATGCCAATTTCCATTCAACTTACGAAGCAGCTTCTTTTGCTGTTGATTTTATTGTTCTGATGGTTTCTTTCTTTCTTTCTTTCTCCTCCCTGGGCTTCCACAACAAGGCACACAATTATTATTCTAATTGATTCTCTCCTCTCTTTCTCCCTTTCTCTCTCTCTCTGCACACACACACACACACACATACACACAGGAAAAATTTCAGTAAAAATTGTATATTCTATTTACAATTATGTGCCTGCTTCACTCTATGTAGTCTCTTTCCTGTATACACACTTTGCCTATTTGTCACATACATACAGTGAAATTGTTCTATATTGGGTATGAAAATCTGTTCTTAGAACTGTTGCCAAAAAAATTGGCCTCTGTATCCCAATAGCCAAATTGAGACTTGGAGGCAGAGTTTTTGGGGAATTAGAAAAGAACAGCTTTATTGCTTTGCCAGGAAAAGGGAGTCACCTCAGGCTCATGCCTTAGAAACTATGAGCCTGTCCAGGGGTAAGGGTCCTGGGTTTTATGGAAAAATGGGAACAGGAGGGTGATAACAATCAGGGTGTGAACAGGGGCCACATTCATTTCACCTTGATAAGAACTCGCTGTTGTTTTGGAGTAATTTAGAAGGGTCTGCCCATTTTCTTGAGGTCCAGTCCCTGACCTTCTTTCAAGACCTCTAGGGTGAAAGGATGTTCCTCTCAGGAAGGAATGCACAGGGAGGGGAGCGTGTTAGTCATGAGATCAGTTTGGCTAGAAGTACAGGCCTGAACCAATCAGCAGCCATCTCATTAGTTTTCTACGCTTTCAGTCACATGTCTGCCACCAACTGGCTAGCTTACCTTAGATTAGTCACTGAATGTTCTAAATCTCAACGTTTCTATCTGTAAAGTAGGAATAATATTAGCTATGCTATTATAAGAGACCAGATGAAGATCTAATTATATAAATTATACTATTGTTACATTACATAGATGTACTACATTTTAATGACATTACAGTAGCAATGATCGCTGCTGTTGTTGTGTCTTCAACAGCTGTGCAGCTCATCAGCTAGAAGGGACAGTCTTACCAAAAATCAGCTTCTTCCTTGCTACCGCCTAGTGTAAGCTGGCAGGAGTGTACTTCAAAGCCTTTCTCTCCTTTTATATATTTACTTCCGTCCTATTTCTCTTACATCTAAGGAAAATTTTTGTTGCTTTTTTCCCAGCACATCTGCATCAAGTTCAAAATATGGGATCTGAGGCTCTCCACTTGCTTTTCTTTCTTCATCTGGAATAAGAGTACTCAAGGAAAAGGATTCCTGGAAAGCTGGCAGCCTTTACTTCCCAAGTGATTATGATTATCATGTATTCTTTTTTCTCACACATATATATGTGTCCAAAAGTAATTTAAAAAGTTGTTTACTTTGGCCAGTTAAAAACATTAAACCTAAGAAGGAATGTTAGCCAAGTTAAACCTTCTAATTGATCCTTCAGCTGCTTACTGAATAACTTGGAAAGATTTTTGGCTTTTTTTTTTCTTTTGGTATGCAGTAAACACACTAATTTAAAAAAAAAAAGGTTAGAAATTATGTGAATAGATGTTTTGGCAAAGTGGAAAATTTTTATGGCACACGTAATCCAGATAATTATAATGATCCTCCAATCAACTCTTTTTGGGTACGTGTAATCTCAGGCAAATGTGAATGAAAGAAACATGCTAAAATTGCTCTGGGGTGATGTTTTACCTTACTTTCCCTATGTTTTTCTATCTAGAAAAAAATGAAATTGAAATTGAAAGTATTTCTGGCAGCAGTATAACGACTCAGTGTTTATGCCCATAGGACTTAAGAAAGGAAGCGCTCACTCACAGCCCTGTGAGCTCAAGGTGAGCGTCAGGTGTTCCCAAATCTGCCAGAAGTCATGGGCCAAAGAGAAAGCTTCTATTTCTAAGCTGTCTTAACCTGTAATTTCTTGAGAGACCTTTTAAAAGTGATTCTGAAGTGATTAAACTTTAAGGAATGTATAAACGCAGTTTGGACACTCATTCTCTCAAAATAAGTGCTCTGTGTCAGGCCTGAGCGTTCAGCTTCTTTTCTGTACATGGCCGACGCTAGTCAATGAGTTAACTGGGCTTCAGTTATGTTCTCATTCAATGAATGCAGAATAATTGACTGAAATTAATTCTGTTCACTATTTTTTTATCAATAGTGTCAGGAAAATTTCTAATGAGTACTTTTCCAGTCACACAAATAGTAGCACACAGATCAATAAGCATCACGCAATTTGAATATTGAATTCAGCCTTTGAGATGGCCTTAGAAAGTTAGCTCATTGATGTGGGAAAGCTTTAATTGCAGTTGCCATTAGATGAACACAAAATCCAAATGTCAAAAGCTCCTTTGCAATTGGGAGAGCAATGAAGTTAAAACAGCCATGGTCATCCAAGTGCTGAGTTCAGGAAATTCCGGGAAATCACAAGAGTCCTTTGAAAAGCCAAGAGCAGTTGGGTCAACATTAGCATACATTGTGTGAACAAAGGGCTGCTTTTATTCACTGTTATGTTCCATTTTTTTTTTAAGTGTAAAGATATATTTCAATTAAAGTGCCAAAATGATAATGCTTAAGAACATTTGAATGGCTCCTCTAATATGCAAGATTAAAATCCGTTAACAGAGCTAAGTAGGCAGTTTAAGAGTCTAGATTTGAGGCTAGGAAGTCAGGGGTGAGGCTATCAAATACATACATAAATCATGAACCTCTGTGTCTGCAGGTTTCATAGCACTGTGGAGCTTAAATCTGTGATAAAAAACGAGCAAAGGAATAATGGCATAATTTAAATTGCTGAGGAGTATAATTTTGCATTCAGGTGGTTAGACTGGAGTTGTGAAGATGGTGGAGGGGGAAGAATTGGGTGATAAAATTTTGACCTGAACTTTTAAAATTGATTGTCACTCTGAAGATACATAAATTGCTTTTTATTATAATCACTTTCACAGAGTGGAAGCTCGATAAATATTAGTGAAATTATTTACAATAATAATGTAGGGAGAGGAAAAAATCTTATCCTTCTACCCTTTGAGGTTCTTGGTTGGGGACTTTGTTATAAAAGATAGATTAACAAGAGAAAAACAGTTTATTAATATGTGTATATTATGTATTGCTATGTAGCCGTTTTCGGAGACTTCTGAGATGCTGTTCCTGTGTTATAATCCTCAATTTGGCTTGAATAAAATTTTTCATTTCTTTCTTAAATCTGTTGCCTAAGAATAGGTATGAATGGAATAGAATATACACATATATATGTATACACACACACACACACACACACACACACACACACACACACGGGAGAAAGTCAGGGATGAGTAAACTCAAAGAGGTGGTTAGAACTTGAGTTTAAATTCCATCTTCAACTAAAACAAAGAAGAGTGTGGAGGAGGCAAGTTGTGGAATAGTTACCAGAAATAGCTCAGTTAACAAGGGTAAGCTTTGTTTTGCACATTTAAGTTTGTGTCTTCTCCATTGATGAAAGTCACGTGTGATTTAGAGCCATCCTCCTCGTGCTGGTATAGTGAGAGACACCCTTAAAAATGGAGAATTCCCTTATAAATGTAAATTTCCCATACAAAAGGAAAGCTCTCTTTCCAGAGCTTCTCCTGTATCTGTTCTTTTTCAAAATAATCAGATCAAAATAATCCTTATGCCAAAGAGGCGTATTTTGCAGTGGCATATTCTGGTCTCCTACAGTGATACATTCACACTAACAACTAATAGTACCGATATTTATTCAGTATTATGATATGCCTGAGGCTTTGTTCTCAATGTTCCTTATATGCCAACCTATGCAATCAGCACAAAACTACATGAGGTAGATTTATTACTGTCCAAATTTCCCAGATGAAGAACTTAATGAATTTAAGATACAAAGTTATAATGTGATGGGGGTCTGTCTAGCTCATCCTCTTTGCCATTATTCTCTAAGCTCCTCCTGTGAAATTTAAAGTAGTTTTATTTATCTCTTCATTTTATATTCACTATTTTAAGTTCCTAATTTCAGATTTGGACTTCTGAGCATTTTTTTTTCTAGTAATAGTTTTAATTCCAATAATTTTAACTTCACTTAATCAGGTTGTCAGCTGCAACTGGGTAGCTTTTTTTTTTTAAGTTTCCCATATGTATTAGTATAATTTCTGCTCTTGGTGACCACTTATTCATCAAAATCTTCTAGAAATTTTAAGGACAACTTTACTTCTTTTTTACAAATTTGATTGGTAAATTCAAGGAGGAAATTTATATGCTACTTCTTTCATGTATATCAGGAAAGGGGGAAAAAAGAGGGGGGACTTGCCATAAACAATAAAAAGGCACAAGTACAAGCTATATATGTGAGGTAAACAAGACAGAGACATAATACATTCAAGCAAGAGCTAACTGAACCACATCCAACACAAAAGAAAGTGTGTCAATTTCTCTAGTAATTAAAAAGTTGCTGTGTCAAAAGGCTGATGATGTTGTGAAATGACATTCATGTTTTATGGCAAGACAAGAAAAATTTAAACATAAAAGTTGTACTCCGCCCTTTGGTCTCCTCTTTCCCATCTGCTGTGCACTGTGTGTCTGCATTGTACGTTGACCAAACCTCGCCCGTCAGCAGAAATAGCTGCCCATAAAGAGCAATATTCTCCTGGTGTCAACAGCACAACACTGTAAATGCTCACATTCCCTCTTGCTCTTGTAAGGGGACACAGTGACCCACCATGTGATACCTACAGACCTGGACTGTGTCAGCTGTCAATCATACATCATCTAATGTACAGCCCTCTGTCTCAAAAAGCTTATATAACTGTGCTTTGACTTCTAATAGGTGGAACAGTCCTGGGAGCTTTCTGAGATGCTGTTCCCAGGTTATAATCCTCAATTTGGCTTAAATAAAATTTTTCGTTGCCGGAGAATAGATTCTTATGTCATGCAGAAAAGAATTTAAGGATAAGCCATAGTAAAATAAAAGTAGATTTATTTAAGGAGATACACACTCCATAGAGTGCCAGCCATCTCAAAAGGCGAGAGGTGGCGCCAGAGCATGGGGTCGTCTAGGAAAGTGAGACTGGCCACAAGGTGTGGGGGTGGTTAGTTTTTATGGACCGAGTAGTTCTATATGCTAACAAGTAGAAGGATTATTTCTATTGTTTTGGGGAAGGGGTAGGGATTTTCAGGAATTGGGCCACTGGCCACTTTTTGGCTTTAAATGGCCAGCTTTGAAACTGTCATGGCATCTGTGGGTGTGTCATTTAGCATGCTAATGCATTACAATGAACATATAATGAGGCTCAAGGTCCACTGGGAGTAAAATTCTCTGTCATGCAGGGCTGGGTTGGTTCTAACCAGTTTATGTCATATCTTCAATTACCATGTCGCTCTTTTAATGGTTGTGCCCTGCTCCCTTCCTTCCTGTCTCAGATCAACTGAAATTTGAATTTTTCATCAACCACGTTCTGTACTGGTCAAGGTAGTAAATAGTAATTAATACTTGGGGTGTTTAAACTGGGGTTCACTTTATTTCAAGTACATTAAAACCTGGACATGTTACCAGTACATAAGTAAAGCAGTAACAGTTGGGAGTGTGTTTACCTTCTGATGTGGCCATAGTTTATACTCAACATTAATTGCTAATATTTGTCACCTCACAGTTTATTGATTGGTTGTACTTTGTTGCTTATTAAGATATGAGTTGTCAAGTATTTGCCAATACACTCAGTGGTGGAAAGCTAAGAAGAAATTCCCTCAGGAAATTGCAGAAAATGTGGCTCCCAATTATAAAGCTGGGTCTCATTATCTAGAAAGGGGGTCTGTGATATCTAATGAGCTTATTCTCCTATGTTGTGTTGCTTTTGTTAGGGATTTTATATGCAGTGATTTGCAACTATACATGAAATCAATAATTAACTTAACCTTTCGGTTATTTTTTACTCCTATTTTTTCTTAATTATTTAATCTGGCTATTTCCTGGTGGTCCTAAATCAGTGTTGTTCCCTTCAGTAAGCATTTATTAAGGGTTCACTGTGTATTTGACAATGTGTGTCAAGCTTTCTATTGCTTTATTTATTTATTTATTTGTTTTTGTCAGACATGCAGCTCTAGGGATTGTTGAGTCCTCAATTCTTGAAACAATATTGTCGATATCACTTATTTCTTTAGCCATATCACCAAGTTAAATTTATATATCTCTATTACTTTCCCTTTGTACCAGAAATTCTTCAATGTAGTATAAATTAATAATTATATGATGATAAGACTCCTCATACCCTAAATACTTCTTACCTCTCCATTATTAACCATCTAAAAGGTTAGTTCTAAGATGCAAACAATTTAGGTTTGTATATGTTTCTTTCCATAAAAGACCATCAGAGTTAATCCTGGTATATTGCACATCTTTCTTTGCTTTAGTCAGAGAAAGAAGCCCAAGTCTTCTGGATCACTCGGTATCACCAGGTTTTATCCTCATTTTTTTCTGAAATGGCCGTCTTCTCCCTTATGTCTTCAGATGCCTTCCATCTGTAAATATCTACGTCTAAACTTCCTTTGCTGGTAAAAACATCAGTCACATTAGATTAGGACCCATCACAAAGACCTCATTTTAAGTTAAATGTCTAATAAAAACCCTCTCTCCACATATGGTCACATTCTGAGGTCCTGAGAATTAGGACTTCAATGTAGAAATTGTTAGGGGAATACCACACAACTCATGACACTTAATATACAATTTCTTTCCCAAACATTCTATTTACCTCTTTTTATAGTTCAAATCTCGATTTCTCCAGAGTCACTGCTTCCCCACAGGGGTGTGTTTGTTTGTTTGTTTGATTTTAGTGGGGGCTTTCGTACATAGCTGTATACTCATATACAGCAGAGCCTGGCCATGGAGTACTTCTCTTCCTTCCCAGGATCATAGATTTAATTACTAAAACTTAACACCATCAATGTGGTAATTTTGCATATTACACTCTTGACACTGCACCCTAGAACCCACATTTCAACAATTTCCCATCAATTCTGATTATCAGCTGACTCTATCATTTTCCCACTATTTATACTCTCTGTGTTACCTCTTTCCTTTTCAACACAGCTTAGATTTCCTCTCCTTCTGCTATACTAACCTGGCCAAATCCCAACCATATTAAACCCAAGTATCTTCTGACCATTCTCTAGCATTTGAGAAAATTAATATGGCTAGAGACATATTCCACGGTAGTAAAGGTACTGTTTTACATTAAGGACCTTAATTTGAGGTGGCCCTTGTAACAGCAAGCTTTCTTGCTTTACTCGCCTGGTCAATTCTTTTTTCCTCTCTCTGAGTTGCCCTTTTCAGGCTTCCTCCTCTCTCTTTAAACTTCCTACAATCTCTCCTCTGTTCTCACTTTTGGCTGATGATCTCACTTTTTTTTTTTTTTTAAATTGGGGAAAGTAGAAGTTATCAGAAGAAAACTAGAGAGCTGAATGATATTCCTCCTCCCTCCCCCAAGATGTCAGAACTCTAATCTCCAGAACTGGGAATGTCATCTTACATGACAAAAAGGACATTGCAGATGTGATCAAGTTAAGGAGCTCAAGGTAGGGAGATTATTCTTGATTGTCCATGTGGGTCTGCTATCCTCACAGGGTCCTTACCAGAGGGATACAGAAGGAATCAGAGTCAGACAGTAGGAGATGTGACAATGGAAGTGAGAGGCTGGAGTGATGTGAGGAAAGGGCTGTGATGCATGGAATGCTGACCACCTCTGAGGTTGGAAAGCAAGGGAACGGATTTTCCCTTGAAGCTTTCAGAAAGAAAGCAGCCCTACAGATACTTTGATGTTAGACATCTGACATCCAGAACCGAAAGTGAATAAATTTGTGTTGTTTAAAGTCACTAAGTTTGTGATGATTCAGTACAGCAGCAATAGAAAGCTAACACAAAGTCTACTTTTTCATTTTTAGGAATATTCAGGACCACACAACTTCCCCTGGATCTTTCTCTTCTGTTCCTGTAAACCTCCTTCCTTCTGTTTGTGGTCCAGTTCTTTCCTGCAGCAGAGCATTTCATCACTGATCACCTGCTTCAAGGTCTTTATTTTTAGGGTTTATCCCTCAATTTTTAAACTCATTAACCTTTATTTAAGATTATTTATATGAGCATACAAATATAACACAATATCACTATATATATAAAAATCCCATGACTTCAATTTCTTTTTCTGGTCTTTCTTGAAACAAAACCCATCATGTTCTTGCCTCCTGCCTCTCATGATCCAACTCCAGTAGGTTTCCAATCAGTTCATCTCAAAATCACCAGTGATATCCAGGTCTCTAAATTGCTGAATTCTAAATTTGCATTAGTCATATCTCCAGAACTCAGTCCTTCATCTGTTTCTCTTCTCCTTTAGGAATTAAAGATATTTAAAAATTATGTATATAGTGGGCTATTTTATATGTGAGTTTTCTTTTAGTGTAATAAAAAGGGTCTTAGAAATGTGTTCTAACATGAGGGCGAAAGTCATGATTGGGTGAGAGTCACAAGTGATGTCACATTCCCTTGGCTTGCAAAATCTTCTATATTTCATTAACTTTTTTTTTTCTCTCTACTCTAACCTAGATTCATACCTTTAACCACCTACTTGACAGCTCCATTTAGACTTCTAATAGGCATCATGAGTGTAAATGTATGTAATTAAAACCATTTCCCTAACTGATTAAGACCCCAAGTGCCCCTTCTACAAAATGACTTCATTAATTCAGAATTACCTACAATTCATCCTTGATTCCACATTGTCAGTGCCCGTGTCCATCAAGCGGCAAGTCCCTTCTGCCTTATCTTCTCTCTTTTCCACATCTCTCACTATTTTCCAGTAGTTGCTCTCAGTTTCTTTCACATACCTTAGCTTCTGAGGCAGTAATAACCTCCTCCCCACCTCCACTATCCCATCTGGCATTCATCTAGAGCCTGGGTATCTGAGGTCTGTGTGTGCAGTAAAATTCCCATCTCTTTTCTTTGAATCCAGAACTGAGCAAGCAAGAAAATTCATGGGAGCTTTATGTAGTGCAATTAAAGTCAGATAATAGAGACTAAGACTCTTCTGTATAACAAAGTATTAGAGATATGCTAAGAGGCTTACCATCTTCTTGTGTAAATAGCCCAATTATATTCTGAACTTTCTAATGAGAATTTTCTCCCTTCCTTCTCTTCTTTCCCTTCCCTGTATCTGAAATTTCCCTTTAGCTATCCAGGAAACACACACACACACACACACACACACACACACACACAGAAAAGAAAACTAACAAAAACCCATGGAGATTAGAATAATTGATCACCTGTGCTTAAGTGGCAAGACAAGATAGAAACTAGGAATTGGAAGGCATTGCTTTATTCAATAAATATTTATTGAGCTTCTACCATATTCTAGACATTATTCTGTTGCTAGAGATACAGTGGCAAACCACAGAGTGTTTGTGCTTTGAGGAGTTAACAAATATTAAAACAATTCAGAAAGTGATAATTTCTCTGAAGGAATTGGAGTGGGCAGAGACCTGAGTGATGATGACTTTGGGTAGCTACCTATATAAACTTCAGAGGAAAGAGGTTGATGGATACAAGGACCAAGCAAGGTATGTTTCAAGAAGAGCATGGAAGTCACTGTGTAGAGTTCATTGAAGAGAAGGATCGTAGGAGAGAGACTGGACCACAGATTATGATGGCTACTTTAGACTTTGGCAAAGCGTTTGGATTTAATTCTAAGTGTGAGGGGAAGCTACCAGATGGTTTTAAGATGGGAAGAATCTGATATAGTTTTTTAAAGTCTGGCTTCTGTGTGGAGAATAAATGATAAGGAAACATTAGTGATTGTAGGAGACCAATGAGAAGGCTACTGATGGCAGGTCAGTGGGAGAAGGTGGTGGTTTCATTCTAAAGTGATAATAACATCTAAGTGGCTGAACAAGAAGCCTTCACTGGTGATTGACAAGCTTAGTGGGGAAGAAGAAATGACAGAGGAAGTGTTGGGAGTCCAGGGAGGTGGAGCTCGTAAGAGCTCAGGTGTGAGTTGCTTTGTGGGCATCCATAGGAGAACAAGGTCCCACTTGCATTTTGAAAATGAGATGAGGAGCAAGGGCAGATCTCAATGTGATAAGATGCTGTAGGTACTCCTGGGTCTACACCTGGAATTTCATAAGAGTTATAATAGTTCAAGCCCCAAATAAATACTTCCTTTACACATGTTCTGAATTCTATGTGGGAAAGTCTTTTTTGATAATGGACTATACAGTATGACCCAGAGGATAATTTATAGGGCATTTGCCTGGGTTGTTGAAATGTCAAGCAGTGGGACCCTGGTCACTATATTTTAGTCATGACATGAATGATACATGTTCCTTTATGAGGCCTGTCAGGCCTCTGGACACTTGATTAAAATAAGTGACTCATCAAGTCCTATTCCAACTTGGAGTGGAATAAAGCCCTGTTTAGCTGAATTCCCCATACCTGGCCTCTGGGTTAATGCACATCATCAAACAGAAGTAGGACGGCACAGGTAGTCAGTCTCCAATTAGTCCCAGTTGTCAGGCTTCTGATGGAAAAGAGATGCTCTGAAATTAAATTTATACAGCTTTGACTTCTCTGATTTCCTAGCACTGCAGAAATGGAAGGGAAAATTGCAGGGGAGGATATAAACTAGGAATCAATGGTTCTCTTCTCCATTAATGGGACATAAGTGATAAAAATGAGAACAGAATGAGCATAGCTGCAGGATTTGAGGCATTTTAGGGGATATTCAAAGAGGATCATTCTGTCAAAGGTCAATAATTTAGCAGCCAGATAAAAGAAATGCTAACAAATGGTATTATGTTGAATTCTCAAGTTTATTTCTATTCAGGGCTGTATCCAAGAAATCTAGAAGGATGATTGTATATTTGGAATTTCAGTCACTAAACACACAGCTGGAATCCAGATGTTCTTGCAGCCTTGTAGAAAAATAGCAGTTTTCAGTGCTGGCTTTAAAAACGTATTACCAGATACCTATTTCTAAGGAAGATAAGAAGATAATCTTTATTTGTCGTGGGCTAGTCTCTAATTTTATTATTTTTTGCAGTTTGAAAGTACTTTTTTTTTTTTTGTTTCAGCATCTCCATAAACCTCAGCACCTTTCAGAGATGTTGATAGAAAAGTAGTTAGAAATAAGGACCGATGGAAGATGTGGGGTAGGTTGAAATAAGAATTTTCGAAGGAATTTATAAGAACCTGAGAAATGGCTCTTTCAAGTTTTAACCACAGTAAGAAAACTGTGCTGAGACTCACTTCTAACTGTGGATTACAATGTAATTCACAAGCCTCTGGAGTAATTTATCAAGCAGGAGTTGGGTAGGAGTTTCACTAAGCAGACATTCTGAATCCTTCTGAAACAACTAGCAAATGCTTCTGAATTTATTTGCTAATTCCAGCAAACATTAGTATCTGTTGGAAGGATTGGAGGTAGAATGATAAGAGAAGGCTGGTGGGAAAAAAAGAAACTCAGGATTTGCAATAGTCATAGACAATTTGACAGCTAGCCGGGGTACACCACTCTCATTAAACCAGTGCTGAAGTGGGCTAGCCCAGCCATGTTGAAAGACTTGGTGGAGAGACTACCATTATAATTGTCGACTAAGGTGATTGCTCTACTTAATTTTGCCTTATCAGTGTCCAATTGGACATAATCTCGGGAGGTAAAGTCTTTGTGAATGTAATCAGTATTTACTGTCTTTCAGAAATGAACAAAGAGAATATACATGCTACTGGCCCTGCTCTCAGTAAGTGGACACCTTTCTAGGGAAGTATTGCTAGTCATCTAGAAAGGCCAGGAAGATGCTAGGCTAAAAACATGATAGCAGGCTGGCTTGTATAACCAAAGCCCTTCAAGGATCTTCCTTGATGCCTGTGGTAGATTGCCAAGGAGCCTACTGAGTCAATTTGGAGGTGCAGATAGTAGTGTGTATGAAGAAGCAGATCTTTCAAGTAAGGATATGAACCTTCTGAGATGTGGGAGAGCAGCTCTGTCCTGGGAATTACAGATATTATCACATATTTATGAGAAATTGTATAAAACAGTGGTCCTCAAACTGGGCAACTTTCACCCCTCTCCCAAAGAGGATGTCTGACAATGCTTGGAGACATTGTGTGTGTATATTTGTCGTCACAGCTTGAACATAGATGCTACTGGCATCTGGTAGGTAGAGGCCAAGAATGCTGTTAAACATACTGTAATGCACAGAGCAGAGTCCCTCCACCTCCAGGAATAAGTCTGATTGTGTCGAGGCTGAGAAACTATAAGCATTGCAATGTTCTGTAAGTTGGCTATGAAAGCAGTTGATTTCACCCCAAGATATATCCCTCCCAAAATATCCCCATAATGAAAGGTGTGATGATGGGACAAAGAGAGGGAAGACAACCCAGATCTCTTAAAACATGTGTCTTTTGCCCCAAATGAGAAGAGTATTTCCATCTACCAATGCAGGCAAGAGAAAGTACTACCTGACAGAAACACATATTTAAAAGCAGTGAAGACTAGATAAAGACTAGAAATATTTTGGAATTGTATAGTCCAAAATCTGTGCAATATATTTGTAGCTATGGATCATTTAACTCATTATTCTATGCATATTTGGTACATATTTGACAAAACAATGAATAACTCCTTTCTCTATGGTTGGCAAAATTTTTAGTTATTTTAAATAAACCATGAAGCTGATATTTAGGACAAAAGAAAGCTAGCAACAGGTGGGTCTCCTATAATCTGGACATTGTTAATATTCTATCCTAGATCCAAGGACTGACAGTGAAGGCAATCAGTCATTACTCTGTTAGGTCATTTGAGGCAGTTTCAAAAGCAGGCTTTTTGTTTTTTGATGGCAATAGTAACCAAAATCTGTCACACATTCGGCCAACAAATTCTCATATAAATTTTGTAAGCTTAATGTGTTCCAGTTAATTTAATTGCCTGATATTCATCTTTCTGTGAAAGATATACAAAGGTTTTCTGAGAGTTCACTTGAGAACCAGAATTAATCCTATGATTTGATGTTTTCATCCTTTTTGCAGATATAGAACAAAAACATTAAATATATGGTGTGGGTTAAGGAGCTCTTGTCCTTCAAAGAGGATTTTACCCAAGGCTTTCCTAGTCCACCCACCTAGAATAAAAAAGCTTCTATTTTGGAGGTGGTTATTGTGATGAAAGTTTTTATGGGTTTATGTTGGCTGCTTAAATCCATTGAGAGCAAAGGAGAAGTTTTGCAAAATGGCCACAGGGGAATTTGCCAGTTACCTAGAAAAATAAACACATTGGGTATTCTGTATCTTCTCCAAGAGGCTAAAGATATGTATCAGAACTTTATTAAATAGGCTAGATACATTCTACCCCCCAAAAAATCCCTTAAGGTAATGTCCTAGGCCATGCATCATCTCTCAAAATGATTTCACCTGTTTCCTTAGCCCATTTGTTGAAATTTGGATGAGACTTCTGGCTGTTGCTACACTTAGGCTTTGAGTTAGGACAAAGGATTGAATGGGAGTGAAGTGTGAGACTCCAAATGGATCTACATCCAAGGACAGCAGCAAGGACCTTACTGGTTGGTGGATGCTTTAGCTCTGAGAAAGAACGTTAATAAGGAGCTACTCAGAACTTTAGACTTGTGAAGGCCTTCAAGTTATTGTAAGTTAGCAAACCACTGGAAGAGGGCTTCATATTTGACATTTGATAAGCTAGAGCCTGCCTGATGAGAAAGTGCACCTGGACCTGGGCTGTGGTTATTAGGAGGGCATCACAAAAAATTCTACCTTCTGGTAAGACATCAGGAGAAAGTAAACCTATGGCACTGTTTTCTGGAACTTTTTTCTAGATCTTTGTGAGAACAGAGTGGTGGTGAAGCAGTGAAGAGAGAGGGCTTCTCAGACCAAACTATGGAGTGGTAACAACATGGTTTATCAAAATTTAACACCTACCTTGCTCATTTCCCATTAAGAAGCAGATGAAAGGAACCTAAGAGAGAAAGAAAAGCCAATCCCAAGTTCCTGTCTCCCCAGGAGCAGGGGAAAGGAGACCACATATGGATGACTTGTGAAGCTGGTTCTGAAGTAAAGGTGCACGTGCAAAAGCGGAGACAGTGGGGGTAAAGGTAAGGAGCTTGATTTGAAAATATGTGTAGTAGGTACTTTTCTTAATGCTTGATGTTTAATCAGTTTGGATATTTGAAGAGTGTGGGGTGTTCAGAAATGAAACTCAGTTCCTTGATGCCTTACAATGAGATATAAGAAAGAGGCTATATTTTGTAAGTAGAGATATTAAGTTCAACTTTAGCCTGTATTTAATTTAATGATCCTGAAGGACATCCAAATGGAAATGTCTGGAAGACATCGGAAAACACACTTCTGAATGTTAAGAGAAAGATATCGGCTGCAGCTATGCTAGAAATGATGACTGAAGCCTTGAGGATGAATAATTTTCTAGAGAGATCACATGGAGAGTGGACCTTAAACAAAGCAGATGGTTTGGTAACAATGGTCTTTTAAACCCAGGCAGAAGAGAGGAAGCTGAGAATGAACTAAGGAAGGGATTCAGTGAGACAAAAACAAGACAGAGGAGACTTTAGTGCCATAAATGTCCAAGAAAGAAATTCTAAGAAACAAGGAGCACTAGTGTCAAATGCAACTTAAAAGTCAAGTAAGATAAAGACTAAGTGTCCATATGATCTACCAAAGTTACCGTTAGCTCTGATGAGAGACAATTCAGTGAATGTAGATGTCAGATTTCCGAACGTCAAGTGAGGAAGAGGGGACGGCATGCATACAGGACTTCCAATAGGCTGTAAAGGGCAGGAGTGAGAACAAGGACTCATTGGAGAAAAAAGGGGTCAACAGGGAATAATTTAGTTTGGGAGATGACTGAATATGCTACATGTTCATGAGGAATAACCAGACCAGTACAGATGGCATCTGAAGACACAAAAGAGAATGGAATATTCAGTGATAAAGGGTGGAAGTGGAGTAAATTAGGTTGCCATATTTAGTAAAAAATAAAACAAAAAGCCAGGATGTCCAAAAATTTTGAATTTCAGATAACCAATAAATAATTTTGAGTATAATCAGTACGTACCCAATATTTCCAGGATTTACTCATACTAAAAAAAAAAATTATCCAAAATTTAAATTTAACTGGGAATCCTGTATTTTATCTAGTAAACTGAAGAGATCCCAATCACAGGTGAAAGATTATATTAAGATATATTTTCCATTATGACAAGATGTGGATGAAGTTCAGGTTTCATCACAGGAAGTTATCACAGAGTTCCTTCCAGTAACTTCTGTTTTCCCTGTGAAGTGAGAAATTGGCCACTGGCTAGGAGAGAGGCAAGGGGGCAGCATCACAGATTTGGAGGAAAGGTAGAAGGTTTGAAATAACTGTTATGGGGAGCAGGAGAAGAAATTGATTAGAAAAGACACAGAATTATTTCCAGGCACATTAAGAGCTTAATTAACATCAGGGACCTTGAATTGATGGAGGTGCCAATCCATGCAGGTGAGCGCCACTAATCTGCTGAGGAAGGTCAGTTGGCAAATGGAGCTGCCAATACTGGGAATAGGGTGATGGACGTGCTGGAGCTTGTAATCCAAGCTGGGCAGAAAGGGCAGTCAAGGGAGTGGAGGCAGAGGGGGAGGAGCTGAGCGAATGAATATGGTAGGAAGGCAAAGAGCAAGTGAAGAAGTAAGAGTAATTGAATGAATGAGCTACATGGAGGGTGCGATATGAAAAATGGGATGTATGAATTTAAAATCTCAGAGGTGTAGATGTTCTGAGTAATGGTAAATTATAGTTGGGACCATGAAAAAAAGAAACTGAAGAGGAGAGGAGATGAAACCTGACTGGAGATGAAAAAATAAAAACCTAAAGGCATTAGGGAATTTTTAAAAAAGGAGCCTACAAATTGTACCCCTTAGTCCTAGGAGTGATGGTGTGGGTAAATGAGCAATTCATTGGGGGATGACTAGCTGCTGTAACAGAAAAGCATCCATAACTTCATGGCTTAAAAAATTTATTGATTGATTGACTGATTGCATACTCATATGACTATCTCAGTCATCATCTCTAATGACCAGCTTTCCCCCAAGAAGTGATTTAGGGACCTGTGTTCCTTCCAGCTATGGCAAGTGGTTTCCATTGCTGCCAGAAGGAAAGGAATTTATTCTTTGGAGGACTGCACACAGGAAGTCTTGAGTGGTCCAGGACTGGAAGAAATACTCAACATTTTTCCTACACACATTGACTCGAATGCAGCCATGCGGTCACACCTAACTGCAAGGGCTGTGAGGACTTGTGGCCAAGAGGAAAGGCAAATGAGGTTTAGATGAACATGTAACCCACCTCTGCCTCAAACAGCTTCCACCTACAAGTGTTTCAGGGCTAGGAGTGTCTTCAGGGAGAGAATATTTTTACTTAAAGAAAGATGTTGAATAAAACTTTCAGTGAAACCAGAGGTCAGAGTGGAAAGGTCAGGGAGGGAGATGTACTGTGAGACATGTTTAGGAGAGACACAGAGCATGACATGGATGGCGCAGACACCAGGAGGTACTGACATCCTGCTTGAAGATCAGAGTATCTGAATTTGCTAACTAGGTTTTCAAAAAAATTAGTCTCTGTTCCCATTGTTTCTAGGAGCCACGAATACCCTGGGCAGAGGAATTTGGGGTCAGTAACCTCGTCTTCTGACCCTCAGTCCTGAGTGTGAAGGGCTGGGCTTTGTGATTCTGAAATACTTTTCACATGCTCCACCATATAGGCCATTATTTTAAATCTTTTCTAATGTCTTCTGTTGCAGTCTATTACATTAAATTCAATTTTATATAATGGCTTACTATGCTGTTCTCCTTCCCCAAGATATATATTCTTTAGAAACCTCAGATTATGTGGGTATATCATTTATAGTTGATTAAATACGGTATTTGTGACTACTTCTATGAAAATGGGCATCCGACCCTCTCAGGGTTAGAAAATGTGACTTCCTGTTATAATTTAGTTCCAATGGAAAATAAGATGTGAGTATCATTATTTCAAATTACAATTCCTTTTCCAGGAATTTAATCTGCAATATATTTCAAGACTATCTTTAGAGGATAACATGTTAATAATGTACTATGAAAAAGAAGACAAAAAGTGTAAGATAAATTATTAGTAGTACCAGTGTTAGCTCTTAGTTGAACGAAAAGTTCTCAAGCTTTGTATTATTTTTATTTTTTTAAAGAGGAGAGGCTTCAAAGACTCAGGTGGTGTACCTACTACATTTTGAAATTAAGTAGCACCATACTATTTTTGAAGATTTAAAAAACACATACAGTCATTTATTAGTTCATTTGTTTCCTCATCAGTCATTGGGCAATTTCCATGCATATGGTGCTGTCCACACCTTTTATAACCAAGTTATGGCAAATAAAAATCTAGAGAACTATAGCAAACAATTAATCAGGAGCAAATTGAAAATAAGAAACAAACAAACAAACAAACAGGGTTTCCTTATGTCCCACAGGCACCCATTTCCTAAATTGTAGCTGCAAATTAACTCAGAATCCATTCTCCCCAAAATATATTTTCATCTTCTTCATTCATTTCCTCCTCCTAATGTCTTCTCAAACCTCTATGTCTTAGTTTTACCAACTAAAATGAAATTGACCTAAGTAGACTCTGGCTGAATTTGAATTCTTCCTCCTCCATAGTAGCTGATGGTCACAGTCCATATAGAACCTTCTCGACACATTGCGGTTCCATAAATACTTTTTAAAGAGTGTGACTGAGATAAAGAGGAAAGCCACGCCTACACCTCCAATAAGACCTGCACTTCCATAACCCCACAGATACTTTTTTAATGTCATTTAAAAAGGACTAATAGATTAGCAGCTGAAGGGGACACGAGAGATTACATACAGTGCAAAGACAGTTAAATATTGAATGAGGTATACACTGAAAGAATAAAATGAACACCGTTCTTGTAAGATACTGATGAGAAGAAAAGATCAATCTTAAAAAAAAATAGTGAAACAAGCTGAGACTGATCCTCTGTCTGCCTCTGTTCAATTGACTTTAAACCAGTACAAATCAGAATAATTAGAAGCAGCTAAGAGGCTAAAGCCCCTTTTGAGTTGGCTTGCAGTGCACATAATACTGTCAGAGAACCATGTAAACAGCTACATCTACTATGTTAGAAGGAAGGCCACGAGAATCAGAGCTGTCTGGGAACAACAGATCACTGAGCAGAGCTAAGGCAGCAAGAAGTGAACAGAAGGATATGGATGCTATTTACACTGAAACACCAATTCTGGGAGGGGGAGAGAAATAGCAAGAGAGAATGTAAACAACAGATAATTATAAATAAACAAACTTAAATCTAGGACATTCTAAGGAAAACTTAGTGTATCATGAATACAGTTGATAAAAGAATATGCTTTGGCTTCATACAGAGTTAAATGGTAATTCTATTTTCATAAGTGTATAAATGGGCACTGGATAAAATTTTGTTTTTAAATATTTAAAGGAAGGCTTCTAAAACTTCTTCATCTAAGTGCTATTAATGCAGATGAGAAAGGACCTCGTATGAGAAAAGGCGTAGCACACAGTCCACTGCTACAAAGCTTTCTATAAGCTTGTGCTTCATCTTTTAAATTCATGTGAAATATTGAGGAAACATTTAGTCTTTTTAATAATGGGTAAAGTTGCCAAATGGTAGCTGATAGCGTGATTTTGGGGAAGAGCTTGGACCAGAAGATGTGGGTTTCATTCTTGATTCTGCTATTAACAAAAGGTTGACCTTGATAAACTCAGTTACTTCAGATTCTCTTAACTTTTGTTTCTTCATCAACAAAATGAGGTAATCCATCTCTTGTCACACAAACTATGCCATGTGCAAAAGAGTTGTTAAAAAGAATTGTAGGGGTTCACAGTGAGCTTCCCCACAATGTACCCCTTTTGCATGGTGATCATTTTGAACTAAAGGCCATCAAGATCCTTCAGTTTCAAGACAAACTACTGCCTCTCTCTTAACTACCCAGAATAATTTTAATTGGGGATTTGTCCCAGGAAAGAATTATTACTGGAGATAAATTTTATCCAAGTGGCATCTATATAGGAGAACAAACATCTAATTACCAAACATTTGCTGTTCTTCTTATTGTCCTGTGAATGACCCTCCTGTCTTTCGCAGCCCCATACCTTAGATCAGGATGATATATATTCCTCATTTTACCCTTCTGTCTTTGAACCTCTCTTGCGTGTGGGTTTCCTGTATGAACACAACTAAGTTTGATATTCTTCTGTTAATCTGTTCATGACAATTTAGTTCTTAGATCAACCAGAAGAACCTAGAAGTATAGAGGAAAGTTTTTTTTTTTTCTCCCCGACAGGGTCAAATGAGTTAACTTTTATTAGAGGAAGATGATTTCATGACATACTGCTGCTATGAAGGTCTACATTTGTTCCACAGGTATAGAAATATTTTAGATTGTAGATAAAATTAACTGATGTATAGTTATAACCTTAATGAGTCTGGCAAAATTACTAAAATTTTCTAGACCAAGGAAGTTCATGCTGCAAAATATTTGTCATGTGGGTTTTTCAAGGTCAACTAAAACCCCACACAACAACAATGTAGATTATATATTTCAGTGCTTACTTGGAATCAGATGTGCTTAATTTGAATAATAATGTAACCATTTATGAGACATGTCACTTCAAGCAAAATACTTAATCCTCTAAACCTTGATTTCCTCATTGGTAGGATAGAATTATAAACAATCTCTGTCAGGCTCCTTCTCTGCACCCAACATTGGTTAATATTCAGTAAATGCAAACTTTTGTAGGGATTTTGGGCAATTTCCGAACACAGCAAAGGTATGCAATTAAAACACAAACATATTTACTCCTGGCTTATTTTACTGATTCTTTCTTTTATTGTGGTAAAATACATAAAATTTACCATCTCACCCATTTTTTAAGTGTGTATGAGTAGTGTTTACTATATGCATATTGTTGTACAACAGATATTTAAAACTTTCTTATCTTGCAAACAGAAAAGCTATACCCTTTGAACAACAACTCCTTCTTCCTCTCTCCCAAGCCCCTGGAACCCCCCATTCCACTTTCTGTTTCCAAAAGTTTGACTACTTTAAATTTCTCACTTAAGTGGAATAATGTGGTTATCTTTGTGACTGGGTTATTTAGCATAATCTCCTCAAGTTTCATTTATGTTGTACCATAAGACAGGATTTTCTTTTTAAAGGTTGAATAGTATATCATTTTACGTACGTACCACATTTTCTTTATCCATTTGTCCATCAACAGACTTTTAGTGTCCATCAACAGACTTTTAGATTTCTTTTACCTTAGTTTGACTGTTGTGAATAATGGTTCAATGAACATGGGTGTGTAAATACAACTTTGAGATATTGATTTCATTTCCTTTGTATATATACCCAAAAGAGCATAGGTATCTGGTAATTCTATTTTTTTTCCTGATGAAATTGTTTTTCATAGTGGCCACACCATTTTATACCTTCATCAACAGTGCACAAGAGTCCCAGTCTCTCTACATCTTTGCCAGCATTTGTCATTTTCTTTCTTTTTTTTTTTTTTTTTTTTTTTTTTGATAGTGTTCCCTCTAACAGATATGGAGTGATAACTTATTGTGGTTCACATTTCCCTGACAATTAGTGAAACTGAGCATTATTTCATTTATTAATTGGCAATTTGTGTATCTTCAGAAAAATTTCTAACAATCCTTTGCCTTTTTAAAATCAGGTTATTTATTTACGTATTTTTGTTGCTGTGAAATTGTTGCTATAATTTTATGTATTCTAGACATTAACCACTGCTATAAATTGGTCAAATGAACACTTCAGTGGAGAACAGGGTGCTACAACATAATCAGTGTGGCTCAACAACAGAGCACAATACAAATTAAAATAGAGAAGTTCATAGTACACAGGTCCTGGAGGAAGTAACTGGAAAGCTTTGAAGAGTCTCAAAAGGACGCAACGTACAGACAGAGAAAGATAAGATTTTGCGGGGGAGTGGCCAAGATGGTAGAGTAGGAGGACCCTGGCCTCACCTCCTTCCAGGGGCACACCAAAATTACAACTATTTACAAAGCAACTTTTGGTGCAAATGACCTGTAGATCAGCAAGAAAGATCTTCTACAACTACAGACATAAAGAAGGAATCACAACAAGATGGGTAGGAGGGGCAGAGATGTGCTATAGTCAAGACCCCACCCCAGGTTGGTGACCCACAAATGCTGGATACTTACAACTGCAGAAGTTCTGCCCAACAAGTGAGGAGTTTGGGTCCCACATCAAGCTCCCCAGTCCAGGGATCCTGCACCAGGAAGACGAGACCCCAGAATTTCTGGCCTTGGATGTTAGCAGGGCTTACTCTGGGGAGAGGCAGAGGGCTGTATGAAATAGAGGCTCCACTATTAAAGGGTACACACAAAATCTCATATGCTTTGAGAACCAGAGCAAAAACAGTGATTTGAAAGAAGCCAGGTTCAGATCTACTCACTGATCTTTTAGAGCATCCAGAGGATCAGGAGACAACTGGGGCTTACTTTAGGCTCATGGGTAATGTACTGGTAGCAGCCTTTCCCATTATAAGGAAACTGGTGCTGGCAAGCACCATTTAAAAATCCTCCTACTAGCTTATTAGTAGCAGAGACTGGCCCCAGCCACCAGTCAGTTGGCACCAGTCCTGAAACTCCACAGATCAGGAAGCTAATTGGATGGAGACACAGCTCCACCTACCAGTGGGCTGGCACCAGCCCTGGGACAACCTGGAGCCTGAATTCAGAGACCTTGGAACCTGATTCTGCCATTAGTCCCAGGACTACCTGGGCCCTCACCCTGCCCACCAGCAGGACTATACCAGATGCAAAATACCGTGGACTCCTCAGCAAGCTGCCCTGGAACTCAGCCCCACTCAGCAATGGACTGATCACAGCTTTGGGACATGCCAGGCTCCACAGCAAGCCATGTCAAGAACAAGCTTCACTCACCAACAGGTTGACAGCAGGTCTGGAACTTCCAGCCCCACAACTAGCCACCCAAGATCCTGCTCTGCCAACCAGTGGGCCAGCACTGGACACAGGAGCCCTCAGGGCTGGGAAGCCAGCCAGCTTGTAACCTGGCCCCATCTACCAGTGGACAGCAGTCTTTACACAAACCAGGACCTGGCACTCAACCTGACCAGAGTCCAGCCACACCTATCAGACTACCCATAACAGTCAGCCTACTGCAACAGAAGGACCCACAAAACCCACAAAAGGGAAATCTGTAAAGAATATAGCCCTGGTGACCAGAGCAGAGTGCACTGCTAGAAGGCATAGGAACTCTCCTACAAAAGACCACATCTGCAAGATCTGAAAATATAACAGACCTACAAAATATATAGAAATAACAACAGCAAAATAGGCAAAATTATGTGACAGAGGAATATGTTCCAATGGAAAAAACAAAAAAGTCCCAGAAGAAGAACTAAGTGAATTGGAGGTAAGCAGTCTCCCCAAGAGAAGTTGCTCAAAGAACTCAGGAGAAGAAAGGATGAACACAGTGGTAAGACCAACAAAGAGTTAGAAAATATAAGGAAGAATCAAACAAAGCTGAAGAATATAGAACCAAATTAAAAATTCACTAGAAGAAATCAGTGGTGGATTAGAGGATATAGAGAAAAAAAGATCATTGAATGGGAGGACAAAATAGTGAAAATTACTCAAGCTGAAGAGAAAAAACAAAGTTAAAAAAATGAGGACCATTTAAGAAACCTCTGAGACAACATCAGGAATGCTAAGATTTGCATTATAGGGATCCCAGAAGGAAAAGAGAGAGAGAAAGGGGCAGAGAACATATTTGAAGACATAATATCTGAAAACATCCTTAACCTGGGAAGGGAAATGGACATCTAGACTGAGGAAGCACAGAAAATCTCAAACAGGATCAACCCAGAGAGGATCACACAAAGACACATTATAATTGAAATTACAAAAATTAAAGATGAAAAGAGAATATTAAAATATTAAAAGTTAAAGATGAAGAGAGAATATTAAAATAGCAAGGGAAAAGCAACAAGTTACATACAAGAGAACTTTCATAAAGTTATTAGCTGACTTTCTGTAGTCCAGAAGGAAGAGACATGATATATTTAAAGTAATGAAAGGGGGAAACCTACCACAAATAATATTCTACCTGGCAAGACTAACATTCAGATTTAAAGGAGAGATTACAAGTTTTACAGAGAAGCAAAACCTAGAAGAATTCAGCACCACAAAACCAGCATTACAAGAAAATGTTAAAGGGGCTTCTCTAAGCAGAAAAAAAAAGACCACAGTCAAACATATAAAAGTATAAAAAGAAAAATCTCATTGGTAACAACAACCATACAGTAAAGGTAGTGAATTAATCACTTATAATGCTAATAGGAAGGTTAAAAGACAAAAGTAGTAAAATCATCTATAAACATGATAAGTAGTTAAGGGATACACAAAACAAATAGATGTAAAATAAAACATCAGAAACAGTAAACATGGTGGGACGAGTAAAAAAGTCAAGATTGTTAAAATGCATTTGAGCTTAAGAAATTAACAATTTAAAATAATCATATATGTATATACACACACCTCTCACAGTAACCACAAGCTAAAAATTTATAATAGATATACACATAAAAAAGAGAAAAGAATCAAAACATAACACTACAGATAGTCATCAAATCACAAGGGAAAAGAGCAAAAGAAGAAGAAAGGAACAACGACAACAAAAAAGAACTATAAAAACAACATCCAAATAATTAACAAAATGGCAATAAGTGCATAGCCATCCATAATTACTTAAACTGTTAACAGATTAAATGCTTCAATCAAAAGAGTGGCTGAATGGATACAAAAACAAGACCCATATATATAATGCCTTTCAGAGCTAAAGAGACATATAAACTGAAAATGTGGGGAAGGAAAAATAAGAAGAAATCCAAGATAGCAATACTGTATCAGATAAAAGTAAATAAAGACTGCAATAAGAGACATAAGAAGATTACATAATGACCAAAGGATTAATTCAAGAAGATAAAACAATTACAAATATATATGCACCCAACATAAGAGCACCTTTTAAATACATAAAGCAAATATTAACAGACACAGAGGAAGAAATTGACAGTAACACAATAATAGTAGGGGGTCTTTAACACCCAACTTACGTGAATAGATGCATCATCCAGACAGAAAATCAATAAAGAAATAGTGGCCTTAAATGACACATTATAACAGATGGACTTAATAGATGTGTATGTAGAACATCCCATCCAAAAGTAGCAGAATACTCGTTCTTTTCAAATTCACAGGCAGCATTCTCCAGGATGGATCACATGCTAGGCCAAAAAACAAGTTTCAGTCAATTTAAGAATATTGAAATTATATCCAGCTTTTCTTCTGATCACAATGCTATGAGGCTATAAATAAACAACAAGAAAAAAACAGCAAAGAAAACAAACACATGGAGGCTAAACAATATGCTACTAAAAAACCAATGGGTTACTGAAGAAATCAAAGAGGAAATAAAAAAGTGAGACATGTGAAAACAACAATACAATGATCCAAAATCTATGGGTCCCTGCAAAAGCAGTTCTAAGAAGGTAGTTTACAGTGATACAAGCCTACCTCAAGAAACAAGAAAAACCTCAATTAAGCAACCTAACCTAATACCTGAAGGGACAAAGAAAAGAAGAACAAACAAAACCAAAGTTACTAGTACAAAAGAAATCACAAAGATCAGAGTAGAAATAAATGAAATAAAGACTAAACAATAGAAAAGATCAATAAAACTAAGATTTGGTTCTTTGAAAAGATGAACAACTCTGATAAGACCTTAGTCAGACTCATCAAGAAAAAAAGGAAGATGGTCCAAATAAATAAAATCAGAAGTGAAAAAGGAGAAATTACAACTGACACCACAGAAATACAAGGATTGTAAAAGTCTACTGCAAACAATTATACACCAATAAAATGGACAACCTAGAAGCAATGGATAAATTCCTAGAAATGTATACTCTTCCAGGACAGAATGAGGAAGAAATAGAAAATACGAACAGACTAATTACCAATAATGAAGTTGAATCCATGATTTAAAGGAGAAAAAAAAAAAAAAAAAAAAAACTTCCAACAAACAAGTCAAAACATTTAGAAAAGACTTAATAATACTTTTCTCAACTATTCCAAAAAAATACATGAAGAAATGCTTCCAAACTCATTCTACAAGGTTAGCATCACCTTGATACCTAAACCAGACAAAGACAACACACACAACATGCATACACACACACAAACACATAGATTATAGACCAATGTCCATGATGAACACAGATGCAAAAATCCTTAACAAAATATTTGGAAACCAAATTCACCCATACATTAAAAAAAAATCATACACCATGATCAAGTGGGATTTATTCCAGGGATGCAAGAATATCTGCAATATGATTCTATGTGATATACCACACTAGCAAATTGAAGAATAAAAATCATATGATCATCTCAATAGTTGCAGAAAAGGCTTTTGACAAATCAACATCCATTTATGGTAAAAATTTTCCACAAAGTGTGTATCAAGAGACTATACCTCCACATAATAAAGGTCATATATAACAGGCCAACAGCTAACATCATATACAATGTTGAAAAACTAAAAACATTTTCTCTAAGATCAGGAATGAGACAAGGGTGTTCATCATCATTTTTATTCAACATAGTATTGTAAATCCTAGCCATAGCAATCAGACAAGAAAAAAAAAAAAAGGAATCCAAATTGGAAAGGAAAAACTAGAACTATCACTGTTTGCAAATAACATGATGCTATACATGGAACATCTTAAAGATGTCTCCAAAAAACTACTAGAACTCATCAATTAATTCAGTAAAGTTGCAGGATACAAAATTAATATATAGAAAGCTCTTGTATTTCTATACACTAACAAAAAAAAATCAGAAAGAGAAATTAACCAAACAATGCCATTTACCATCACATCAAAAAGAATGAAGTAGCTAGGAATAAATCTGACTAAGGAGTTAAAAGACCTGTACTTGGAAGACTATAAGACACTGATGAAAGTAATTGAAGACAACTCAAATGGAAAGATATATCATGATGGAAGAATTAATATTGTCAAAAATGACCATATTATTCAAGACAATCTACAAATTCAATGCAATCCCTATCAAAATACAAATGGCATCTTCACAGAACCAGAACAAATAATTTTAAAATTTGTATGGAAGCACAAAAGACAGAACCATTGAGAAAGAGAACAGACCTGAAGGTATCACACTCTCTGAATCCAAATTATGCTACAAAGTAAAATAATAAAAAAAAAGGTATTGTGCAGGCACAAATCAGACACATAAATTAGTGGAACAAAATAGAGAACCAAGAGATGAACCTATACTTGTATTGCAAAATATATCTACAACAAAGGTGGCAAGTATATACTTGGAGGAAAAGATGGCCATTTCAATAAGCTGGTGCTGGCAAAATTGAAGAACTACATGCAAAAGAATCAAACTGAATAACTTTCTCATACCATATACAAAAATAAACTCAAAATGAATTAAAACTTAAATATCAGGCCTGCAACCATAAAAATACTAGAAGAAAAGATAAGCAATATGCTCTTTGACACAGGTCTTAGTAATATTTTTTGGATGTATCTCCTTAGGCAAGGACAACAAAAGCAAAAATAAACAAATGGAACTAAATCAAACTAGAACACTTTTGCACAAGAAAGGAAACCTTCAGCAAAATAAAAAGGCCGTCTACTGAATGGGAGAATATATTTGTAAATGACATATCTGACGAGGGATTAATGTCCAAAATAAAACTATATACCTTGAACTCAAAAAACCAAACAACCCAATTAAAAAATGGGCCAAGGACCTGAATAGGCATTTTTTTCCAAAGAAAACATACAGATTGTCAACAGTCATATGAAAAGATGGTCAACATCTCTAATCATCAGGGAAATGGAATTCAAGAGCACAATGAGATATTACCTCACACCTCTCAGATTGACTACTGAAAATATTTAATAAATAACAAGTATTGGCAAGAATGTAGAGAAAAGAGAACTCTAGTGCACTGTTGGTGGGAATGTAAATTGGTGTAGCCACTGTGGAAAACAGTATGGAGATTCCTCAAAAACTTAAAAGTAAAGTGACCATATGATTCAGCAATTCCACTCCTGGGTATTTATCAGAAAACAATGAAAACATTAATTCCAAAAGATATTTGCACCCCTATGTTCATTGCAGCATTATTTACAATAGCCATAATATGGAAGCAACCTAAGTGCCCATCAATAGATTAATAAAGATGTAGTATATAATATATATATAAAATACAATACTATTCAGCCATAAAAAGAATGAATTTTTTCCATTTTTGACAACATGGATGGACCTAAATGGTACACTAAGTGAAATAAGTCAGATGAAAAAAGAAAGACAAATACTTTATGATTTTACTTTTATATGGTACCTACAAAACAAAATGAATTAACAAACATAAAAAAATAGATACAGAGTCATTGATACAGAAAACAAACAGGTAGTTAATTGCCAGAGAGCAGAGGGGTAGGGAAGAGAGAACTAGGTAAGGGAGACTGGGGTACAATTTTTTAACAAAATAAATGAGTCATAAGTGTGAAATGTACAGTGAAAGGAGTATAGTTGATAATTACATAATATCTTTTTATGGTGGCAGATGGTAACTAGACTTATGGTGATCATTTTGAAATGTATAGAAATATAAAATCACTGTTTTGTATCAGGAACTAGCATAGTGTTATAGGTCAATTATAGTTTAAAAACAAACAAATCCATAGAAAAGAGATCAGAATTATGGTTACTGGCAGTGAAGGCTAGAAGTAGGAGGAATTGGATGAAGGTAGTTAAAAGCTACAGACTTCCAGTTATAAGTATTATGGATGTAATGTACAACATGATAAACATAATTAACAGTGCTGTACATTATACATGAAAATTGTTAATAGAGTAAATCTTAAGAATTCTTATCACAAGGAACACATTTAAAAATTTTTCTTTTTATGTATATGAGAAGATGGATGTTCATTAAATTTATTTTGGTAATCATTTCATGATGTATGTAAGTCAAATCATTATGCTGTAACCTTAAACTTATACAGTACTGTATGTCAATCATATCTCAATAAAACTGAAAGAAAAAAAAAAGATTTAGTGTCCATGCCTTTATTAAGACCCCAAAATGGGTTCTTTGGGGTTTCTAGGCTAATGCTGGATTGGTCAACTTAAACAAAAGAAGCAGGATTTTGGTAAGTTCCATGGAGGGGAGTCTCGTCTAAGGGGCATAGAAGGTGAAGGCACTGGGAGGCAGGGAGATTGTAGACCACAAGGGCTGTTGGGGAGGTCATATTAGAACTCACATTTGCTTGTGGATTTGTGGGCTGCTATTTCGGGCATGTCCTTGCATGAGGGATCTAGTGTCACTTTAAGGACTCTGCAGGCTGCTTGGCCAAATAAAATGGATGACAAGGCAGCAAGCAATACAATGGAGAAACTTAGCTAAATTGAACATTTTATCAGATATATGGTTTACAAAATATTTTCTCCCATTCCATAGGTTGCTTTTTCAGTTTGTTGAATGTTGTCTTTCTACACAAAAGTTTTAAAGTTTGATGGAGTCCCATTTATCTACTTTTGCTTTTACTGCCTATGCTTTTGTTGTATCCAAGACATCATTGCTAAATCCAAAGTCAGGAAGCATTTCTCCTATGTTTTCTTCTGCAAGTTTTACAGGTCTTTAATCTATTTTGAGTTAAATCATGTTATAATATAAGGTAAGGGGCCAACTTCTGTCTTTTGTCTGTGGCTACCCAGTTTCCCAGCATGAAATGTTGAAGAGATTGTCCTTTCCCCATTGACTGGTCTTCATACCATTTTGAAGATCATTTGACTACATATTCAAGGATTGATTTCTGGTCTCTTTGTTCTACTCCATGAGACCATATGTCTATATATGTCTTTATGCCAATGCCATACTGTTTTTATTACTGTAGTTTTATAATATATTCTAAAATTAGAATGTGTGAAACCTCCAGGTTTGTTTTCCTTTCTCAAAGTTGTTTTGGCTATTTGAGTCCTTTGAGATATCATTTGAATTTTAGGCTTTTTTTCTGTTTCTGCAAAAAAATGCCACTGGAAATTTGCATTCAACAATTGCATTGAATCTGTTGATTGCTTTGATAGTATGCATATGCTAACAATATTAAGTCTTCTATTCCGTGAACACTAAAATTTAATTTGTTCTTAGCTCAAGGCCTGCTTTTCAAATGACATTGTTCAGTCCTGAGAGATTTTAGACCATTTATTTTGTGACAAAAAATGCTCACATTTCGTATTAATCCTAGAGACTTTCCTCATCTTTCAAATATCATCTCAAAATATGATTGTCACTTTACTCAAAAGATACAATTGTATGATATAACATGACCATCTCCTGCTTGTTAATCCAGCAGCTATTCTCAACTCTTTTCCATGCCCATGAACACCCATTATAAAGGCTGAAAAGCCTGGGTGCTCATTTCCCCAGCATTTCTTGCAGCAAGAACTCTGGTGAGTTATTCATTCTTAGCCAATAAGTTGCAAAAGGCGGGCATTCTAGCAAAGTTTTCTTCCTCTATAAAATACCCACTAAGATAATCTCCTTGCCCTTCCTTCCAAACTGTAAATGTTGCCATATGAAGATGCACTTCTTGGATCTCTGCAGCCTTTTTGCAAAGAACCTCAATAAGACCTGTGTCATTGTTGCATTGTGAAATTAACCAAACCTAGAGTCACACAACTCCAGACTTCCTGCTATGTGAACTTTGCTGGTGTTTTTTGTTTTGTTTTGTTTTGTTTTGTTTTTTGCTTTGAGTCCACCACAAAAGTGAAATTATTCTAAATGATACAGTTTTACTACCTGATTGTTAGCATAACATAGTGATTAAAAATGGGTTTTTATACAGTCTTCAGCGAGTCTTCTAATCTTGATGTACCTCAGTTTTCTTATTCTTATTTCTTATTCATTCACTTTTCATATTCATAAAATATAGATGATAATACAGGTTTTTTATAAACATTCAAAGAAATAAAAAGTACGAGGTGTTTATCCTGACACACATGAAGGGCTGAACAAACCTGAACTGACTAGTGTCATCTTAATTCTTTATGTTGCCTACATTCCCTTTCTCCATAACATAGCTTTCTGTTTTTGATTCCTCTTCACCAACTCCCTCTTGAATCTCTGTCATTTAGTCTTTCATCCCCATTGCTCCATGTCAAGGTCACCAACAACCTCCATGTTGCTAAATCTGATGGTTAGTGCTTGGCTTCACTTTGACGTAGCAGTAGTGTTAAACAGTCAATCACCTCCTCTTTCCTGGAATGTGTTCTCCATTTGGCTTCCAGGTCATTGCACTCATTCTATTTCCTTCTATCTCTCCAGCTGTTTCATCTGTTTTTTGTCTCCTTCCTCTTCATCACTTTCAAACCTCCTTCCTCACCACCTCCCTGATCAAAACAAACAAATAAGCAAGCAAACAAACAAATTAAAACCCCCTACTCCTACCATAGTCCTCTTCATTTCAGTAAATGGAAGCTCCAAAGTCCTGAGGGCCAGGTTAAAAATATCTGGAATCAGCTGAAATGCCTTACTTTCTCTCAAATTCTATACTTACTCTATCAGCACTAATTGATTTTGCCTTCAATCAGTTCCTGCCAACTACAAAACTGACACTGATCCCATCGTCATCTCATGTCAAATTATTGGAATTATTAGAATTATTCCCTTTGCCCTCCCCACTATAGTCAATCCCTAATAGAGTGGCCAAAGTGATCTTACTAATACTTGAGTCAATCACATCACCCTTGTGGCAAAAATATTTTAATTTTTCTATTGCTAATCAGAATTAAAGTCCAAGTTCTTAGACAATAATCCGTATAATACATAGCTAATAGCTTCCCTCTCTGACATCTTACTACTCGTTCCCTCAGTATTGGTTGTATCAGGCGTGTTTCTCTGTCAGGGCCTTCCCCTAGACAGCTCCAAAGGTGACCTGCACATTTCCCGTAAGTTTTTTACTCAGATGATACCCTTTGAGTGAAGCCTTCCCTATCTGAAAACATCTCCACTCCCCAACACCTCATATTTCTATTTTATGTTATCTGTTCCACCCCCGTCTTGGTACTCATCAACATCTCATATACTAGTTATTTTATTTATTTTCTTGACTATTTTCTGCTTTCCTTTTTAGAAGTAAGTTCCATGAGGCAAGCTTCTTTCATTTTGTTCACTGCTGTATCTTCAACAATTGAAACACTGATTTTGCATAGTATACACTCAATACAAAAAATATTTGTCATGTGAATGCGGTGGGGCAAGGGGAGGGATATTTTAATCTCCTGTTACTTGTAATACAAAATGAAATCAAATCCTGTCTCACACAGCTATGACATTTCCAGTCCGTACCATTAAGCATTCTTATGGACACAGAAAATCAGAGGGATTACTGTCAATTTATTTCATGCTCCGTATCATGTGATTTTGATTTAAATACAATAAAAGTTGGAAACTTTATTACTCATGATTCTTCAGGATAAAAACTGAGATTTAACTGAAACAGATTGTGTGGTCTGGGCTATGTTCAGAAATAATAGGTTCATTTGAGCAATTCAATTATTAGAAGCTATCATCTATGGGAACTCTGAACAATATGTAGTAGCTGATCAAGCACTACAAGTTTACATAACTCAACAATGTAAGGAGATTACTAGCTCTCTGCTTGGCCAACCCCTCCTGCTGGGGCATTTGTAGCACACTGCCTGCTTTTATGGAACAGGGGATGAGTGGGAAATCAGCCCCCATTTGGCCCTGCTGAAATAGGGGAGGGGGGAATGAGTGTATTAGGTGTATTAAGCTACCTTTTTTCTGGCCCTTTGTCCAGAAAGAGCAGACTTTTCTTGGAGCTTATTTTTGTCTGTGCTTTTTGGCAGTCTGGGTTGGCGATTTCTGTAGCACTCTATCTGGGATATACGGAAGGCAGTAAGGAAACCCGGGAATTCAATGCCATGTCATTCCTCCAGTTCTGAGGTTCCTGGGCAGTTTGCCTTCTTCTTTCTGCCTTTCAGGTTTTTCTGTGCTTGTCTGTTGTGTTATGTGAGGGGGTTTTTAGTTTTAGTGAAAGGTAGGAATACAGCTACTCCATCTTGGCTGGAACCTGAATTCTTGTTATATTGCTTCGTTTTGTGCATTTAGCATCATAGTCTAAGATAAATCAATTTTCTAAAGAGTAGAATTCCACTTAAATATAAAACATTGATTTTCATCATACTATTTTACCATGAAATGTTTTTAGCAATCTAGTAAACCAGAAGTTGTTTATATGTTAATTACTATTTTATAAAAAAAAATTATCATAGATTTTCTGATATTTTAAGAAATCTCCATTTCTCTCGGTAACCAGATCTCAACACCCAGCCTCCTTCCTTAGAACTCTAGGAAAGTGAAGTAATTATTATTTATACCCATTATAAACCTTTGGAAAGGCTTATTTCAAGGTTTTATGAAATATATTCAAATGTTCAACATTCATTTTATTTGTATTATATCTTCTGTCAGTTTTTACAAAAGCAAACTTCTGTCACCAGTCCTTTTAAGCTGAGTTGCTTTTTAGGAAAGTAAAGGGTGTTAAGAAATTTTAAATTGGGATTTTTTTTTTCTCCAAAATTCTTTCCATTGGGGGAATTGAAATTTAATAATATAACTTTATATTTGCATTTTAGTTTGAAATAAAAATAAATGATCACCAAGGACATGAAGCTTTTGAACACGGTTTTTCAGGATAAGAATGGAAAAAAACTTTGAGGTTATTTTATTCATAAATAAATTAGAATTATAATTCATACTTTCATCTAATCCCATGAATACTTAGTTTTTGCAGGAAAAGATTAGAAATATTTCTAATTCATGTAATAACTATAGCTAAATACTAAATGTTTGAAAGATCCATATATCCATAAATATGGAAAAGCATATTAAAAATTCAGCGAGTAGGTCATGATAACATCCCATCAAATCAAGGAGTGGAGTCGGGGACTAAATTATTAAAAACAGGACATGATGGTAAGAAAATTCATCAAATTACTAAGATTGGAAACCTAACTGAGAGCTGAAAATGTAATACTTAAATGAATTATAGACTATATTGAAAGGAGCAAGTATCTCTGTGCTAATGCCCGGAGAAATACCGAATGAACTCGCTGACCTGCACATTTACATGACTTTGTATTAGCACATTTGCAGTGTCCAGAATATTAATGCACTAGAGATTAGCACAGTGTCTTGAAGTATAAATGTATAATTTATTTTAAGAATAAAATATTTTTATATCATTCTGGTAAACAGTTTATCATTTTAGTAAACATTCTGGATTTCTGAAGGCAATTCTTATTTCCTATACTCTGCCCAGTGTTTTTCAGGACATGTGTTACGTATTTTAGAAAAACATTCCCTCTGTTTTTTTCTTTCCTTATAGTTTTTGTAATAACCACAAAATCTTTGGGTGCCATTCAGAAAAAAGTATGTTCCTGCAATATCTGCTGCCAGATGTTAAAATTCTCTTCTGAAACATTGCATTTTATCCACTAGTACAAACAACACCTGAAATTCATCAGAACTCTAACTGTGTTATATATTTAAAGACAAAAATTTTTTTATTGTCGTGATTATTCATTTAAAAATGCTATTTCTTTTTTCTCTGTTTTAGAGAGGATGTTTTTAGTGAATTATAAAAACCAATTTAGTAGGTCCTGCTCAGCATTTAAAAAATGAAATAACATAGATAAAGCGTAGAACAGAATGAAAGAGAGAAAAAAAAAAAAAAACAGAGTTCGTCAAAAGTAGCAAGGGAAATATAATTTGACAAAAATGTATTTAGTTTATCAATGTACTGAGTTGTGATTTAATTACATTATGTACTGTGCTTCCAAAAACTTGAGAGCCATTTTTCTGCAAGACCATTGTTACAGATGTGTAGCCAACGTTCATTAGATGCTTAATATGTATCATATAGTCCACTAAATGCTTTATATGAACTCCTCTTACTTATTCTTGACAAGAACTTCATGAAATGTGTATTATTATTATTTTGAGGATTTCTCAGCTGGAGCTTAGAGAAGTTAAGATGATCACGGTTACAAAGCTGATAGATTACAGAGCCAGGTTTCAAATCCACAGTTAGACTGTAAGTTCCATGTTATATATTACTTTGCACTCTGTAGCACAACAGTTCCTGAATAGGTAAATGCACATACCTCTGCAGACACATTTACCCTATGGCATAAATCATTTTTCAAATGAATTAAGATACAGTTCTGGAACATGGGACTTCACACTTCTGTTGGAAAGAAAAAGGCTAAGCACGGCTTCACTGGATTCCAGTGCAGTGCAGTTAGTATGAATTAAGCAAGGTGTCAACCACATTGAAAATATCCAAAATTGAATATTAGTAGTGATTACTTCTATGTTAATTTTCATTGATTAAAATAATATTCAGTACCTAATGAGTGTGCAATACTATACTAGAAACTCTGGGGCAGTGGGAAACATACAGAAGATTTATTCCTTTTCTTGCCTGAGTGCAATTTCTTATTTCAAAGAACTTTGAAGGATAGTAACTACAAAAACATACTTGAAAGTATCAATAATATTATTTTCATTATGTGTAGATTTCATTCCATGAAAATTATTTATGGAAAGAAATATTAGGTGCAGTGGCCTCACTGAATAAAATAATTTTGATAAAGGAACTTGGTATAAATAGTGAGGCTGACATAAAATGCAGACATACTGGAAATAAAATAAATATATAAATCACCTTTATACTGTGATAATTATATCTCACTTTTCCATGAATAATAAAGCTAACTCTGCCAGAAGAAAGTGCATGGGTCTCACACAAGTAACTTAAACTTCCTAAGCTTTGAAATTTCTCATTTGAAAAGTGGAAAAGTTATCCAAAGGAGATGACTAAAACTTTTGGTCCAAAACTCTCCAACACATCATCCATTTTGACAGGAAGGCATAAAAAGACATCAAGAAACAAGGACTTATGGTAATTTATGGATATAGAAATCTATTCTTGATCTGTTGTCCTCTAGCTGGTCTTCCATAAGTTGCTGTGTATCACACTTCTGGTGGCTACCTTCCTGCACGGACCCATTTATTCCAAGGTGTCTGTCTAGCTTTGTTCTCTCTTAACTCAGGGAAGATTTGTGTTTTCTGGATAAACTTTCCAATGTACTTATATAAATTCTGCTTTCTAAATTTTGCTCTTTGGAAGACTGAGTTTTGCCAAATGATTTTATAGGAAGAGGGAAGTAGAGGCAGAAATAAATGAGCAAAGATTAGATGATCAGTGATGGCACATCAGGGAGATTGAGGGCCCTCTGAAGTCCAGATGGCCTAGAACCCCTTAAAAAGGTGTCTAGTGTAAGTTTTCCAACTCCAGGAAAAAACAAAAAATCTCCCTTTCCCAAGCCTAGCACAGACACAGCAGCATCACTGAGCTCCCAAGGACTGGTAGGCTCAGTGTGAGTAACAGGCTGAAAGTTCAAGCCTGGGCACCAATCAGGCCTTCTGATTTCTCATGCAATCTTAAGGGAAAGGGGGTGAGGAGCTGGACTAGTACTCTGGAGTCAGATTTAAGTTGATTAAAAAACCAAAAAGAAAAAAATAACAACCTAAAACAATGGTATTCCATCCACATCTGACTTTGAACAGATTTCTATTTACCGTATAAGGCAATTAAACTCAAACTGCTGAAGTCCTTGTGTGAGAGGCATCTGCAACAGAGATTGATTTCAGTCACTGGAATCGGAGACCAATCACTGAAGAACGACTGTGAAGAAGTGAGTATAAATACTCAAAGTTATTGCTGATTGGAGTTTTTGTAGTGGAATGCAGAGTCTGAGTTTGAAAAATGATTCAGAAAGTGAATAAAAGCATCAGAGAGAGCCTTGGGTGGCACCAGAAATACAGCTCACACATGGGGCAGGTGGTGTGGGCAGCTGTTTGCCTATGACAGAAAGGAGGATGTAGCGGAAAGGAACCCTTGGTATTACAGGAATGTTTCAATGTTGGTTTCAAAGCACTGCTCAGTGATGTAGAGGCAGTGACTTACTGGTGGCCTGAAAGCTGTGACCTCTGGGGCCATTTGCTCCACAGGGTCAGGGGTCACATTTCGGCGATTGTAGCCCAGTAGTGGAATGACTTACAACAGATTTGAGAGCATACCGATCACCTGAGGACCATTTTCAGACTGATAGTGGAAGGAAGTGTGTGCTAATTTTGAGACGGGTGACTTTGGTAACAGGGATATTGGACCAGCTAGCTTTGGATTGTGTAATGTGGAAGAAATGCATTTAGAACAGATCGGAGCAGGCATGTAAGAGTGGTGGGCTGCTACAAGCCACATTTGACTGAACTCTCTAATCTCTTCAGAATTACTGAGGTGGATGAAAGTAATGGAGGAAGAAATATTATTGGTTGTCCCGCTCAAGGGAAACCAGGAAATATCAGTTGATTCTTTGACGCTAGCCTCAGGTCTGTTTAGCCAGGGCTGGGAAAGCTGATCTCAGGTGAGAAAAGCCCTGTTGGCATTTTACAGGAAAGCCCAGGATGAAACTCTACTGCGGTCCTTTTCAAAGCTGGTTCCTCTGAGTTCTCCACTTCAGCCATCATGCAAACACAAGTAATGGTTATCTGTGACATCCCCTTCTTCCCGGTGTACTTAGCAGTTGGAGTATATTTTTTTTTTCATTCTGTACTGCACTGGCTCCTGTGTAGTTTCTGAACATTGCTGCAGCAGTAGACATAAAAGATATTCTTTTATGGTTCTTCCCCCATTGTAACAGGGGGTCTGTCTTAGTTCTTTTGGAAATGAAACTGCCTCTGCCTTTAAATCCATCCTCATCTGGAAGCCTTTTGCTTCAAATCTGTTTATTACTCTCTGAAAGCGTGTCCCAACATCCAGAGCCACCTGCACTCAGGCCTGGGCTGCGGTTGCCCTTTGCTTCATGTCCTTTAGGGAGCCCCACCCCTTTGACGGCACCTCTGCCCTGGCAGAGCCTCCAGCCTTCCCTTTGCCACGAGGCAAAGGAGAGCTGATACGGACAAACAATGCAGCTGGATTGGCCTGTTTGTGAAAAGCTGAAACTGTCCAGTAGCCACCGTTGAAGTCACTTGATTCCATGATTATGTAACAATCAGCCATAAAAGGAGAGAAGCCTGTGTAGATCATATATCTTTAAATTTGGAACGTCTTAATCACAGAGCAATATTCTTCCATTCTGAAAGCTTCAGTTAATGCTGCAGTGGCACTCTGCCTTGTTGACTTCAGAGTGCAGGGAATATTTCCAAAAATACAGCAGACTTCCTGGCTGTGTATCTTGTTTATGAAATATTTTATACATTGACATTTAGAAATTTCTATTTACTTGATCTCAGATGGTCATATATTATATAAAAGAAAATTAGAAATGATTATAACTTTTCCCAAGTCAGGGAAAAATTCAATATCTAGCACATTGTGCATTTTTCCTATGCACCATTAAAAAATACATTTCTAAGTTCCAATTGCCTTTCTAACTCTACCACTGGTAATGATGATGTACTTTGTGATTTCCTCGCAGCCACCCTGATTGTAATCCCATCCAGCCTTTTGCCTTTACATTCTTCTGTTTTGTGACAAAAATACGGGTGATTTCAGTTGCTAGAAGGTGTACTTATATTCTCTGGTTGCCTTTCTTTGGGTAGATACTTTTGAGATTCTTATTAAGAAAAAAAATCACAGCGAGAAATTATAAAAGTAAAAACAAGACAGTGAACATTATGTCCAGTCCTTGAAATGGGCTACAGATTGTAGATGGGATTTTATAGGATGAATTCGAAGAAAATATGATCAGTACTAATGAAGCACATGATATAAGGTGGAAATTGAACTTTCGAGGCTTGTGTTAAACATTCTCTTGTTCAGCTTTATCAAGGCAAGGAGCGAAGGGAGAAATGTGAAGTCCCAGAAAGACTGTAATATATCAGCTAGATATCTCAGCTGTCAGCCCACCACCAAAATGACAGTGGTTTTAATACAGTAATTATTTGGGCAAGATATGGCCCTTATTTCAAAAATCCATTTCATGTTTAGTCATATACCTTTCATGGATAGAGACAGTGGTTGGCTTGGCACCGTCTCAGTAATACATCTTGAATCCTTTTGTTTGTGGCTTATGGCAAGAACACTTGTCATTTCTGCACGGTGCTGAGACCAGGCAAAGCCCTGCCGTTTTTCATCACTAAAGGAAGTCCAGTAGTGTTATGGCACTGGCTTAAAAAAGCTTATTTGTGAGAATAATTCAAACTTTATTTAATTTTTCTGCCTTAACTGATCCTGCAGTGTTATTCTTTTCACACGCTGTATATGCTTTTGCCATCACTTTTCCATACCTGATTTTTTAAGGTAGCTCTGTGAATATTTATTCATTTGTTTGATATTTACTCACTAAGTATATACTATGTGCCAAGCTCTGCTCTTTGTATCAAATTAAATAGAAATATCAGAAAAAAATTCTGCTATGTGGCTTCACTAATGTTGATTAGAAAAGATCCTTTATTTTTGTGGTTAAAAGTGAAACAAAGGAAAGCCACCTCCTGAGAAACATTTCCATTTCAGTCCATAGGAAAACCACTGGGAAATTTAATTTGCTTTTGATAAGTAATACTTCAAATTATAGGAAGCAAAGCCCACAAACTTTAGTAAATGGTCCTAATAGCGTGTTGCATTGCAAGAACTAATCATTCTAACAACCTCTGCAAATAATTTTTCTAGTGTTTTATTGAGCTGTCAAAATGGTCATTCTGAGTTTGACTTTGGCTCCGTTGTGGATACATGCGCTGTAAGATTTAACCTGCTTGGCAAGGCATGACTGTCTATCTCAGCCACAGAGCTCTGAAGTGGATCACTTTTAGGGTTGTATGATAATTCATTATTATAGGGAGGGTATGAGAGATTTTATATCATATAAGCACTTCATCACTGGAGTTTAATTCTAAAAATTCCTCACCCATTATTTGAAGATCTTAACAAAGAAATGACAATTTTACTCTCCTATCTCTCACAAAATATAATCAATTTATTTATATTAGATTAATAATCTCATTTCTTTCAAAGTAAGAGTTCCGATTTTATTTTTTACTTTTCTTTGTGCTTTATTCATGCCCACAGTAGCATCTCCTTGTCTATTACCTTCACTCCAATTAAGTGCTGTGTATCTTCAAGGAAAGTCAGGATGGCCTGATGAAAAAATAAAGCAAGATTAAATAATCTAAATATAAATACAGTAGGAGCTAGCATTTAAAAAGCAAGTGACAGATACGTCATGGGACTCCCAGGTGCCTGACTTTGGAACATTGGATCTTAAGCCTTTGCTTCTTGTCTTAGTTACTGTGATTTGCCTTGATTGTAAGTTTCAATTGTCAGGATCTGCTTCTCTGTGGTTTTCCTTTTTATGTCACCACGCACAGTCATCTTACTTTATTGTAGTTTTTTACTGTTATATGTCTTTTCCAATATGTCGTGTGCTTCCTGAAGGCATTGAGTATATTCTGCTACTGCCTTTGTACTTAGTTAGCAAAGTGCCTGGCAGACAGTAAGCCTTAAAAATAACGTGCAGGAAGAACATATTAATACTTTAAAAATGATAATTGTTTTCTCGTGGATAATAAGGATTATTACGTCAAAGATTATTATTATTCTCTCACCAATGTATATATTTTTTCCCTGAAATTTCAAGTCCATAGGAGAAGAAATTAAAAACATTTTCCCTTAGGGCAGAAAGTGGAAATTTAAAAAAAATAGTGAATATACAAAGTAATGTTAAATGTGCTTCACAAATATAAATTCATTTGGTTATTAATTCCATAACCAAAGAAAATGTAGCCCATATTAGTTGTCCTTGAGATCATGCGTGTTAAATTTAAAATTATTTGAATAATTGAACACTTGAATAAAATAATTTGATATTCATTTAGATAATTATCACAAAATTATAATTGCATGTCCTCTAGAGTATTTTTCTAGGAAAAAATGACAAAATATCATAAGAAATAGGCACAAAATGAGAACAGAAAAAAAAATAAGAGAACTTTACATTTATGAAGCAGTTTTCAGTTTATTAATCACATTCCCACACATTTTCTCATGTTATCTTCACAAAAACTCGGGCAAAGCAGGACTCATTATCCTCATTTTACAGAAACTGAGTCTCAGAAAAAATGTTAAAGACTCAGTTCATGGCAACAAAGCTAATGAGAAGAGGGACCAGGGCTCAAGCTCATTTCAGCTGTTTCCAAATCCCATCCTGTTTTTAGTGAGAGGTCTTATGTTTCAGGAGTAGATATTCTGCAGAGGATCTAGTAGACAGGGATGAGAAAAATGCTCATTTTCAGAAAACAGGAAAAAAAAAAAGAGATACAAAGTTTAGAATCTACTGGAAACAAAGCGTCACCCTGCTTAATCTGGTCTTGCCCCAGCCATCCCCAGCAGCAGTTTGTGCTCACTCAGTACTTTTCTCATTTCTCTACCTTAAATAGATGCTTATCCTTGATTGACACATTTCTCCACTCTCACATGAATGTGTTAAAAACTGAGCTGAAGAATTTTCAAACACTGATTTCATTCTTTCACATCTTCAGTGAAATCTTTTCTTGCCTTCAACTGTACCTTCAGACCTAAGTTGGGGATTCCTTCCCATGGCTGACAGAGTATGTCACAAGGATTTCCACAGCTTACTTACCACAATGCTTTAATTGTTTGCGTTTCTTTCTCATTTAACTCCAGGATCTCACAATTTCGTTTCTTCAAGCATCAAAGAAATAGTGTATATACCAGGGACTGTGCTAAATGTTGAAATATAAAGCTGAGAGCAACCATCGCCTTATCTTTGATGAATTTAAACCTAGTAGGGGAAAACAGACATACAGATGGATCATCCAATGCAACGTGGAGGGTGTTGAAGTGAAGATGTGCTTTGAATCTTTAATGTGCCCTGTGGGCAGGGGTCAGGGGTGATTTGATTTCTCAAGAGGAATACCAAACTGTTAACTATTCCCTCTACCAAGGATACTAAACACCTGTTTGGGGAAACCCAAATGGGCTTTTTTTTTTTTTTTTTTTTTTTCTTGGAAGTCGAGCTAGATGCACTGATTGGCTGTAGAAAAAGCCAGAGCATGGAAGGTTCTTTTAAATTCCATCTAGCTGGAAATTCCCATTGTCAACCAGTGTAGACGTGGCTGCACAACAATTGCAGGGAAACAGTATTAAGTGGGTAAATTCTGTGCAGGGATATTTTATTTAAATATATTGATCAAAATATAAATCTATTAATCTCCAGAAATTATTATGAGGAGTTGTTAGACGGAAGGCAAGGTTTGTATTTTCCAAAAGAATTTCCAAAAGGTGATTCTGATGTAAATCTAATTTAACAGCCCATGCCTGGGTAATCTTTAAATTACTTTAAGCAGTTAAATCACATGTTCCAACTGGATTGTAAGTAGAGCCTACTGTTCAGGGTTGGAGTAAGAATTTAGAAAGTTTTAACCTGGAGAGTCAAAACTTTGAAAAGCCTCAAAAACTTGCTGTTCCAAACCTCCGTGAACAGCTACTTGGGAGCCTCAACTAAGCTTGTAGGACCTTATGCCTAGCCTGCTGCTTCAAACTGCTATTATCACAAGTGGAGCCCTCCAAGAGAGCTGGCAACATCCCATGCGCATGAATCCACACCCTAGAGATGTCATCTCATGAAGAGGCATAAGCATTTGTGAACACAGCAGTAGGTCTGCATGTCCACACTTATCTTGATGATTCTAATAGTTATTATTATCTTCCTTTCTTGGCCATCCCTTTTTACAGTGATAATCATTCCCGCACTATGCTGTACCTCCCTGAAACGGACCCAGTTCCTGTGCCTGTCCCACCTCTGGAATGCCAGCCCCATGACTGTATAGCTTTGCCTACATACTCATCTTTTTCTTAGTCTCTTCACATTGTTTGCCTTCATTAAAACTTGGAGATTATTTTTCCCTTGCAACTCTCTCCAGTAGAGGAGCTTTTCTTCTGTCATAGCTTCATGAGTCTCTGGATGTGAGGGCATAGACTACCCCTTCCTTTTACATTATTCCCATTTTCCTCTATGGTTGCTTCTAGTTTCTCTTCCTTTCTTGCCCATCTAGATTCTGAGATACATTACTTCAGTTATTTTCTTGGAAATACTCTCAAATCTATTTCCTCTCATTTTTCTTTCTTCTTACAGTACTTGCAATCTCCAAACCTGGATGAGCTCTGATATTTCAGCCTCAATGACTTCAACTCAACAGCCAAAGACTGATGGAGATCACCAGAGCAGTCGGCAGTTCCACTGCAGTCAACTTCCTGTTCTTGGAATTTCCTTACTTCAGTTTTCTAGCCAGCTTGCTCCCCAGTGCTTAGACGTGGTTTTATTTTTCTCAGCTCTGCTGTCCCCTGTGCGCCTCTTCTTTCACCCGTCAGCTGATGGCCTCGACCCCGTCAAGGCCACCGTCATTTTTTTACTTATATTGCTGCAACAGCCTATGAAGTCGTATCCTTTTTTGCCAAGGGGGTGGGTGTGGGGTGATATTTTTTTATGGAGGCAGTGGGGACTGAACCCAGGACCTCGTGCACGCTAAGCATGCATTCTACCACTAAGCTGTATCCTCCCGCCTGGAGTCGTATCTTTGACTCCAAACTCACTGCCATCAACCCATGCTTCTATCTGTTGCAAAAAAAGAAATGTGCTTTGGATTATGTTACTCAACTGCTAAAATCTTTCAAGGGCTTCCCGCTGTACTTAGAATACAATCTGAACTTGTTTCTAGACTCTTCTGGGAGCTGCTTATCTGGATCTCCCTGTTTCTTCAAACCCATGGTTCCCTAGACACTTGGCGCTATTTTCACTTTCTCAGATATGCCAAGCTTTGCCCAGCCTCTGTGTTTCTTGCTGCCTGGAATGCTCCTTGCCACCATTCTACCACTATTGACACATGACTGGATTTTTCTCTTCCTTTACGTCTCAGAAAAATGTCTCCTTTTCAGCCAGCATTTCCTTAATCGCTGTCCCTAAAGTAGTTCTAGACTCTCTTATTCTTTTTTTTTAACATTTTTTATTGATTTATAATCATTTTACAATGTTGTGTCAAATTCCAGTGCTCAGCACAATTTTTCAGTTATACATGAACATATATATATTCATTGTCACATTTTTTTCTCTGTGTTCTTGTGTATATTTCCCTGTGCTATACAGTATAATCTTGTTTATCTATTTCATAATTTTGAAATCCCATCTATCCCTTCCCACCCTCCGCCCCCTTGGCAACCACAAGTTTGTATTTTACGTCTATGAGTCTATTTCTGTTTTGTATTTATGCTTTGGTTTTTTTTTGTTTTTGTTTTTGTTTTTTAGATTCCACATATGAGCGATCTCATATGGTATTTTTCTTTCTCTTTCTGGCTTACTTCACTTAGAATGACATTCTCCAGGAGCATCCATGTTGCTGCAAATGGCGTTATGTTGTCAGTTTTTATGGCTGAGTAGTATTCCATTGTATAAATATACCACATCTTCTTTATCCAGTCACCTGTTGATGGACATTTAGGCTGTTTCCATGTTTTGGCTATTGTAAATAGTGCTGCTATGAACATTGGAGTGCAGGTGTCATCCCGAAGTAGGGTTCCTTCTGGATACAAGTCCAGGAGTGGGATTCCTGGGCCATATGGTAAGTCTATTCCTAGTCTTTTGAAGAATCTCCACACTGTTTTCCATAGTGGCTGCACCAAACTGCATTCCCACCAGCAGTGTAAGAGGGTTCCCCTTTCTCTTATTCTTTATATAAGACCCACATTTGTTTTGTTTCCCACATAGTATGGAAAGAAGGCCATATGACACTAATTCTGATATAATGAAACCACAATTTGCTTCTGCTCTCTGGCTAGTCCCTCTTCTGAGCCTGTACAAATGTGCAGTAGGGGAGAGATGCTAAGTTCTTACCTCATGTTGGGGTAGTGGATATATCTATATCTTTGTATTATACTTTAATTGTTTAAATTGAAATATAGTCTTTATAATGTGTTGATTTCTGATGTATAGCATAGTGATTCATTTATATATTTATATTCCTTTCCATATTCTTTTTTATTATAGGTTATTACAAGGTATTGAATATCATTCCCTGTGCTCTACAGTAGGATCTTGTTGTTTATCTCTTTTATACACAGTAGTGTGTATTTACAAATTCTGAACTCCCAATTTATCCCTCCCCATCCTCTCTCCCCACTGGTAAGCATGAGTTTGTTTTTTATGTCTATGAATCTGTCTCTGTTTTGTAAATAAGTTCATTTGTGACCCTTTTTTTAATTTTTAGATTTCACATGTAAGTGATAATCAAATGGTATTTTTCTTTCTCTTTCTGGCTTACTTCACTTAGAATGACTATCTCCAGGTCCATCTATGTTGCTGCAAATGGCCTTCTTTTTTTTTTTTTTTCTTTTTTTATGGCTGAGTAGTATTCTATGGGACATATCTCCAGAGGAAACTCTAATTCAAAAAGGTACATGCTTCCCAGTGTTCATAGTAGCACTGTGTACAATAGCCAAGACATGGAAGCAACCTAAATGTCCATTGTCAGATGACTGGATATTTATCTATATTTTGATTGTATATATCACATCATGGCAGGGTTTTAATATATGTATTAAAGTCTAGAGTCTTTAAATTTTGTGTTTGCTTCAACTTGTTCATCTCTTCCACTAGAGTGGAACAGAGTTAATGAAGACAGAGACCACTTAATTCTCATTCAGTATTTATGAATACTGTGCTTAGTCATAAATACATATATATATATGTTTCCCACATAATATCCACCTTCATTTCAAAAAATACTTAAAGCAGAACATATGTGTATGTGTGTGTATATACTTTCCTACTTGGATTGAAAAATTTTAAGCTCTTTCAGAAAATTAAAACTACAACTTTCAATGACACTTTGTCCTGTTCATCACCTTTTTGCTTCTTAAAGTTATAGGTTCAGAAGAAGTCAAATTCCAAAAGTTAGACTTGCACAGCCTTCTCTGTGCCTCGAGTCTTTCACATTCCTCTAACTATAAGCCAAATTAAAAATCTACTCAAGTAGAATGAGTAAAACAGTATTTCTATAGCATGTTAGTATTACAGAGAAACCTGGCCAAATTAACTTAATAGATGCTGATTTAAAAAAGGTAAGCTGGTTTCTACCACAGAAATTCACAAATTAGTATGGGAAGATGTCTTACAAAGTTCCATTAAGCATATGTATGTGGCCTTGAAACCTTATTTTCTAGAATACTTTCTCATAGTACCAACACCTAAAACACGTTAGTTGGTAAGCCATGCCCTAAACTTGATTTTTAATATTTACATTAATAGATTGATATCATTGCCAGTATTCCATAGCTTTCAATCTTATGAAGTTGTATGGCAGATGTTATTTATTTTCCAGTTTAATTCTGGTTCTGGATATTTTCTATAGAAAAAGAGTTGAGTTACCATTTTTAGCTCACCTAGTTGCAATAGGATAAAAGAATTCCACACCCTACTTTGCTATGGGCAATTTCTCTCACCTCATCCACTCTAGAGGGGTACATGGCTCTGTCTGTGTCAATTCCTTGTTATGGCTTGGAAGAGCCTAGCAGAGCATTCTGACCTGGTTATGTCAGCCCCATCAGTCACCCATCAGCTCCAACCTGCTGAGCTGATAGACTATCCTGAGGTACCAGTCTTCACTTCCTCTATGGCTAGAATGCAAAAATAGCTAGTCCTACTTTAATGTCTGCTTCATTTTTATCTTTCCAGTTAATTTCTATTATTCATACTAATTCTACTCTCCAGCCTCTACATAAAAAATTCCTTTTTATTATTTCATGAATAAAAACCATGTTTTCTGAAGATAAAAATACATTTACAATTTATGAGTAAGATGTATTACATTGCTAATTCTCAGGATATAAGACTTCTAATAATCTCATAGGTTGTTCTAACCAAAACAGCATTGGACAGATTTTATAAACATATTTGTCTTGAGTAAAATTTGATTGACAGTATGTATTTGCTTTGTTTTATATATTTTATAATTATACACCCTTTAAAATATTTTATACTGATATATCATTGTGATATTTTATATCGTAGTCATCATTTTTTAAATGTTTGTATATATATGAATGTAGTGATGTGCATATTTGATGTAATTTATAAATATACTTTTTCAATTCAGAGAAATATAAAGTTATCAAAACAGACAGAAAATCATATGGTTGCTTTAATTTCAACCATAATTTGCTCTATACTGTTTGAAAACTCATCAAAAAGGCTGAGTAACAGTGAAAGCAGGAAGCAGGTGGGTTTGTATTTATTATGTCATTTTTTAGGCTATTACTTCGATGAAATTATTGATGCCTTTAGGTAAATACAATTTTTACATTAAAATACTTGATGCAAAATTGTCAGGCATAAAGAATAATTAAAAAAATGAATATCAAAATGTTCACTACTGATAACTTTGAAGCCTCTGGAGTCTCCTTCCCCAGTGTATTCCTGGCCATCCTTATACAGAGGGATCCTCCGGCATGAACGCTGTATTTATTTCCCAAATTTTCTTTATAGTTTTATCACATATGTATGTATTTCTAAACAACATATTGTTTAGTTGTACATGTTTTGAACTTGATATAAATCCAGCTGAGATGGAACTTGCTTTTTCAGACCATTTTTGGCTTGTGGAATTTGGTCATAGTAATGGATGTGATGGTAGTTCCATAACATTTACTGCATATAGTGTGCTAGAATTTTTATTTATCCATTCACTGTTGATGGACTTTTAAATATTTTGGCTACCTTCCTTCTTTTCTCCCTTCCTTGCTTCCTTCCTTCTTTCCTTCCTTCCTTCCTTCTTTCCTTCCTTCCTTCTTTTTCTTTTCTTTCTCTCCCTCTCTCTTTGTTTTTCTTTCTTTCTGTTTTATTTTTCTATTTAAACCTAGCTATTATAAAAATTCCTGAACTTATTTCTTGGTATACACATGTGAGTGGACATGCTGATTCAGGGGATATGCAGATATTTCACTTCATTTATTGTAATATTCAATTGTTTTCAAAGAAGTTGGTATGCATTTATACTTCTATCAGCAGAATATGAGAATTTTTGGATGAAATTTCCTGTGCTCTTCATCCTTACTAAAACTGGGTGTACATTGTTGACTTTTTGCCAACATTGAGGGTATAATTATTTCCCATTGTGGTTTTAATGTGCATTCTCTATCACAAATGAGATTGATCGTATTTTCAAATATTTGAAGTCCATTTATTTTTCTCCAAGAACTACTTCAAGACTTTTGCCGTTTTTTTCTATTGTGATTTGTTTTTATCCTACCTATTCTAGGAGTTCTTTATCTATTCTTGATATTCGTCCTTTGTAGATATGTTGCAAAAGTATCACAGTTTGTGGTTTTTCTTTACAGTGTCTTTTTTTTTAAACCATCTTTTGATTGATAGAACTCTCAATTTAACTTGTTAGACTTTATCAGTATTTTTCTTTCTGTTTTGTACTTTTGTGTCTTGGAACTCTTTTTGATATGCTGTGATGACATAGTTTCTTCTATTCTGTCTTTGGAAATTAAATTTTGAGAATGGCGTGAGGTAGGCATTTGATTTCTTCTCATGTGGACAGCACGTTTTTCCAACACCAGTTGGATAGCCCATTCTTGGACAGTGATCTGTAATATATTTTGTCCAACCCATTGTCTATTTGTCTTTTTTTGTATCCAGTACCACTCTGAATTTATTGCCCTCACTTATATAAACCTTACTAGCTATTAATGCAGGTTTGTCAAATGTGTTTTTCATTTTTCATGAGGCTCTTGTTTACACTGGGGTCTTTATTTTTTTTCTCTTAACATTTAGAATTAACATGCCAAGTTATCCTAAAACAAGACACACACACAAAAAAAAAACCCCAAAACCAAACATATACTGGAATTATGATTAAAAAATTCATTGACTCTAACAGACATATTTGACAAGAAATAATATATCACCATGTAGGTATTAATGCTTTTTTCAATAACATTTTATATCAGAGCCTGGTAATTTTTATGGAATGGTTTCTATCAACTACTTTAATTTTTTAATGGTTATGTAATTATTTAGATTTTATAATTCTACTTGTGTATGTATATATATTTTTTATAAGAATAGCCTCATTTTGTTTAAATTTGTCTAAATTTTTGGCATAAAATTGAAATAATCTCTTATTTACTGTTTGATCTCTGATACACCTAAAGAAATAGATACTTTTCTTCTTTTCTTTCTCTCTCTTTCTCCCTCCCTCCCTTCTTTTCTTTCTCTCTCCCCCTCTCTTTCTCTCTCAAACACAGACACACATGAACATCTTTCGCAATTCTGTTTTTGTATTAATCTTGGCACAGATTTGACAATTTTTTTAAACCTTTTACAACCCAAGTGATTTGTTAAATTTGTTCCACCATATTGTTATGTACCAACTTATTAATTATTTCTCCTCTCATGATTATTTACTCTCTGTATTTTTATTTTGTTGTCCCTTATCTAACATCTGTTAGATGACAATTCCTTGATTTATAGTCTTCTTTTAATTACCAAAAGGTTTTAAGTGTAACACCTTTATTTTAGCTGAATCTCAACATTATGATGGAGTTTTATTTTAAAAATTTTAGTTCTAATTTAAATTATCTTTCTATGGGATGTTTTTCTTAATCCATGAAATCTTTTGAATTGTAGTTTTAACTTATAACTTGATGACTTTTTATTTTTTAATTCTTTTTGTTATTTTTTTTCAGACAGAATTACTTTGCAAGCTAAGAACACGTCAATATTAGATAGATCCATTTAAATTTTATTGTTTTCTGGCTTAGTGTGTTTTTAGTTTTTAAGTCTTTGAAAAGAATGTTTATTCCCCAATATTGCATAATGTCCTATTTGTATCCATTTTTTTCAAGCTTGTTAATTATGTACCTCAAATCTCCATTATTCTCATTGAATTATTTTTCTATCTGATCTATAGTTTACTGACAGATGTTTTTAAGGATGGATTTGCAATTTTTCCTCTTTGTCTTGTCAATTTTGCTTCATTATTGTTAAAGCTATCTTACTTGATTTAAAGAGATTTGATTTAATGTATCTTCCTATAAATTGAATATTTTATGACTATATCATGACCCCACTTATCTATTTCCTCTGTGTAGCAAATTGTGTTTTAGATGAGTGACTGCAGAATATCGTCTATCCCATATGCTCCTCTCGCAATGTGACTTTGAGTCTCCCCATTGAAATGTGTCTTTGTTCCTTCTTCTTGAATCTGGGAAACTTGTGATTAAGGGGGAAGTAATAGTAATGCTAGTTTATAAAAGGCAATAACATTTCTTCTCTTCTGCCATGCTGTCAGGAAGCCTTAATTGAAGTACATGAGGAGACCACATAGAGGTGAGGTCAAACGTGATGTCTGTATGAATAGCAAGTCATGGGAGCAAAGACTCTTCCAGATGATTCTTACTTCTTGCCATTGGGTCATTCCCAGACTCTCAGACTTTCTTGCTAGGGTGCCGGATGTTGGGGATCAGAAACAAGCTATCCCTGTGCACTGCTGGGATTACTGGCCCACAGAATCTAAAAATACAACGTTTCTAGTCACTATTTGTGGGGCAATTTATTTTGCTTCAGTGGAAGCAAATAGTCAGAATAACCTGATCACAATTGGTCACATCAGCATTCTTTTGATTGTTATTTCTGTGACATGCCACTTAAGATTTAGTCCAGTTGTGTGTAACTGAAGACCCAAAGTGAACTGAAAGGTTCTTTATTTCCTAAAAGAAATCTGGAGACAGGCAGCCCACGGTTGAAGTGGCTGCTCCTCAGTTACCAGGAAACAATGCTCCTTATCTCCTTCTCTTCTGTCATCTTTACCAGGATGCTTTAATGTTCACCTTTACCTCATAGCCACATTCCAGGCAGCAGGGAGGGAAAATGAGAGGAGGTGCTAAGTGGGTCTTCCTTCCAATTGAGTGAATCTCTATTAAGGAGATTTCTTTGAAGCCACAGTTTATGCTTCGTTGGCTACACCTACTGCAAAGGAGCAGGGAAAATTCAGTTTTAAGTTTGACCAATTTCCACTCTGAAGAAAAGCAGTGTTCAGTTACTACAGAAAACTGAAAGAATGTATTTGTATTCCTTACTAACTTTTTTTTTTGCTGCAAATTTTATATCTAGTATGTCTCTTATAAATGGTACATAGCTGTAATTTTTGCAATTGAGCCATTTTGGTATTGTATTAATACATTCATGTTTATTGTGATTAGATTCATATTTAATAAACTTATTTTGTGCTTATTTTTCTGTTTGTTATTGTGACTCTTTCAAATTTTAATAAGCATGGAGACTTATCAGGGACCAAACGTAATCAGTATTTCAGTATCTTGATGTTTCTCTGAAAAAGTGCAAAGACTGTAAAATAATATAATTATTTTCTTGTTATATGCTATTTTCCTGTGTTTATTTCTCTTGCTTTAAACCCTTGCAAGTTAGGAAATTCTAATATTGACTTATAATTATTATTGCGTCTATCACTTTTTTCCTCACTATTCTTTCTTACCCCTCAGATTTTAGAGATAATTTTTCTTTTTCCTGATATATATTCTTTTAGAGTTTCTTCACATTGTTTCCATGTTTTGTAGACTCTGTTTTGACTAAAAATGTATTTTATTCTCATTCTTGAAATATAATTTCATGAAGCATGTAATAAAATTATATTTATTTTTCTCCTTATTTTGAAGTCATTATTCCAACTATTTTCTGGCTTTTATTATTAATTTTATTATAGCTTTGGTTCTTCTTTGTGTGGTTGGCTAAGAGAATAACTGTCCTTTCACTTTTTTTTTTCATTCAATATTTTTATTTCAGTAACCACTGTACCAGTTACTTACTGTTTTGGATTCTGAAGATACAATGGTAGAAAATCATTATTCACCTCATGAAATTTAGAGATTTGTCAAAAGAAAAGAAAATTAAGAGACAATTTAATGACAGCAGAAGTGCTATGTACAATAATGAGAATTCTATGGTAGCATTCAGTAATATTTATCTTCTGGTGATCCAGGATGTTTCTGGCTCTCAGTGTCTTAGATATAACTTGTCTATATATATAAGCTGAATGAAAAATGATAAATAATTTGTTGATGAGCAACTATACAGGCCCATCCTTTGTAATTTTATCTTTGACACCAAGATATATAGTTAGAAGGAAGTTGTTTTCTGATGAGATTTAAAAAAATAATACAGAGGATAATTTAACTTTTGAACAACTGTAACATCACAAATTTAAATTTACAATTCAAAGGCTCTGATCAAATATTGGCAATAATGATGTGTTGTTCCTGAGAAAACCCAAAAAACAGCTAATGCCAGTGGAAATAAAAAAGTATTATGGCTAGAAACGAGATATGATAGGCATGTGTAGTGGCCAGTATAATCCTGGTGTCTGTCTTAGATGGGTTCTTTAGACAGTAAGTATGAGAGCTGACCTACACCTACTCTAGAGAAGAGGGATTTGTTGCAAGCACATAAGTCAAAGACAGAAATGAAAATACCACCAGGCCTTCTTGTGCTCAAAGCAGAAAATTGGAGTTTTTGGCAAAGGACACTGTTCTCTCAAAGGCAGATTCCACTTGTTATTCTTTTTACTCTCTTTCTCGTTTGTTTCTCACCTCTTGTGGGTGTCCGGCATGTTCTTGCATCTATTTCATTTTCAACTTTTTGTGTTTAGATTTTCTTTTTTTTTCTTGAAGTAGAGTCAGTTTACAATGCTATGTCAATTTCTGGTGTACAGCATAATAGTTCAGTCATACATATACATACATACATATATTCATTTTTATATTCTTTTTCATTATAGGTTATTACAAGATATTGAATATAGTTCCCTGTGCTATACAGTATAAATTTGTTGTTTATATATTTTATGTATAGTAATTAGTATCTGCAAATGTCAAACTCCCAATTTATCTCTTCCCACCCCCTTTTCCCACTGGTAATCATGTTTGTTTTCTATGTCTGTGAGTCTGTTTCTGTTTTGTAAATAAATTGTCTTTTTTTTTTTTTTTTTTAGATTCTACATATAAGTGATATCATATGGTATTTTTCTTTCTCTTTCTGGCTTACTTCATTTAGGATGGAAATCTCCAGGTCTGTCCATTTTGCTGCAAACAGCATTATTTTATTCCTTTTTATGGCTGAGTAGTATTCCATTATATAAATATACCATAACTTCTTTATCCAGTCATCTGTCAATGGACATTTAGGTTGTTTCCATGTCTTGGCTATTGTAAATATTGCTGCTGTGAACATTGAGGTGCATGTATTTTTTCAAATTAAAGTTCCCTCTTTATATATGCCCAGGAGTGGGATTACTGGATCATATAGTAAGTCTATTTTTAGTCTTTTGAGGACTCTCCATACTGTTTTTTATAACAGCTGAACAAAAATGCATTCCCAACAACAGTGTAGGAGGATTCCCTTTTCTCCACACCCTCTCTAGCATTGCATTTAGGTTTCAGGTTTTCTTGATTGCTCTTCTTATCCATATCCCATAATGATTACTCTGCATCTTGACAACTTAGGGTGCATTATTTTAACCACTACTGGAAACTGGAAAATTTTATCTGTATGTCATAGTCAGTTATTTCTGAGAGAGGAGCTTTGCTTGACTCTGTTTATATTGGTGAGCCAAGTTACAACCCTGTTCACTGGCCAGAAGATGGGTAGATTTTCCTTGGTCAGGATTCCACACCTCATCTAATCAGCTGAAGAAAGTTTAGGGAAATCATAGGCTCTATAACTCAGCAGGGGCAATAGAGGGCCCTTCTTAAAATACACATGTGTGTTTCATTATCGGTAGCTCTTTGAGATTAAAAGTTCTATATTAGGTTTCAAAATTCTTATATATGCACCTGCTACTTGTTGATAAAATAATTCCAATGTTCTTCAGCTGTAAAAAATTCTATTAAGATTAATAGGATTAAGATTGAAAGTTGCTAGTCTATCACTCACCAGATATTTTTGACCTGTTAATAAGTAGAGTATAATGATGACTTTTAAATCTATGAATATATTTAAAATATACTTTTAATGTTAGAGTAGTTTTATATTTGCAAAATTATTGTGACGATACTACAGATTTCACTTATGCCCCCCCCCACCAAATTTCCTCCATTATTGACATCTTACATTACTATGGTACATTTTTCACAATTAATGAGGCAATATTGATACATTAGTATTAACTAAAGGCCATCATTTATTCAAATTTCTCTAGTTTTTTTCAGTTCCAGTATCCCAACAAAGATTATATATTATATTTAATACTGATGTGTCCTTACACTTCTTTTTTTTAATTTAACATTTTTTCATTTCCTTATTAGTGTATTTAGCACAGTTCAGAGTTACTGTATTTCTTCCGTGAGTTGCTCATTCAAATCTTTTATACATTTTTCTATTGGATGTTTATCTTTGTTTTTTTTTAACTTTTATTGAGTAATAGTCATTTTACAATGTTGTGTCAAATTCTAGTGTAGAGCACAATTTTTCAGTTATATATGAACATATATATATTCATTGTCACATTTTTTTTTTGCTATGAGCTACCACAAGATCTTGTTTATATTTCCCTGTGCTATACAGTATAATCTTGTTTATTTATTCTGCATTTTAAAATCCCAGTCTGTCCCTTCCCACCCCCTGCCCCCTGGCAATCACAAGTTTGTATTCTATGTCTATGAGTCTATTTCTGTTGTGTATTTATGTTTTGTTTTGTTTTTAGATTCCTCATATGAGTGATCTCATATGGTATTTTTCTTTCTCTTTCTGGCTTACTTCGCTTAGAATGACATTCTCCAGGAACATCTGTGTTGCTGCTAATGGCGTTATGTTGTCAGTTTTTATGGCTGAATAGTATTCCATTGTATAAACATACCACATCTTCTTTACTCAGTCATCTGTTGATGGACATTTAAGCTGTTTCCATGTCTTGGCTATTGTAAATAGTGCTGCTATGAACATTGCCGTGCAGGTGTCATTTTTAAGTAGGATTCCTGGATTTATGTCCAGGAGTGGGATTCCTGGGTCAGATGGTAAGTCTATTCCTAGTCTTTTGAGGAATCTCCACACTGTTTTCCACAATGGCTTTCCTTGCTTCCTTCTCCCACTCTTAATGATACAGATGTCTTCTTTTACAGTTTTGTGTTTATTCTTTTTGTAATTCATGGTAGTTATCTCCTTTCCACTTATGAGTTTCTCATTTTCTCATTTGTAGCATCCTGCTTATTTTCTAGAGTAGACCTGTCAATATTTCTTTTAGCATGGGTTTAGTGTTCCTAAACTCTTTTAATTTTCGCTTGTCTGTGAAGTTCTTTATCTCTCCTTCTATTCTAAAGGATAGACTTGCTGGATAGAATATCCTAGGCTGGATCTTTTTTTCATTCAGGACTTTGAATATATCTCACCACTCCCTTCTGGTCTGTAGTGTTTGGGTGAGAAATCAGCTGAGAGCCTTATGGGGGTTCCCTTGTAACTCACTCGTTGTTTTTCTCTTGCTGCCTTTAGGATAATTTCTTTATCCTTGACTCTGGCCATCTTGATTATAATATGTTTCGGTGTGGGTCTGTTTGGGTTCTTCCTGTTTGGGACCCTCTGAGCCTCCTGTAATTGGATATCTGATTCCTTTAGGTTTGGGAAGTTTTCAGTCATGATTTCTTCAAATACCTTTTCCAACCCCTTTGTTCTTTCTTCCTCTTCTGGAACCCCTATTATGCGTAGATTGGCACACTTTATATTATCCCATAGGTCCCTTATATTGTTTTCATTGTTTTTTATTTGTTTTTCTTTCAGCTGTTCTGATTGGGTGCTTTCTGTTGCCCTGTCTTCTAGGTCATTTATTCATTCCTCTGCATTATCTAGTCTGCTTTGTACAGCCTTTAGGTCAGTTCTCATCTCAACAAATGAGTTTACTAATTCTACTTGGTTCTTCTTTATAGCTTCTATTTCATTTTTCACATATTTTATATCTCTGAACACTATTTCTTTTAGTTCCTTCAGCACTTTGATCAGTCCTTTTTTGAAATCTTGATCTAGTAGGCCATAAATGTCTATTTGCTTGATCGTGCTTTCGGGGGATTTCTCTTGATCTTTTAATTGGGAGTGGTTCCTTTGCTTCTTCATACTGCTCATATCTCTCTGGCACTGTGGCTTAAGGAGTATCAGTTATCTAGTTCTCCTGGAGACGCTGTGCTTTTAATGATTTTATTGAGAGGTCTTTGTGTCTTCACCATGTTTTGCGAACTCAGCTTGCTGTTTCCAGAGGCTGTCTGTTGGCGCCCTCTTCTGTGCTGCTCCCAGTGGCTGTTGGCTAGCAGATCGTGCTCCCTCCCAATACTGGGTCACGTGCTGAGCTCTTATCTGGTGGGCGGTGGGTCACTCCCCCTCCTGATGCCACAGTCAGATGCTGCACTCAGGGTAGACAGGTAGGTAGATTATGCCCCCTCCCAGCACCATGGCCAGGTGCTGCATTCCTGCCAGGAAAGTGGGTTGCTACCTGCCCTCTCCTGGTGCCGGTCGCTCCACTGCTCTGTGCAGCTGCCCGCTCCACCTTGGGTCAGTGTTCCAAAGGCAGGCTCGGGGAAGACCGCAGAACAGACTCGCCTTTGCTCATGTACCAAATCTCAGCTCCTTGTTTATCTTGGTGGTACGGGTTCTCTGAAGTGCCAGGGCAGAAAGATCCTATCTGCCTCCAGCTGTAAACAAGTCTGAGTCCTGTCTAGGAGGTTGCAGAGCCCCGAGGTGCGGATTCAGGTCTCGGCCCTACCCAAGCCCGGGCACTGTGCACAGGAGAATATGGCGGCTGTGGCTGAGCCCCACCTCTCTTCTCGCAAGAAGTGCCAGTAATGGTGGCGCAGGTCTGAGGAGACAAAGGCTATGGCACCCCACCCCAGGGCACACCAGCCATGTTTTTTGCTTTCTTTGCAAGTTATTGGGCACCGAGGTTGTTCTGCTGCGTATCCCCTCCCAGCCACAGTGTGCAGCACCCTGCAGTCTCCTGGGACTGCCTCAGTGCAGCCGTCCCTGTCCTACACCTGGCTCGGGCTGCCTGCCCCGGCCCCAGCTGCAAGCTACCGGCTTGCGTCTTGGGCTGGGTGTCGTGGGGACCCTTTGTGCCCATTTAACTCAGTTCTGTCAGTCAAGGGGTGCTTGGGGCAGATCTGAGCCTCAGAGGTTCCCCCTCCATCCCACTGGCCTCTCCGTTGGAGATGGGAGACCCAGCAAATGAGCGCCAGTCTTCCTTTGCCGCTCCCTCCCCACGGGATTGGTCCCGCACTGTTTTGCTTTTTCTTCTTTCTTTTTTCCTTTTTTCCTACCAGATTTTTGGTGTCTTTGTCTTTCAAAGAGGGTGGTGTTGTGTCAGAGTTCAGCAAGTACTCTGGTTGGCTGAGTGGGTCCATAGATGTGAGTTTTGGTGTATTTGTGGGAAAGGGTGAGCTACAAGAATCCTTCTACTCTGCCATCTTGCTTCTCAATCCCTACACTTCCTTAATGTGATGGTTTTTTTCTTTTTCTTTCTTCTTCCTTAAAATATTTTCCAGGCTGTTTTTTTTTTTTTTAATTTATTTTAAAATTCTTACTACTTAGATCTCCAGAAAGTGTTTTGTAAGTCTGCAGTGAGATTAAAAGCTTAATTAATTCTGTAGCTTAATGGAAGTATGAAATTGTATGTAAAGGGTAAAAATAGCCACAAAAAATAAACCATTATTTGAAAAAGAATGACATTTAAAGCCCTCTGATACTAATATTCTTGTTGAAATTTTTTTACCTTGCCCATCTATTCAGTTTCACTGATGAAATAAATTATTGCTACAGTTAGCATGTACTTAATTAAACAATACAAAAGCTACAAGTCATGTCTGTTTAAAGTTCTTTCATAATTTTAAATTTAATTATCTGAAAATTATCAATCATTTTATTAGTCAATACTTGATATTGCATGCATGTCAGTATAATTATTAATGCCAGGCCATTTCTTAGCTCATTTACTCTGGCTATGCACAATTATGTGTGACATTTAAAAAAGAACCCTGTTTTCATAATGATACAATCATTTTTCTGAAGATCAGCAAAAGATCTATTTCTTATAAATTGTTACTTATTGTTTTCCTGACAAAATTCATAGACTGAGAAGAACCAGATGGTAATAGAAAATATACCAGTGGTAGTCTATTTAATTGGTATCTTAAATTGTTTTTCTTTATACCCCAGAAGAATCTATATTTTATTTCTTTTACTACTAAAAGGCAAGAAAATGTAATCTCTTACATTTTATGATACTTTTACACCCATTTCTTATTTGAATCTTGCAAATATTCTGTGATGTAAGTAAGGTTAATATAAACTCAATATACCATCAGGGCTCACCCACCTTTGAGTATAAGTGAAAATAAATATAATATAGATATTTTACTGGCTCTTTAAACTCCATTTGCAAAGCATAAGGCTTCTACTTCTTTCTCTTCGAAGTCCTTCTACTCTCATTACTATGTGCTTCTTGATGAAGACCAGTGTTTAAAAGCCAGGGGGAGGGAATGCAATTTTGATGCTGACATATTAAATGCACTTATTATTTGATTGATTCGTCTTAATTTACATTCCATTTGCTTTTCTCTTTGCATCTTTCATATCTTCATTTAAACACATTCATATAATACTTACTAGGTGCCTGCCTCTGCTTTATATGTGACGGCTTTAGTATTGAACAGTAGGGTAGTTTTTTGGCTTTACAAGTTGTATATCTTTGTAGCCATTCAAATAATATGTAAATAAGAAATAGACAAGATAACTTCAGTAACTGGTGATTGAGATGCTGAAAATAAAATATGGTCAGCGAGAAAGAGTAATGTGGTTGCTACTTCAGGGGTGTGTAAAGTGAGACGCCGGGATGCGAGGAAGCCAAGCACATAAAGGGCCAGGAGAACAGGGTTCCTATCAAAAGGAACAGCAAGTTCAACATCCCAGGGGGAGAGAAGAAGCTTAGTGAACTTGAGTATTTCCAAAGAAATATGTGGCTGTCAGGCAGCGAAGGAAGGAGGAATTTCTTCTGAAGCAGTTTGAGGAAACCCTTGTAAGGCCAGGAAGCCCCACTTTCAGAAAAGAGAAGTAATAATAATTCCTATATAGAATCACTCATGTCACTTAATATCAAGCACAATTTCTACTTTCCAACCATATTCAGATTCTACCTTTTTTCCAAAATAGCATATTCTTTTAAGGTCTTTACTTTGCTATCTGTGTCCTCCATTTTCCTCTTCTCTCCTTCTAGAAAATCCCTATTCATCTTCCCAGGCAAGCTTATACTCTCCATTCTCTGGGGAAATATTCTTGACATCAGCAGGCTCTGAGCTCCCAGAGCACTCTGTGAATGTCCTTTTTATGGAACTTACTACACTGCAATCCACCTCCTCCCAGGATGAGTCTGTCAATGAAGGGGCGTTGCCTCATTCATTTTTGTGTTCTTTTCCTCACTGTAACCACCTTGATGAATTAAATTATTTATAAAATAATTCTTGGTTGGCTATACAAAAATACATTAATGATCAAGGTAATTAGAAAAGAAATGCATTTTAAGAAATGTTTTAATATTTCATTTTATTTGAGATTAAGACAAACTGGCAGAGAAAGCCATAACATAGTAGAGAAGAAATATGACTTTAAAGATACCAATGCAGTAACAATCACTGCATATTGGTTATATTTTTATTGGGTTTATGGAGAAAGATATGAAGAGTGAAAGTGACTTAGTTACTCTTATAATTGGCCACAATGTAGTGATTTTGCTGATGTATAATCAAACATTTGAATCAATTACTTCCCATATTCCTTTGTCAGAAGAAAAAAAGGGCACTGACCATTTTTAACTTACTTGGCATTTGTTTCTTGATGCAAATCTGACTTGAAAGCACACCTTGTAAAAAGTAGACTCTAAGCTGCTTGCTGGCTGGAATTTCAGTATTTTTCTGGGTTGACATCTCTCATTGTTGGGGAGCAGATGTCAGGATGTTTGGTCCATCTTTGACATTTTGGTGACAACATTACCATCAACTGCTAATGTCAATTTCACTTGAAGAGGTTAAAAAGAAATTCTATAAGGGAATGAACATAGTTTCCACATGTTCAGGGACATGGCAGATATTGTTAATGCAAGTGACACTGGTCAAATATACATTTTAAATTTTTCTGGACTATTTCCAGAAACTAAAGAGTTTAATGGCTGATGTGCTCATGACTGGTCAAGTGTTTTTGAGAGATAAAACTTATTTTAAAAGGCAAAGAATTTGCTTAAAATCACTCTATACTTTTAAACAAAGATAGATTTTGTGAATAAACAAAATGGAAGTGAAGTTTTCAAATAACTGTGACTATAATTTTAGCCATCAGCCAAACTATATTTAGCTTTACAATATAAAATATTAACATGGAATATACCTAGGGTAGTGAAATGGTAATATTTCTTGCAAATGGATACTGGAAACTATTAATATACATTCAACAGCCTTAGGCCCTTGAGGAGTAGGAGCTTAAAGTATTGAAAGATCTGAATAATGAGTGGGGGATATACTATTCCCCATACACAGCCATTTTTTCAAACATGGAATCTCAAAAAATGTGCATGAGCTATGCTTAAGAGTTATATTGAGCTCATATTTCTCAATGTAAAGGCAGGTAAATGTTCTTGAGATTTTAGATGGAGAGCTGAGAGTGATGCAGTAGTATTTTACCTTGACTCGACCTCTTTTTGGGACCTCAGTCACCATGAAACTTGCTAACAGAGGCAAGTAACTCCTTGATCCTCTAGCCCCACACCCTAGAGTCTTACATGTTAACTGTTACAGTAGGACTTGAATTTGACCTGGATACACCTTGCCACATTTTGTCTTCCTTTCTTCCACTGCCATATTAATAATTCACTTGATTTCACTTAACAAATATTTTGCTTACTAAAATTAGCAAACTTTCCATCCTATAAGGAACACTTTCAATTAAGGGATTTTGTAAGGTATAGAAATATAAGGAGGAAGAAAAATATTCCTAATCCAACTGGGTAGAGACAATAACATAGACATTTAAAAATATGTAAACACAGTATTTAATGGGTGCATAATGTTTTATTGCACAGTTGAGTCAGAATATTTTAATTAGGTGGTCTCCTGTTTACATTAATTTCCAAATTTTGTACTAATATAAGTAAAAATCATAGTTATCTTTATGCCTAAAGTTATGAAAAAATTCTTCAAAATAATTTCTAAGAAGGAGTTTGCTATGGTATTAGATATAGTTTTAATTTTTTGGCAAAAATTATTGCATTGGTACCCGCAGAAATTGTTCAAATTTATACTTCACTGAATGATTACTAGGGTCATAAACTCTTAAGAGACTGAATATCCTGGAATTTAATTTGGGGACATAAATAAATGATTCTTCATTGTTTCAGTCAATGTGGAACATAAATAAAAGATTCTTCATTGTTTCAATCAACATTAAAATTTTTTGATCAATGATAAGACTGGATATTTCATAATATGTATGTTAGTCATTTGTATTTTTGCTGTTGTGAAATTCTTTTCCCTCTTTACATTTTAATGAAGTATTTCACACTTATGCTACATCTTATTATATCATTTAATTTGTTGTTTTGCACTTGTTTTTAAACTCATTTTCTTTTCGTGTGAAGTCTATTTTCTGCATTGTAAACACATCAATTTCTTCATCAGACAGTGAGGCATTAGCTTAAGTGATGTCTTAAGTACTATCTTTAAGATGTTCTGTGATTTGAATTTTTAAGGTCAGGGACTAGCTATTTCATTTCTTTACTATCATCCAGCATTGAATAAAATAGCAATGTGTACAATAAACACTTTACTATAACACAAAACAATAGCTACTAATAAGCTATTAATAGTTATTGCTGCTTCATGTTATGGTCCTGAACATGCCGTGTTTGGTTCTGATGTACATACATTTGAATACATATATGCTTATTTTTTATTGAAATATAGTCAGATTACAATGTTGTGTTAATTTCTGGTATACTGCATAGTGTTTCAGTTATACATATATATATATTCCTTTTCGTATTCTTTTTCATTACGGAGTATTGAATATATAGTTCCCTGTGCTATACAGTAGGGCCTTGCTGTTTATCTATTTTTTATGTAGTAGTTAGTTAGTAACTGCAAATCCCAAACTCCCATTTTATCCTTCCATCTCCTCTTTCCCCCTGGTAACCATAGGTGGAAGCAACCTATTGTCCAATGACTGATGACTGGATAAAGCAGTTGTGATATATATATACAGTGGAATACTACCCAGTCATGAAAAAGCATAAAATAATACCATTTGGAGCAACATGAATGGACCTGGAGATTGTCACACTAAGTGATGTAAGCCAGAAAGTGAAAGAAAAGTACCATGTGATATCACTCATATGTAGAATCCAAAAAAAAAAAAAAATGAGGTGAATGAACTTATTTATCAAATAGAAACAGAGTCACAGACATTTATGCTTCTTTAATCTCCCTAGAAATAATCCAAGTTTGGTGAGGGCTTGTGCTATTTTTTTTAATATAACTTCTCAAGTGCTTTGTACTCAGTAGGTGTTCAATAAATACTTTTCAATTATTAGTAGAATACCCAGGAGTTTCATTTTGTTAGAGTGCTACTATTAAATGGCAAAGAAGTAAAAGTTAATCTGAAATGTGGAAGCATAGATGAAAAAGAAAATACTGTCAAACACCAAAACCTTTTACCTTTAAAAGTAAGTGGATTGTAGAATAGTTCTAGTCTAGCTGGTTTTTAAATCTTGAGTGGAAACTAAAAGAAAAGTGTTCCTTGCCCATCTTATCTTCTGAATTTTCCACAATTATTAAATCAACAGAAGATATTCTGATTCAGTTTGGGAGTCTTGGGCAAAACAATTATTTAGAAATCGTAATACTGTTTCACATTCAGGCTTCATGTGTAAATATCTTGTTTTTAATATAAAAATTGTGCTGGTAAATTTTTGAGATAAAATAGAGCTTTTAAATTGATTCATAAGTTATCAGAGCAAAAGAATATAAAAATCTTCATTAGAAATTGATGAAGTAGTATCAGTGCATTATTATTGTATTTAAAAACTGGGCAAGTTACCTTTTTGGAATTTAAATATAGCTTACACCAGAAATGCTTCTGAAAATACAACAGTAATTTAATTTATTCTTTATCATTGGATATGATAACATCTACATATCAATATTGTAAATTGTATTTAATGACTTTATAGTTGTAATTTATGTATGATTTCAAAAGCTGTATACGTAAATCAGTAGTTTTTACTCTATAGACATATTTTAGACGGTTGTATACCACATGGATAGGAATGCAGACAGACACACACAGGGGCACAGGGTCCCACCGAGACTACCTCTCCATCTTGGTGAAATGCTCAGGGAAGAATCACTACTTGCCTGCCTAGGACCCTATTATACAAAGATCGGCAAGAGAAAAAAATGCAGACTTGGCACTAAACAGCAAATTTCTTAAACCTGGGATCAACAGTTTTTAAACAATCGTCTTCATATAATTATTTTATTCTTTTGATCCAATAGCTGGATAGACAAGAGTATGTGGGTTTCCGCCCTACCCATTGCACTATTGGTAGTGTCTGGGGCAGTATGCTTGACCAAGAAAGAGAAGGCAATCAGTAGTGGGGAAATGGGACAATGAATGCAGAAGTTTAGTGTATATAAAAGTACCTATACACATGACTATCAGTGCTTGAGACTGAACTAGACTTTCATCTGCAACAGGGAGAAACATTGGGTCGCTTAACTAAGGTAATATTTAAAAACTAGGCACCTTACTTTTTACTGACAGGCATTTTTGACTGATGAAAAGCTAGACAGTTTACTTCAAATGATTCAGAAGTAATAGCAGGACTCACATCATTGAATGGGTTCTTCCTTTCATCTGGGAGAATAAGCTTTAGTCCCATCTTTATTAGAGGCAAGTGCAGTGTATCTCAGTTACGCTTTGTGTTCTGTTTCTACCTTGGCCATCCCTTCTGGAGGCATCTGTCACACTGTATTTCAGTTCACTCTGCCTTCTGTTACTGCTCGGAGCTAGCTGTAGGATATCTGCTTCGGAGCAACTAGAGGTAATCCCGATGGGGACCAGCTACACACAGAAAAGAATACGCAAAACTACCCACAGAGGGAATGGTTTCCAACAATTTTGTAGAAGTGTGAAGACTTCCAGTAGAAAATAAAGCACCTCATGCTGGGTCTGGCTCCAAGCCTCCCCCGGCCCCCAGAACCTTCCACTCAGTCAATCTCTTTTATCCTGCGAGATAAGTGCTCTATTTTAAGTTCGTATTAACAAATTGGCTCAATTATTTTTAACCTAACTGTTAACTACCTGCAGCAACTTCAGAAAAAGCTCCCAACAAGTTTTAGTTTTTCTTTCAAGAGGAAATAAAACAAAGCTATTAACACCTGAATAGAGTTTCCTCTGGAAAGGAGCATGGATTCCTTTCCCAAGGAGAGAGTGCACAGACAGGTGGGCAGCTTACAGGCAAGCAAAAGTTCAAGGAAAGGGACTAGGAACAATCTGAGTTTACCTGCAGCAAAAGGATTTATTTATCATTGAAAGACTTCTTTCCATGATGTGGTTTAAATTTCTAATTGGGTAGTCATCCAATGAGTCATTGAGGTGTGTAGTTGAGGTGTGTCCTGCCAAACTTCTCAGAACATACAGATTTGAGTGTTTTATTACAAAGGACCCAGGGCAGAGAAAATCAGTCTGGTAGGTTTCATCTAGCCCATGGGTGTGGCTGTTTTCATTTAAAACTAATTGTGGTCAAGAATTAGTTTTTTTTGTTCAATACAAACATATTTTGGTATCATGTCCATGCAGAACTATACTCACTCTTCTAAATATCAAGAGGTTGAGAATTTTAAAATTATAAAACGTTACATCCATAACCATTGACTACAGAAGATTCATAACCTTATTTAAAATGTGAAAATATGTATATTAGCACCTTTTTATTTCATATGGTGTTGTTAGAAACATGAAGCTTATCCATTTTTTATCCTTATGTTGCTGGTGTGAAGTACAATGTTGTTTTATTATAATGTGTACATTATGTGTATCACCATACTTTTCTAGTATTCTATGATATAATAATGGTGGTTGTTTTATTCTGCTATGGAAATTGGTGACTTTATTTTGTTAATCAAAATCTATTTGGAATACTTCCAACTGCTATCTGTCTAAGTGAGAAGCTTCTGGGACAGCTGAATGATGCTTTCTAAGAGATGCATTTGGGTTACCACTATGGCCTCAATATTCCTGTCAGCTTGACTAACCTTTAGACAAGTTTCTTCCTGACTTTTCCTTTGCTTAAGACATTGACTTTAGAAACCTTGCATTTGGAAATTCTTTCTCTGCCCCTTTTAGATATCAACTTTTCCCAGCTTCTTGCCAGTTTTACAACCCAGGAATGTATTTCTCAAGAACCTGGGAGCCATCTCTTTGAAATGTAATCATCAAGGAAGTTAGAGCCCTTCTCTCAGTTTCAATGGGGTTGGGAGTAACGAACCTAATTTCAATTAGATAATCTAAAATGAACAAGAACAGATAATCTGGTAAGGATCATCCCAGCATTTGAAGATCATCTTCACTTTCATTGCAGGGGGGTTATGCTCAGTCTCTCTCACTTATTGCAATAGTCTTGAATAAATTCTTCTTTGCTGTTTAACACCATTTGGTGCAATTTTCATTTTGACGTGGAAATTTTGACAATCAGGGCTCTGAGAGAAATAGATCATGAATAAAATGTAAAAAAGGTGATGGATGGTCTACATACGGGAAAATAACTTACCAGATCTTTACAGTATTAGATAATTGGATAATAATAATGAAAATAAACAGTGATATCACCTTTCCTCACTTAAGAATCCTGAATTATTTATATAAATATTTGTATATATGTGCATATATATGTACTTTTCTAAAATGAGGCATTGAATAAAGGTGCCATGATCATAGAGGCAAAACAAAGTTAATAGAATGCAGAATGCTGAACTTACTGGGGTTTTTTTTAATTTTTTGTATCAACAACACTTGAAAATTTTCATCAATCATTGGACAAAGACAATATATCTTGAATTTTCGCTATGATATCATTTTAGCACCTTGTATTAAATGTGTACACTATTGGCCCTGATACTTAGATTAGAATATACAGCCTGTGGGCATTTTATTGATTGGTTGCATATTTTCTGGTAATTATTTAAGGCTATTTGTCTAGTTTGAATACTGCTGACTGTGTCATTCTTTGGCAGAACACTACAGTTTTGAATTTTTTGGAATTAACATGAGTGGCTTTAGATAGTTTCTTTATCCCTATGTTGTCCTTTCAATTTGTTCCTTTTGGGAATGGTTTGTGCTTTGCCAAGTGACTTTCTGATTCCCCTGGGGCTTGTTTGAAATCCTATTTAGCTTTATATTTAGATATTTTTAGTGAATAACATTATTCCGTGCCGCAGCCTGCAGTGTCATATGCATGCAGACGATACTCAGATATTCTTTCCAGTCCCTGCAGACCTATGAAGCGGCTTGATGTTTGCATAATTGTCTGTGTGATATTCAAGCATGGATGTCTTCAAATTTCCCTGAATTTAGTACAGATAAAATTGGGTTGCTACTGATTGGTTCTCTAGTATACATGTTTAAAATATAATCTATGCTGGTAACTTTAAAGAGGTGATTTTCTTTGCTTTAAAAATCACATTTTTGACCTTTGGATTACTGTAAAGTTGTGTGTTTGTGTGTGTGTGTGTTTTACTAAACCATATAATTTCATTTTTGTACCTACCCAGTGCAAACTTGTCACATAAAGATTTTCTGATTCTGGAAGCGTTTCTATCACAATTTGCAATCACTGACCTCCACCTGCCACCTTGCAGTCTGATTCTAATAGATCACAAGTCCTTCTACACCCTGCTCTTCAGCCAGAGAATCTGTTCTTTTATGCATGAGAACTTTAAAATTACTGTTGATTTGTAAGGTTCCACTAAAAAACTTATTTGTTTGATTTAGCCTTTTAAATATTTATTGTATCTTCTTTTATATTAAGTCTGCAGAGCGCTGTGGGATGGACACATGAAGGGCACTCATAAATGTAAATTGAGTAGATTGATAGGCTGTGTGAAGAGTTTGCACAAAGTACCATTTTACAATGAGAAGGGCTATTAATGAGTCCACGGTGTTTCTGAGTTGTGAATAAATGTATACTTCTCATATCCTCCCACCAGGCAGCCAAGGAGTGTACAAGATTTTTGGATACTGCATTAAATAAATGGGGTAGAATAAAATTCCTGTGAAATGGTCTCAATTCATTAGTCTCGTATAGTCTAGGTATCACTTTAACTAAAAGGATATTCTGGATGATAACTGGTGCTTTCCCTCAGTCTTTTAAAGAAATGGGGCTTTGCATTCCTGTTTGATAGCCCGAGAAAGTTGAATTAGTTGAGTTGGCATTAAATAGAAAAATGCATTTAATTGATAGACCATAACATAGAAACATCTGAAAGTAATACTTGCCTTGCCAGATACAGTTAGGAGGTTTCTGAATCTGATCAAGTTTTCCTGCTGAATGCTGAGGATGTAGATATACTACGTGTTGGTTAGAAATGGCCACTCGAATTGGTAGGAAACAGGACCTACCAATGGCAGAGATCATATACACAACCTTTCCAAGCTTACCTTCTGGAGTTACTGACTTATCAAAGAAATCTGGGCACATCTGCTCTCTCCTAAGAAGAGCCATTGACCCTGGAATGCAACTGTTTTAGCTGGGCTAAAAGACCCACCCACAAATGAAGAATCTAAAATTGTTATCAATAAAGCTAATAAAATTATATTTTTCTGTCTGTGGTGAAAAGACAATTAGACTTCAGCATAGTAGTGCTTCAGATGATGGTCTTCATTTCCTCTGAGATCACCTAGAATATGTGAAACTTGTTCTCAGTTGGGAGCCTTGATAACCACGGTCAGAACAATCCTTCCATCTCAAATGCTCGGTGCCATCTAGGAGCTGTTATTTATACTGTGTTTAACACGTTGATCGCCACATCACCCAAATCTGGGTGACAGTTTCCTCAGGGGCACCTGATCCACGGTGGATGATTAACATGTTAAAATGTACTGAGATTTATCTAGTGCGCTATTTCCCATTGTTACCTACATTACATGATACTCCCTGGCATCTGCTTTGTAAGAAGTAGTAAGTTCCAGGGTGTGTTTTCAATTTTATCCATCTCTTTCCTCATCCCCTGTCTTTCAAAGTATCATTCTTACACCGCCACCAGAGCCATCTTTGAATCATAAAATTCTTACATTCTCTTTATTTGCTTTGGCTGCTGAATGACTCAGAAACAAGTGAACAGTTTCATGCTGGTCAGATCCAGCAATCGGTTTCCATGCAAACTATGCTATCCTTGTAGTGGTTTGTACCACGGTACAGCCTTATCTGAGAAATTCCTTTGATATATATATAACACTATCAGAATACATGGTGGACCCTACATATTCAGATTATTTATATTCAACAGCATCGAACATTGGGTCAGTGAGATATTACCAAAACTTTATTTTTTAATTAACAAAGGAAAGGAAACTAAAATTAAGAGGGGCTAAATTACTTGCCCAGACTCAAAACTGGCAAGTGGCAGGAGCAATATTTTTTTCAATTCATACTTTCTCCACGGAATTGTCAATAAAACCTGTCAGTACAGATTAAAGGTGAAAACAATACTTTGATAGAAGAATATTCATAACATATGTCTCATACATGGTGTGGAAATGGAGTGAGGATTTGCACGGATATGATTTCGAGGACTCGCTTAGGTTTATAACTGTCTCTCCATCTTTGATCAGTCCTCAGGACTCAGGAAATCTGCACAGAATTTTATATATATACATGTGTGTGTTTTTATATATACATATATATACACACACACATATATAACAGAATTATTTCCTTATATATATATAAATAATTATACATATATATGTGTGTGTGTATATATATATGTATATATAAAAACACATGTATTTCCATTTGATACTTAAAAATTCTTTAATGACCATCTGCCCTTCAATACCACAAGGATAAAGTGAATCATTGTAATTATGGTCTTTGTGCCTTTCATAAACTGGTCCCTCTCCACACCCAGCTCTCAATACCACCATCCTCACATCACAACCTCCTGCCAGTGTGCACTATTTGCTTCCCTCTTATCCATCGTCTGCTTGTCTTCTGAATCTATCTACACATTCCCTCAGTGTGAAGCACTCTCATTTCCTTATTCTTTCCTTTGACTGGTTAACTCCTAATCTTGCCAAAACCTGGCTGAGGCATTGCATTAGGCTGAGTGGCCACTCTGATTTCCCACAGCTGGGTCAGTTACCTCTCACAATCCCCTGTATTTGCTGCATAACATCATTGTTTCTTCACCTATTAGATTTTAAACTTCTTGTGGAAGAAGATTTGTGTCCTTTCAACCTTTGCATCATACATTATGATGCAAAGGCATATAACAGATATTCATTATATAGCTTGAAGTCATTGTAAAGGTAAAAATGTAAGATTCCAAATGAGCAATGGGAGTTATAGTTCTTTCTGTGATAATTCTGGCTAGACCTTTAATTTAGGAGAACTCAGTACCCTAGGGTATAAAACAAGAGGCGGTGTTACTGTTTTCATTCATACTTCTGGTCTGTAGATACCACCCAAGGCCTATTTGCCTGCAGCAGGGTACTTGGGTTTCATTTCAATGTTTATCTACCTTAGCCACTCTTAAAGCAAAGCAGGTAGAGTAAATAAAATGCTTAAATTGAGAAACAGAGAGGCAGGGATAGCAAAAGGAATAATTAACTTAAAAACAGTCACTATTTTACTTTCATATTAAAAATTATTTCTAAAATTTGACACTAAAACAAGATGACATATACATCCCTAAAGAACCAAAGAAGCATGGGAAATGGAAAAGAAAAGAATCTCTTCTCTCCAAAAAAAAATCCTGAAAATAATTGGCTGAATGAATACTTCTTACACCCGCTCACAAAGAGGCATCATATATGCTGGGAGGACAGCGCATATTTGTAAATGTGCAGCAATCTCTTATTACTCTATGCTCAGTAAGCAAATCAAATGATGCACACACCAATATAAATAAATCCATTGGTGGACGGGAGGTATAGGAAATCAAGATAAAGAATTTTAAAAAGGTTTCAAAGCTTTGGAATGGCATCAAAAACTGGCTAAAGCCAATTCAATCCAGTGCACAGCATCATACAACATTTACAATTTGAAAGCTCTTAGACTGGGCACACCATTTCCAACTGTCCTACATCTGTCCAGTTTACACAGGGATGTTTCTTTCTCTCTCCCTCTTTTTTTTGGGGGGGGGGTACTTGCATAGTTTCTATCACTTTTTAAAAATTATGCATAGTTGATTTACAATATTGTTAGTTTCTGATGTTCAGCATAGTGATTTATCTGTATATATATATATATATATATTCCTTTTCATATTATTTTTCATTATAAGCTATTACAAGGTATTGAATATAGTTTTCCTGTGCTCTACAGTAGGATCTTGTTATCTATTTTATATATAGTAGTCTGTATCTGCTAATCCCAAACTCCCAATTTATCCCTCCCCACCCCCTTGCACCATTAGTGACCATAAGTTTGTTTTGTATGTCTATGAGTCTCTTTCTGCTTTGTAAATAAGTTCATTTATGTATTTTTTTTAGATTCCACGTGTAAGTGATATTACATGATATTTATCTTTCTCTGACTTACTTCACTCAGTATAACACAGGGATGTTTCTTGGCTCGCTTTTTGTGAAGATAAAAGATCAGTTATAAGAAGTTATGAGATTTTGGAAATAAATGGAAAGAAAGAGAAGGAAAAAAAGAAAAAATGGAAGGAATGAGAGAATGGAAGGAAGGAAGAAAAGGAGGGAAGAAGGTGTGGGCAGGGTATAGCTCAGTGGTAGAATGCATGCTCAGCATGCATGAGGTCCTCAGTTAAATCCCCAGTTCCTCCATTAAATAAATAAATAAACCAGATTACCCCTCATCAAAAAAAACCCAAAGCAAAAGATATGGGAAAAGATATTTTAAGGAAATGGTAAGCAAAAGATAGCAGGGGTAGGAGGAAGGAAAGGAGGAAAGAAAGAAAAATGTGTTTCTCAATCCAACCAGTTATAGGGGCCCAAAATAGCATTTTATGTTGGGCTCCTATCTTACTAATGCCTCTGTCAGAGTTATGTGATGGGATAATTTACTTCATCCAAATTAAGGAATGCTTTAATATCATTTAAATGCACACAGAAGAAAACCAATTTCCAAGTACCCTTTGTGTGGTATTTTAAACTAGCAGATACCCACACTTGCTGTCATATTACTGATCCTTTAAGGGACTATGGCATTTAAAGTTGTTCATTCAGAAAATTACGATTTGAGGCAGGAAATGAGTGAATTATTACATTATCATCCAAAGAAAATGTTATACATGGGAACAAAGAATTCTGGGAAAAAGACAAAGCATCCGGGCCATTTATTCTTTTCCTTATTATGATCAAAAGGGGAGAGATGTTGGCATAAAAGGTGGTTTCACACAATAAAATTAGCTGCAAAGGAAGGGAGAGCAAAATCAAAACAAACATCCCCTATCAGAAAACTCTGAAGCTTAAACTCTTCCTTTTGGAATCATGAGACGGGCAAAGTGCACACCCCCTTACATGAGGGCGTATGCACTCCTCACAGCACTGTTTGCATCTGGCCTCCTCCAGTCCGCCAGGCTGTGCATATTGAACACCCCGCTTCCATTTTCATGCTTGTGAACACGCAGGTACTACCAGCACACATGGGAGCAGGATGTCTTATGCATATGCAGTGTTTACCTGAGGACTAAAGTCTTGATGAACACTTGGAAAACAAATATTCATCTCATTGGAATACAATTTGTGAATTTTTCAGCAGTTTCATGAAAAGCTGAAAACTACTTGAGAAGAATAAATGAGCAATTTCACACAACTCTAGTTTGCTTCCTCTTGTTTTCCGTTTTGCTCTGTTATGCATGGTAGAGAATCTTATAAAATGCCTTATATTACTGACCCGGCTCTTTCTGAAAGTGGTTTTGTCATCCTTCAAGTCCTTAAAGAATAGATGAAAGTGAAAATATGAAAGTGTTTGCCTTGAGAAAAATGAAAGTTGATAGGCACAAAGGAGAATTAGGAACACATAGACTGCGGATACTGATAGACGTTCAGCATCTAATGAACATTTCAAAATGGATCTTCAATGAAAAGAAATGGTCTGCTTCAGCGGAAAGAGAAGAATATTAGAAAATAATTCCTAGAAGAAATAGAGCAGATTTAGAGTTGCTAAAATGTACAGAGAAGGATTATAGCCTGTGGAAGCCGTAACTGAATGGGTAAAGGCATTACTCGACATAATATTTAACCTAACATTGAAAAATGAAAATACATTACAACCTAATGAAATTTCAGAATACTTTCAAAATCCAATGGCAAATAGACTTTAGCACAACCTGACAGAATTGTTCTCTTTCCAAAAACTGTTTTCAGATTAGACTTCTCTCTCTCTCTCTCTCTTTTTTTTTTTTTTTTTTCCTGTGCAGTGAGAATAGTACTGTTTCTAGAAGACTTGGAAGTTAGCTTTAATTTCTTCCATCAAACATCAAAGATGTTACTCTGTTGAAAAAGAATCACTGCAGAAGAATCACTAGGCTTTGACTACGAGGAAAATGGTACAAGAAGAATTTTTCCTGTACTCTAAACTGTTAGCCTGTCTTTCATTTTTTCTATATGATGATTCAGGGCATGATCATTTATTGGTACTCAAACTCTCTATTAAAATAAATGTGTATCAAATCCCCCCCAAAGCAGTTGTACAAATCAGATTGCACTGGTCCATGAGTAGGAGAAGAAAACCTCTAATCTTCCTCAGTAAGGAGAGCAAAAGTACTCAGACACCATCACAAGGGGAAGGTGCTCTCACCCTTACTTTCCAACCTCCAATTCCAGAGAAAGAGTCAAATTCAAAAGATGGGATGAAAATATGACAAGAGACTAATACAATGTTTTGTTCAAAAAACTCTCATGATTTTAGGCTAAGGCATAGACAATTAGTAGGCAGTATAATGACTGGAACGTGACTTTATTCTGATAGGTCACATGAAAAATATGGATTAACTGGAAAAAACACTGGGGGTAGGGGTATCGTTTTTTCTGACGATGTTTATGATATTTTCACATTTGTTATTTCATGAATGTGGCATAGGAACTGCTGGTATTTGGCATGGACTTAGGGTACAGACCCATTTTATTTGTAGTTTCAATAGTAAGAGTGGTAATTTATTGAATGCGCATGAAATGCCATGCTCTATTTTAAGTCTTTCACAAGTCTCAGATTAGTAATTCTCATGGTGATGCTGTTAGATCTATTATCTCAGTTTTGCAGATTTAAACATGGAGGCACGGAAAGATTGACACTTTTCCAAGGACACAGACCTAATCGAGGCAGCCTGGACCCTGAACCCAGCCTGCGGATTCTGAGATCTTAACAATTTTGCTTTGTTGCCTGTATTACATTAGTCTTATTCAAAATTTGCTAAAGTTCTATGAGTTAAAACATTTTGACTGAGTCATTTCACTTGATTTCTGAAATGACCCTAATCATAAGACACTGTACTGTATCTATCAACAAAGAACCTAAGAACTAATATTGTAAAATACATCAGTGGAATTTTACCTGTTTCTGCACTAATTTTGCACCATTTAAATTATCTTAAGTTCTTATGAAACATTGCTTGTGGTGAGAAGGAAATATTTAGGCACTTTTACAGAATGTTTTGAATGTAGTGGCTATATTATATGGCTCTTTGTGAACCCTTAATTATGTAATGACCCTTTCAACCTTACATCAAACTCTTAGTTTTACAGACACATTACAAAAATTATCTCCAGTTCCTTAGGTTCCAAAATTTACAAGACACATGATGAAGGGGCCCATACTTTAAAACTATGCTAACTGTCAAGAACATCTTTAGATCACTATTTTATTTTTCAGCAAAGATCAATAGAAGTCACTTATTGGGCTTTTTGTGGGTGGAAACAGAAGGGAGACCATTGATGGGTATAATTCAAAATTGCATACTCTCTGGGTAAGTACTGGGGAGTCACTGGAACAATGAAGGTGGCAGCCTGTAAAATTTACTTAGATTCGTTTGAGTGACTTTTTTTGTTTTGTTTTGTTTTATAGTTTTTTTTTTCTTTTTAAGTAAAGGTACTAAGGATTGAACCCAGGACCTCATGTGTGCTAAGCATGTGCTCTACCACTGAGCTATACCCTCCCCTACATTTAGACTGATTTGAAAAGGAAGGTGACAGAATCAGTCACTCCACAAGACTGGACTGTTCTGTAGACATTTTAGTGGCTCTCTGTGATAAATGTAAATTTGCCTAGGATTTCTAAATGTTTGAGTGATCTACATTAACTTGTATATGAAGCATATATACCATGGTGCCTCCTAAAATCTTGAGACTATAATGAAATTTGTTGAGCAACTGTGTTTGAAAGTTTCAGACAGGCTTGGAGAGACACAATCTTTTAAAATGATGTAAACAGGGATAGTTGAGAGATACAATTTATTCAGTGTGGGAAATATGATTGCTGCATTCAAGACACATGATAATCCTTTTCATGATTGCTCTAAAACAGATTCTATATCCTTAATAAAAACTTGTGTTTCATGTCTTAGACAATGAGGTAATTGAAATTAGTTTGATGCATAAGCAAAATATAGTCATACAGTAGGTAATAAAGCACAAAGGTCTGATACCTGGTAGTCACAGAAAAGGTTTATGTTGAATTAAATGAATAACTATACACATTTACATGTTATGATATGATATATAATATACTTAATTTTTATTGACACTGCTATTTGCCAGGCAAAACATGGATAGCTTTGCAAATATTACATCTGAGATAGGGGTTTTTATTCCTGTTCTACAAATAAGACATTCCAGGATCATGTTTTTCATGTTTATTAAAAGCCCTCCTTACCTACAATTTACTTTGTTTTGTTCTGACCCAGTTTATTTTTGACATTGAACTTGTTTGCTCTTCTCCTTTGCTTTTTAAAGGTGCATTTGTATATGTATTTATATTTCAGGTGGACATGAAAGATTTCATCTTTATTGGTATGTTATCTTAATGATAATGGATGCCCACTAAAACCCGCTAAGGCACATTTTAAAACAAGTTGACAGGAAGGAAAGTGTCAGATCATTTAGCTTGCTACCTATTGGAGATTCCATAGCTCAAAGACACAAGAGTGGCAGGCAACTAATTAAAGTCGAAACCAGCTAATAGAAGACTTTCAGGCCCTTAATACACCAAAGAGAAGGCATGACACCATAAAATAGGCAGAGCATAAACAGCTATTTGCCACATTTCATACAAAGTAAAAATGAAACACAAGGAGACCCATCAGGGAGCCACATTGTGAAAGAAAATGCCGTTAGTGGAGACAGCTGAGCCCGGGAATAGAGTGCTGTGTGTAGCAAAGCTCCATGGGAGCCCGTGGAGAAACAGCTGCCCTCTGAAGACAGAAATGCAAAAACAATGGGCTGGACATTTGCTGACAACAGAAATCCCACCGATCATTGTTAGAATAGCACCACTGGGCCAAATGAATGACTCTGAAGTCATCGCTGGTCCCTTCGGCTGTGTCCTCTAAGTGGCCTTCTCTGTAATTGTGTAATTAAACAATGAAAATTGAGAACACTGTAAAGGATTCAGATGTGTCTCAACGCTTCATCAGAAAGACGTTGTGATGTGTTTTCATAATCATTCTTACTGGAATCAGAAAAAAAAAAAGTTAATTGCCTCCTCTAGGTAATTACAAAACTTAGACACCTGTTAAAAATAATCCTGTGATTCACAACTACTAAGCAACGTGTAACCAAGGACTGCTGATAGACACCTAGTACAGTTTATTTTTCCAGGTATAATTTAATGTAAAGAATGGTGAAATTATGGGGGCAGGTGGTTAAATGACCAGATAGGTGTTGTTCTATGACATCCCCATTAACTGGCCACATACTCTGACAACCACCGTGCTAGGCATCAATTCTTTGTGTGTTGGTCTTTTCAACGTGCAGAGATTCAAAAGAGAAAAGTAAACCTTGAAAGACCTTGGGACAAGGAAAGTTCTGTCATCCCAAATAATCTGCTTGCTCTTGGAGTAAACTGGATTTAAGAAAAGACACCCTCTGCCAAAGCAAAGTATGTTTTCCCAAACGTTATGAACATGCTAGAATTTGTTAGGAAGCCTAATCTCAACATGTATAGACATACATTTGTGGTAGGGGGATGATAATACCCAGATATATCCAGGTCCTGATCCCTGCATCCCATGAGTCCTCCCTTCTACGGCAAAAGAGACTTTGCCTACTTGATTAAGAATATTGAAATTGGGAAATTGCCCTTTGTTATTTTCCTGGTGGCCCCTAAGTACAATCACAATTGTCCTCAAAAGAGGGAGGCAGAAGGAGACAAGAGGTGGTGTGATGACCTCAGCTGAAAGAGAGATTTAAAATGCTACACTGTGGGCTTTGACGACGGAGCAAAGCACCTTGAACCAAGCAACGCACATCCAGATGCTAGAAAAGGCAAAAAACCAAATTCTGACACCTCCATTTCAGCCAAATTTCAGACTTCTGGAACTGTAAGAGAGTACATTTGCATTGTTTTAAGTCACCTAATTTGTGGTAATTTGTTATACATTAGGGTGATGTGATACGCTGTAAAAGGACTCCCCCCATCTATTTAATTAACATGTCCATCCCAGCTGGTAGGACGTCCAGTATTAGGATAGATTGTAATAAACTTCCTCAGCTTTCATTTATCTTGGAAAGTCTTAGCATCTCCTTCGTCTTTGAAGAATAGTTTTGGCAGAGACAGTATTCTTGGTTGACAAGCAAACCTTGGGAAGCTTTTGGGATCCAATGACAGGCCCAGCCCTCATGTTTGCACAGTGAGCCCGGTTCCTGTTGTGTTGGGAAAAAAGCAGCTGTGACCAGCCAACGTGCTGACATGACAACCCAGTGACCAAGGTGATGCTCCTGTTTCCTTCATTCTGGGTTTGGTGGGCAGGGCCGTCAGGCTGGGATCCTAGGGCTGAAGCCATCAGATTTCTGTCATTGCTCCCCACTCAGGTGGGGACTTGGGTGGCAGAACAGGCCTCAGGTGATTTTTGAAGTAAACTTGATGAATGGAAATGAGGAATAAAAACTTAGTGTTTTCATGGGGATGTTTACTCCCACCTGCACTCACCTTTTCATATGACTGACATGGGGATGACTCTGCAAATGGTGTCTTCTAACTGACCGTTACTCTCCCTTCTGTGAGGGATAAAATAACAGTATGGTTTAAAACAAGAATGATTTAGATTTGGTGAAATACAGAAGTTACATGATACTAATTAAAAAAAAAAAACCTCAATTTCTTCATCTAGAAAATGGAGACAATAAGATTAAACAATTTCATAAAGTTGGTGAGAATCTGCTCTGATCATCTATGTGGCAAGTCCACATTCATGCCTTTCTCCTCCTTCTGTCTCGCCTTCAGTGGAAAAAGCACAGAAACCGATAAATAGGTTCACTCATAATCACTTCCTTCATTAGATAACCGGTACTTGGAACAATTAGAATATATTGAGAAAACAGATTTTCAGTGAGTCTTCAGATAGAACTACAGGAATTTCCAGTTTACTTCACTTGAAATAGAGGTAATTCCTCCATGAATTAAGATATTCATCCAGAAAGACAGGCTTAGTGTGGGATAAGCCTGAGTCATAGGAATGCTTTTATCTATAATTCTTCTCTTTAAAACTTTCTTTCCTCTTTCTGCCTGTTCTCTCAGGAAGTCAGGATAAACTCTAGAATAGTTTCTGTGGATAATCTCCATAGGTCATAGCTCAGGAAAGAACTGGTTGGGCACTGAATCTCTCGATATGTGGTGGGAAGTCACTTACTTGAATGGAAATTGAAATTAAGTATTTTATTGGATTAGTTAGTTTCTATGTTGAGATTAGTTCAAGACAAGGGAATTTGATAAACAATTAATTTCATTGATAATGTTAGGGAAAATGTCAGATGAATTACTTTCCTTGACAGTACAAGTCAGCAGAGGCTAAGTGATTATCCCTATAAATGAAGTAAAGTCAAGGAACCATGAACAATTTTAACTTTGGGGATGGAGAGTAGCTCACACTAGGGTTTTGCCTAGGTGTATTATGACAAAATCTGTGTGGCATATTCTATACAACATCCACCAAAAATAGTTTCCTTCTAATTTAATTTAGAGGTGGAAATAATTATTTACTTGAATGAGGCTGTTTTGTGAGCATTGTATGTATAGTGTTTGGTAGTGCCACAACCTAAATTAATATTAAAATGCTATTTCAACCTCCCAAATGAAGTTTAATATTGTTTAAATGAGGACTGCATAGGATAAAAGAAATCGAATTCAAAACGACGAATGCACGTGCCCACTTTCACACATATACCAGTTAGAGGAATTGCTGGCAAGTGGTAATGCAGCTGCCTCTGAAATCAGCAAACAGGTGTGTGGATCCCAGCAAATCAGTCCATTCAAGCAGCCCCTTTTCCATCAACGACGTACTCTTTTTCTAGCTCCGAAGTTCAATATCTTGAAATAATCTTTGATTTTTTTTCTCTTTTTCTCCCTATGTGGTCAATAATACACATTCAATAATGCACCAATTTTTATTTAAAATGTCTCCAGCATTTGTTCTTTATTTCTCTTTTAACCACCACTATTTAAGCCCAGACTTGTATATTGAATTACTGCAATAGCTTCTCGATTAGTTTCCCTCTCCAGCCTTTCCCCTCTCATCACTCCTGCAGCCAATGACATGGTAACATTTCTAAATTACTGTTTTCATCATGCTGCTTCTCAGCTCAAAAACTCCCTATAGTTGTTCTTGTGGGATAAAATCCAAATTCCTCAGCTTGGCATGAAATCTCTTCCACCACCTGACCCTCTTTGCTCATTCGGCAAATATTTATTCAGAGCTGACCATGTGGTCAGCATTCTCAGTCTCTTGTAACTCAATATGCCCTGAAGGATTTTGCTTTCTGGTTGGAGATTTTTGAAAGTAATCCAGTAAGTTAAATAACAAAGCCAGATAATCATTTAAGAGTTACTATAAGACGATGTATGTTGTTGTGTGCACATATGTATGTATGTGTGTGCATGTACATAAATACATTTGACAAATATTATATATTGAATGGCAGTAACTAATGTGTGTTACACTGTATCACAGTTGTTACAGTTTATAATACACTTATAGGTGTGCTTTGTTTTAAACCATTTGAACAACAGTTGGAGATAAATTGTTGTTAAAGAGAGAAGAAATTTTATGCAAGCTAAATAATATATTTTTGCTCTATGATCTCTAAAGATAGAGCTGAATACAAATATGTCAGATTTGCAGGTCATTATTTTGTCTGATAAAGCGAGTATTATGTAAGTATTGTTTCCACTATGACTATGACAAATCTTCCAGTATGTATCCAACACATTTCACTAGGTACTTCAGCAGAGGCAATTTCATGAGTTCTGAACTTTCCTCTTCCTGGGCACCTGGAAAGTTTCTAAATCTATATTATCCCATCTCCCTTGTAAGTAGACTGGGTCACGTGATTGAGTTCTAGTTAAGATACGTGGATGGAAGTACGATTAGCCCTGTTTGGATCTGTCCTTTTCACTTTCCACTGTCTGAAGACTTCTCTTCACCTGTTTCTGGGTCTTTGGAAGCTTTCTGTTTCTTATGACTTAACCACCAATACATAGGAGAACTGTCTGAACTGCTTCAGACTTTGCATGTGTTTAAGAAATAAACTGCATTTCATTAAGTCAGTGAAATGTTTGGGTTTTTTTGTTACTTCAGCATCCTGACTAATGCAGGCCTATTTGGTGTTGTATGCAAATTTTAATGCTACCTGTAGCATAATCACTTTCTTTATTCTCAATAAAGTGTGTTAGAAAATATGCAAGAATGGCATTAAAATAAAGATAACCTTGAATCAATTTTAACTATATATGACTGTGTGTATATATATACATATATATATACACACCTTGTGTGTATGTGTATATATTCTATACATACAGCTAATGTATATACAAATATGTAGGTGTACACAAATGTGTAAACACATATACGTGCAAAAAGAAATAATGTACAAACTTCAAAGCTGTTACTTTTCGTAAATACAGTGAATTCACTAGCTGTGATGCACTTTGCCTACACTAACTTTTCTAATCCTCACACTCATCTTGTGAGGCGTGTACTAATTAGAAAACTGAGGCAAAGAACAGGCTTGATTATGATTAGCATTGTCAGAAACACATTCCTTGTAACGTGCCGTGTGACTGAGGAGCTGGAGTGTGCACGGAGATCTGATCATCAAGTCATCCCAGAGAATTGCTTGTTTAGGTCTTATGCCCATTTTTGGGTTGGGTTGTTCATTTTTTGTTATTGAAGACACACAAATGGCCAATGCGCACATGAAAAAAAATGTTCAGTTATTAGAGAAGTGCAAATGAAAGTTACAATGCGGTATCACCTCACATCAGTCAGAATGATAATTATTAAAAAGTCCACAAATGATAAATGCTGGAGAGGTTGTTTCCACCAACAGTGTAGGGAACCTTCCCACATTGTTGGTGGAAATGGAGTTTGGTTCAGCCATTATAGAAAACAGTATGGAGATGCCTTAAAAAATTAAAAAAAGAGACTTACCATATGATTCAGCAATCCCACTCCTGGGCATATATCTGGAGGGAACTCTAATACAAAAAGATACAAGCACCCCAAGCATTCTCAGCAGCACTATTACAATAGCCAAGACGTGGGAACAACCTAAATGTCCACCAACAGATGACTGGATAAAGAAGCCGTGGTGTGTATACAATGGTATACTACTCAGCTATAAAAAGAATAAAATAACAGCATTTGCAGCAATGTGGATGGACCTGGAGATCGTCATTCTAAGTGAAGTGAGCCAGAAAGAGGAAGAAAAATACCAAATGACATCACTCATGTGTGGAATCTTGAAAAATGAGACAAATAAACTTATTTACAAAACAGAAAGATGCTCACAAGCATAGAAGGCAAATGTATGGTTACCAGGGGGGAAGGGGAGGTGGAGGGATAAATTGGGAGTACAAGATTTCCAAATACTAACTACTATATATAAAATAGATAAAGGACAAAGTTCTACCATAGAGCACAAGGAAATATATTCAATATCTTGCAATAACCTGTAATGAAAAAGGATATGAAAAGGAATATATATATATATACACACACACACACACACACATACTTACATATAACTGAAACATTATGCTGTACACCAGAAATTAACACAGCATTGTAAACCAACTTTACTTCAATTAAAAAAAATTTTAAAAAGATTTTAAAAAAATCTTCCTGGAAAGCTCTTCCCTGGTAAAGCTGGCTCCTCCTCATCCATCACATCTCAGACTTCCGTGCCCATACAATCACCAAGTACGCTCTACTCACCACCATCCCCTCCCTCCTACCTCCCTGTATGTCTAGAGTAGTTTGTTTACTTGTTCATTGCCTATTTCCTTTCACTAAGATCTAAAGTTTATGAAAGCAGAGGCCTGAGCTTTGCTGGTCACTCGTCCTTAACATAGTGTCTGAAACATAGTATGTTCTCAATAAATATAGTTTAATTGAATGGATGGATGAGTGAGTAAATTAATGCTATCTTTTGGTAGGAGTTATGAGGGTGATTTAAGCTTTATAGCCTTGTGAATTGGGAGGAACTGGAGCATATTCTTGATACGCATGGAGGTTTCTTCTTTAGAGCCGCCAACCTGAATGTGGAAGTCATACAAAACTCTATCGCACAGAAATATTAAAGTTAGTAGATGCCTTTGGAGTCCCGGAGGCAGGAAGTAGCATAAACCACAGTGTCAAGGTGGAATGATTAACCTTATTTTACTGATTAGGAAATAGGGTCTCAGAGAGCTTCAGTGACTTATGTAAAATCTCAGAGCTGATTGTGGATTTGAAGCTGGGCAGTCTGTTTCCTGGCTTAGCAGTCTTGGATTCTCTTAGCACAAAATGGACCCCCTACTGATGAAAGCAGTTGATGACAGTGGTATCCTGAAGACGAGGGAGGATTTGATGGGCTCATAAAAAATTCATATGCCTTCTCTCCTTCATTGAGTCTTTTCTGCTCCCCCTAAAACTTTTCTCAAAATGATTGCCTTGGGATTCTTCTTCTCAGATGTACTATTTTGTATATTTTCACAAATTCACGTGCTTCAGATGTTAGCTCTATCTGTCATACCCTTCAAATCTGTCCTTCTTTCTGTTTCACAAGTATGCCCTGAAATAGGCACTCCTAGTCTCTCACTTCTAGTCTAGTTTTGCCCAGTGGCCCCTTTGCCTGCTTTAGTGCCTACTGAAAATCAGGCCAATGTAAAGTTTGTAAAATACACTTACTTGTGTTTAGCCATTCAGAATCCTCAGATCTTCCCAAAATCTACAGGTAAAGTTTATTCACAATTCCTACTAATGCTGACTTTTTCAGTCCTCTACCTCTAGTTTCTGTTCACCTTCTTTTCTCGTGGCTTCCTTCCAGACGCAAGCCTTTCTCATAACCCTGGGCCACCCACTCAGCCATCTTCATGCCATTTTGAATCATGAAAATATTGCAAAACTATGCAGGAAGCAGCTTACTTCAGTGCATCTCGGTGATTAAAGCTCAACTCAGAACTGTTTCCTATGATCCCTCTTTACGGCTCTGCCCCTTCTGCCACCAAACTGCAAACCATCTCTTCTCAGTGGCCTCCTGTGAGGGTTTGCACAATCTATGCTGATGCTTCTGACATTTTACATCGTGTTCCAGTTACTGGTACATTGGTATCTTTTCCTTTTCCAAAGGATAAGTTTTTAGATTCACTGTGGTATCCTCCAGAGTACCTAGCAAAGGACATTTTTGAACAATTATGGAGTAATCTAAAACAGCTTGCATTTCACTTTTGAGATTAACCAGAGATTTTTATTGGAGGGAATACTTTGACTTAAGCACACAAAATATTAAAAAATAAAATAATAAAAATAAAATTGATTTGAAATGCAATATATAAATATAAATATATTTTAAGTGGAGAGTACTCAAGAGTAAAAATATAATCCATGATTTAAAGGAGATCAAGAGGAATTCCTAAAAGCAGATAATTGGTATATTTTTGAATGACCCATAAACATGCATTAATATTTACTAAACCCAAATTCTATCTTTCAAGTAATCCTTGAAGAAATGGTGGGACATATTTTTCTAACTAAAGGGCATGCTATTATTAGGCTATTATACTATTCTATAATATTATGCCAATTATAACATCATTTGCATATCATAGTCATTAAGTTTAGTGTTATCTTTACAAGTGAATAAGTTGTGTCTTATATAATGAGTTGCTTGATAGGTTTTTTTTTTTTAATATACCTAACTTGTAAAAGGGTTCATAATTAATTTAAGTAACAGAAACTTTTAAAGGTCTATTTAATTTTAAAATACTTTGGACTTGAATGTACGCTTTAACGAGTATTTAACTCTAAACTGGTGATCTTTAACTCTATCCATCAGTCCAAATTTAGTACATTTGTAACAATCCCAAAGATTAAATATATGCACAGACATTCTCCATACCAAGAAATGGATATTCTTCCATGTGATAAAACAGTCTATAATGTATAAATTAAAAATATATCCATGGTAGGTGTTCTTGACTCATATACTTGAACGACTGACCACGTGCATGAAAGCAGCATTGCTATCAAGCAACATTTCAAGGGAACACAGACTTTCAGGAGTTATGTTTAAAAAAAAAATAGAAGACATCTCCTTCACAGTGTATTTACTACTTCAGCCCCTGCTACAATTTGTTCACACTCCCAGCTGTGTTCCTTCTCTTCCCTCAATATAGAGAAATGTAAATATACTCAAGTTCCCCATAACTGCCCTGTATTCACTTAGATTTTTGGCCTTCTGGTGGAGAGTTGCCATTTTGGTCTTGTGTTGACAAGAGTTGACACAAATTACAGATATAAATGAGAACATCTCAAGACCAAATTCTATACAGCTTGTCTGTTTCATCCCTCAGATGGAAAAGCGATTCGCCATTCAAACCCCTTTTGGTGGCATCAATGCAATGAATGAAGGTGCAACAATTTTAAACACCGCTGGCTAGAAAAGTTTTCTGTTTTATAAGGTGAAACAGAGTTGAACATTATATCTGTAAGTTTTTTTTTTTTTTGCCTAATAAAATTTAATCTTTGAGTCAATCATCCTACAGGTATTTTATATAGGATGAGGCATATATTTTTAGAAAGAGAATTAAATGTAAATATGCCAGATAGACTTTTTTTTGAGATGGTAAGGGAGTAGAGCTGGCTGTGGTCTCTCTAATTTTGCCTGTTCTTTGGCAAATAAACAAAGCCTAAATGTATACAGAAATCTCTCTTTGCTGAGCAATTTTGCAGCAGCCTATAATTGCACCACTATTAGTGATAAATTCTGATTTACAGTTTAATTGGCCAGAAGTGAATATAGCCTCAAGGTCATTGCAATAAAGATAGCAGGAACTTTAGGGAGGTGCGTAAGTTAACCAAGAGATTGTCTGGTGCTGCGAGCGGCGAAGATCCATTTAAAATATTAGAATACTACATGGGGTCATATTGTGCAGTGCTGACTCCATACATATAACACAAAAGGGCAATTTGAAGTGCTCACAGAGGTTCCACAATAAAATATTTTATATTTAACAACATGAGTCTGGTGTTTTTTTTCCCTGCAAAGGGAACCAATAATTATGTGATGTCAAAAAGGGATTAGAGATGGACCAATTAAAGCTTCCAAGGAAGTTAAGTTTTAAAAGAAATGCAGAAGAAAATTGGAGAAAATAGAAACAAGAATTTTAGCCACCCAGTTTCGTATATAGAACTGATGCATTTGAGAAAGCCTATTATTTCTCTATAAAACATTAGAGAAAACTCCGGATGTTGGGAGTGGTTCTGAATAGGACAGAAGAAACAGTCACAAAGGCATCCGTAGATAAGTTTGAAGCATATTATATTCTAGTGTACAATGAAATATGTGAAAGAAACTTTTGCTTTTACACGAAAACAGAAGAAAGCAGAGAGAACTTACTGATCAATGGACGATTGATTTTTAACTGCATTCCAAGTCATGGGAATTTCAGGCATGATTTAGAAAAGAAAGAATATCGTGCGATGTTGCATCAGGCTAACAGTAGCATAAGACTAGTCCCCAGGGACATGAATAAAGCGAGAAAGTGTGTAAACATTTCAACTGCCTACAATTTAAGAAATACCCAGAAAGCCAATAAAACCTCCACTATTAATAGCATTGCCTGTCACCAGAGACTCTAGCATATTTGCTTTGTTAAAAGGGACTTTAACACATCTTTAATAATATCTAAAACTAATGATTGTTATTGTATTAAATATGCATTATGCACTAATAATATGGTCCCCATGTAACAAAGCAGAGGCTCAAAAATAGGCTCTCTTCATGGGTTTCACATACTTGAATTCCCTTCATAGTTATACAAAAGGAAGGAAAAGCCTTTAAGGGAGAAAAAAATCTGTAGACACTGAGCAAGGGCCATGACTATGTTAAACGTTGACATTCTTATCAGTGGTTGTTGACAAACGGGGAAAGGAGATTCCAGTTGAAGCTTCCAGGAAATGAAGCCTTTGCTCCATGAGAAGATAGCCTCTAAGAGTGGTGTGTTACAGGAGAGGGGAAGGAATGAGATTTTACACAAACCATCTGGAAAGTGGATCTTTGGATACTTTCATGATTTGAATTTTCTTGCATCATGTGCAGACTTTGTTTTCCCTTGAGATAAACTATAGTCACAAAGATTCCAAAAAAAGTACAATATTGGGAATTTCTAAGGCATTATTCTTAGATTTGTGTTTCTCTTTTCTGGGGCTCTTTTTTTTTTTTTTTTTTTTTTTTTGCCATGGGAAGTGGCTGTATGGGGCTCAAGGGAGCCAAGAAATCCTGTTATAAGTAAACCTCTAGGCAGGCAAGCATATGTTGATGACAAATACATGCAAGAGATATGGGCAACCAAGTGTAGTTACCTCTGCTTGAGCATCACTGGAACCAGGAGTCGAGACACCAGGAGTATTGTTCAGGAAGACTCCATAGGTGCCTGTTACCAACTCACATTGAAAGAATACAACTTGAGAAGAAATTTGTCAGAAAATAAAGTGAACACATAAAAGTGAAAAGAGGAGAAGTTAAAGATTAGTCTCACAGGAAATCTTGAAGAAGCAAAATGATGGCAGTAGGAAAATCATATATTTGATTATGGGTAAATGGCCAAATAAAAGACTGGGAGAATAAAGCAGATAAAGCAGGACCAGTGATACTTGCGACAATAAACCTATTTCTCCCAGGCATATGGAAGTTTTGTAGTGCTAGACTGACTCATAGGCATGGTGTGGCGGGTGATAAAGGAATAAGGAGTTGCAAAGTGTATCGTGTTTCATGACACCCAGATGGATTCCCACACCATTTTCACTTCTCAGAAATTGAATGGAGGTTTGTATAGTGAGAAAACTCCTAATTATATGAATTTAAATGAGGGTTCTAAAATGCACCAGCTGTGTGACATTGATGCAGCCACTTAATCTCTTTGAGTCTTATTTCCTCCACCATAATGTGGAATTCATTATATCTGTGAAATTGTATTATTTCAAGGTTTCTTCTCGTTCTAAATTTCTGTGGTTCCAAACATTTTCTCCCCTCATTTACTCTTTTTCCACCATCCTCATCTTCTGAGTTGTCCTTTCCCAAGAGGCCTGCAGGTATGGTGGCAAAAGAAGGGCTAGGCAGAGAGAAGTTTTTATTTCCTGAGTTCCTTCACCTGTGTACCTGGGCTCAAGTACCTGGGTCTAATGAGCTCTCGCCTTTCTTCCCCATAGAAATACATACTTAGAGAAGTGCAATATACTAATTTGCTTATCAGACATTTGTTACATGTCTGTGTTATTTGATGGAGGAATCAAAGGCACATAAGCTCATAGATTGATAGAATTTCATCTAACTCTTTTGTGATGGAGTCATAGATACTGCAATAATAACTGTGAGAGCACAGATAAAAGGAAGCTAATGAATCCAATATCTACATAAAGAGAGAGAGAGAGAGAGGCATTCAAATATGGTAAATCTACACTAAATATTGAATGTTGAGTGACTTGAAACTGACCAGGTAAAGACATGGAGAAAGAACATTCCAACACATTCTAAAAAGAGGAATCTACATGTTTTTAAGCAGAGGGGAGAATTCAGATTTGTGTTTTAGATCAGTTGGTATGGTAATATGAAGAAAAGAGAAGGTATTATGCTGAAGAAAGGAGATTGTGTAGGGTTGTTTTGCAAATTACTGTGACTATACGTAAAATGTAGCAGGGATTTCATAAACCGTTAGTTTCCAAACTCCAGAAAGCTAAAGACTCTATTGCCCTTATCACTGTGTAGCTGGTACATAGCACAAAACCTGGCACACAGCAGTCACTGACTAAATGAAATAGTACGTGTAATGTCTGCAGCACAGTATTGAGCAAGTATTTCAATTTTTCTTAATCTGACTCACTTTGTTCTAAGATGATAAAAAAAAAGAGAAAATATGAGATGCAGAGAGGAGGTTGACAATGTAGATAGAGGCCTAGAGAAAGCTCATTGGGAAGATGCCATTTAAAGGAAGGGAATGATCTAGCCCTGTAAATGTGGAGAGTGAAGTACAGGAGAGCATCTCAAGTAACAGGAGTAGCAGATGCAAAGGCCCTGAGAGAGAACATGTCAGGTGACTCTGAGAAATGGCAAATAGATTACACCTCCAAATCCTAGGCTGTGAGGCATGTGAGGCAGAAAAAAAGGGGTTTCAGAGAAATAGTGTTATTAGGGGAGAGCTAGGTTTCAGCTATGGCAAACAGGTGGAGGGAATTTTCTAAATGTGACTGAGAATAAGGATGATTTTGCTGATAATTGACTGAGTTTCAGAAGGTGAAGGGAAATAGGGTTCAGTCAGTGGGGCCTCTATATATATAAATCAGGGGTAGAACAAACACTGTAGAGTCCTGTGAAGCTTGGAGTCTGGAGGATGGGGACTGATCTGGAAGTCCAAGATAACAGTGACCTCCTTACCCTTCACTGTCACATTCAGATGCTACTGGAGAGTCCGTGACAATTGAGGAAGGGTGGAGAAGAGCAAGACTAGCCCTTGCCTCTTTGTCAGCATATTCACTCCCACACAGTATGGAGTACATACTGCTCACAAAGCAATTCCCAAAAAGGAAAGTACGCAACACACACCAAATCCAACTTGGCATATGTTTTTTTTAAAAAAGGAATGACCACTCTGTTATGTTTGGTGGGAGCCAGAGCTAATGAAATTTTACCAGAGAAAGCAATTCATATGCAGAGGAAATTTAGTACAAGCCAACCAAGCTCTATTTAGTTTCTCAAAATATGACTGAGCTTGCAAAGATGAGAGGGTTATTTCATGTCTTGAAAAGGTAATTTCTATTGGGAACCTAGGTCAATCTCAGTTAAGTATTTATAATGAGTTATAAGCTGATTACCATCCTCTTTTAGCATTCAGATTAATCTCTAAGAGATGTTATTTAAATACCTATAAAACAGATTGAAAATTAATTTTTGGAGTAAAGTTGGTTTCCATTCCTCAAGCAAACTTTAGAGTTTTGTTTTGGGAACTGAACATTACCCAGTATGAGTTAAGCTTATACATCTAATTTTAAAGCTCAGACTTGTCAAATTTTCTTTTCTACCCAAGAAAATCCTCATGCAGGAAGCACAACAATGATCATTTCCTTTCTTTGTTCTTTAAAAGGCTGTGACAATCACATTCCACAATGTGTGAAGGTTATATTAGAAATTAGTATTTTGTTTTTGTTTTTGTTTTGATTTTGTTTAAACCACATCTATTTGTTGGTGACCAGTTCAAGGTTGACGAGAAGAATAGAAAGTCAGAACTCAAAAAAGCAGTTCCAATTAAATATTATAAAACAAAATAAAAATAAATCTATAGAAAAAGTTAATTTTTGTTAATAAGTCGTAGATCATACATTAAGTCGTAGATCATACATTAAGTTGTAGATAATACATATATGTTTATGTACTTTAATTGCTTTGAGTGGCATAATCAATGTGACATGCTGAATGGAAAACTTTTTTTTTTGCTTTTAAAAATATGGTTGGAACACTATGCTGCTGTCTGTTGAAGGGATGAAGACAAATTTAGTCCGGAGGTTATCAACCCTTTGCATTAAGATTCTTTACATGCTCTCTGTCTTTGGCCTTAAGGCTAGTGTGTCGAGGAAAGAGATGAGCTGAATAGACGATTACTATATTTTCATTTAACAGCAGCATGCATTGGACTTGGAGTCAGGCTCTGAACCAGCTGCTTTCCATGACTTACCTGAGGCGATCATCAAAGTGAAAGCAGACTGACATGAGAGTCTCCGTTCTTGGCTGCTAGGTTTTGTTTCCTCAACTCCATTCATGCACATACGCTTATTTCCAACCTTGCTAGTGCCACAAAACATCTGTGATTTTATTTATAAAATTGACATTTTTTCTTCTACTGATAGAGTTTTTAAATTCTTATCTTTCAAATAAGCAAGGATGTCAATAAAATCAAGAGTTTAGTATGTTCAGGATGATTTTTTAAAATAAATGTTAAACAAATTGAATGGAGTTTTTTTAAATAGCTAAAAATGTATTAAATTAATTTAAATCACTAAATACTTTTTCTTAAATCTTAACTTTTTATTTTGAGATAACCTAGATTTACATGCAATTATAAAAAAAAAATACAGAGAGATCACATGTATTCTTCTCTCAGTTTACTTCTGTAGTAACATGCCTAAATACTACTTAAATAAAATATTTCCCTCAGTGTATCACCTAAAATCACCTTGGGTATCCTCTATGATTTAGGAAATGCAACTCAACTGTGCAGTATTCTACCCCAGGGGTATAATTTGGGCCGTAGGACAGACAATATGGAGTAAGCATACATTTTTGTAGCAGATTCTGAAAGGATCTGAATCACAGAGGATATTCAAAATGATCTAGGGTATTGAAAAATATTAAAGTATATGTATATTTCTGTTTTCTCCTACTGTTTTTAATTTCTGTGTTTGTGTGTATTACCATGTATATACTATATAAATAGGGTTATCTATAATTTATAAATATACACTTCTGAGAGATATAATCAAAACTTTTACTGATGGGGCAAAAACTCAAGAAGTTTAAAGTTTTTTCTTCACACCTAGAGACTTAACACTGTCTTTTTATGCTCCTCCACCCTAGCTCCATGGCTTTTTCTTGAAGGAGGAGAATCTGGATGAATGTTAACGGTCATTTGTTTATTGTCCTTTGAAAACAAATCTATAATCCTTAGCACTAGTAGGTATTAAGCAATAAAGGATTTCCAAATGGCCACAGAAACTCAATATTTTATTCAAATATTTTCTTGCATAACTATATCATGCAATCCAAAGGAAATAAAGCAAAATAGTGATTCAGAATCTTGTAATTTTAAAATTTCAAAAGCTCTGAAAACAAAGTTTTTTTGTAATTTATTTGATCTTAAAGCCTGATGTAACCTCAACTTGTTTGACAGCAAAACCTGACTTGAACTGACATGGGGATGTTTATGTTCTTTATGACATCTAGTATGAATATATATATGTGTGCTACAGAAATATTGGACTGTGAGGCACTGCCTCAGGTCCCACTGGGTATGCTGTGTATTACCTTCCTAAAACCCTAACAATTCAGAATTCCAAGACAGTTGGCTTTAAGGATTTCAGATAAAGGATTGTGGACCTTTAGGTCAATATTCTATGTAATTTGTCAAGGCTATAACATAGGAAATCCCAGAAAATGTTCACTCATTCTGAGTGAGATTTCCTAGGGCCTGAATATGTTATAGCTGTAGGAGTTTCCAAGAGGTTGGAGAAAGGCAAACATTCAAAAGGTGGTTGTATCAACTTACATGTGAGATGATCTCTGAACCTGACATGTGATTCTAAGAAATATTAGCAAAGATATATTTGTTCACACACGTACATATAGAACCAAATATAAATTATATTTTGATTACCTGCCAATGTGAATTAGTCTTATATTCTTCTTTTCCAAAAATGATTGTGTCTAATGTTTTGATTCAATTAACAATTAATAGACATGGATTACCCAGTCCCATTAATCTTTAAATGGAAATATGTTGAGCAAACCAGGAGTTGGAATTGACCAGTATACAGAGGTTGACTTAGATATTTAAATCACATTTTTGATTGGTAGTTTTGACAAACATGAGTTCATTTTATACATACATGAAGGCTATATTGCAAATGCTGGCAAATTTTACAGCGGTGAGGGAACTGAAATAACAAGCTTACAGATTAGTCTCAGAAGACAAATGAAAACTATCAGTGAAATATGCTAGTTAAGTCACTATTGAAGGATAAGTTTAAAAGAGATGACATGACATATAATGGCAGTTATCACTAAGATGAGAAAATCTGGAGAGTCAGGCAGATTTTATGCTAAGAATGGTAATATAATTGTAAAAAATGATGACAGTTCTATATGTACACTCTGACATCACCATTGAGACTGTTGTTAAGAAAAGAAATAAAGTTCAAGTGAATGTTAGTGCATGGAATGACAGAAAAAAAGAAAGAGTTAACAACATACTACCATTCTTAAATATTTTAATATGAGTAAAAATTTACCAGAGGATATAAATTCTTTGGGATTAGGGGTTCCATGGCTTAAAAAGTATATTCATGCATATACATAGAAACAGCAACAGCCACTCAGTAAAACTCTTCTCAGATGTAAACTAAAGTATTCATGTTCAGAGCTGGCAAAAGGTGTACACACCAATATATGTCTGAAGAAAATCATGACCATTGGAACTGTTTCCAGCTTGAGGCCACTTTGGATGCTTTTTGCAAGTCAGATGAGGAAAGTTGCTATAACTATTTTAGGTTAGAAGAGTCAGCAAGGTCACTTTAAAGACATTGATTTAAGTTCCTTTAATTTATTCATAAATTCACAATGTGTTTATTTATATACATGTTCAGATACTTCACTCTCTTATTTGTGTCTGTGTGTGACCCCCAAAAGACTTCTTAGGTCTACTCTGGTCCACAGCCATTGTCAAACAGATGACCTCAGTACCTCAGTCACAAAGTGACTTGCCTTAAGATTGGGGGTTTCCACTCTTCTTTTGAAGCAGTTTAAAAACAGCTACATTTTCCATTATATCTATGCAATTTATTTCAGAAAACTCATCTGAACACACTTGGGAGTAGAGGTCAGTGTAACACTATGGAACCTAGGGATCAGTGACCACGAACAAAGTGGACCAATAGAAATTCAGAAATCAAGGAAGTAAACTGAACAGAAAATTTGCCGGGAGTGAGGAAAATGGGGAGATGTTGTCAAAGGGTAAAAATTTCAGTTACAAGATATGTAAGTTCTGAGAATGTACTGTATACCATGGTAGCTATAGGTAATAATACTGTATTATACACCTGAAGTTTGGTTAAAGAGTAGACCTTAAGAGTTTTCACAAAAAAAAAAAAAAAAAAAAAAAAGATAACCACATCAGATGATGGATCTGTTAATTAATTTGATTGTGGTAATCATTTCACAATATACATATATCAAATTATCACAGCATACACTGATAATTTTGTTTGTCAATTGTACTTCGAAAAACTAAGGAAGGAAATTGAAAAGAGACTTTGACATCAGAAGTGTGGGTTTTCATAGGCATTTTGCTGATGCTGCATCTAGTTTTGTGGAAGTGTGGCTCCACTGGTATTCACAACCATGTTACATCTGAGCAACTGTGGTTCTTAATTCCTTACAGTTTGCCGTAAGCAACGAAGGCACCGGGAAATGTACTAGGGTTTGGTTTGCACTTTATTGCACATTTACTTTGATTTGTTAAATCCATTTTACACATGATACAGTTAATGGGACTAATACTCCTGCTAATTAGAGTAAATTGTTCACTTTTAGAATTACATATATTTAAAAAACATAATAAATAAATAAATAAATAAATAAATAAATAAATAAATAAATAAATAAATAAAGGAATTACTCTGGATAACCAAGGTCCATTTAGTAAATTACATCTATTAGCATGCAAAATGATTTTATAGTAGACTAAAATAGTCTAATGTAAAGAAAAAAGTTACCTTTCTTAATTTTCCCACATTAGAAACCTAATTATACCTTGTTTACATACTTACCAATGCTATGGAGAATAATGAATAATTACTGTAGGTTCCATGAGCAAGAGTCTTATACAAACTTATGTGCCAAAAATGTGACGATTTATGCCATATTGATGAGTAATTATCAGACTGGAAAGCTTTAGTCATTTCATATATGGCCAAGGAAAATAAAGGGTTAACAAGTACAATAGGAGCTTTCTGAATTTACTTTTTAAAAACAAGAATTTATTTGAAAGGAATTTTAGACTTACAGAAAAGTTGCAAAGGTAGTATAGAGTGTTCCTATATAGCTAGCACTTATTTTCCCCTATTTTTGACATCTTATATTAGTGTGGTATATTTGTCACAATGAATGAAAAATATTGATATACTAGTATTCACTAAAGCCTATACCTTATTTCTATTTCTTGGGTTTTACTAATGTCATTTTTTGGTTCTAGGATCCCATCCAGGATACCACATCAATCATATTTAGTCATCATGACTCCTTAGGCTCTTCTTGTGACAGTTCCTGAGTTTATTCCTTAATTTTCTGGCTATTAAAGAAATTATTTATGTTCATACAAGGTTGAATATGAGCATCCTATTGATTTCTAAATTTTCATGATGACATGAGATAAGAATGATTCAAATCTAAAAGCGCACATATAAAAACTAATATCAACACACATGTATACCAATCTATTGCTGGCTTTGTAAATCCTATGAAGATAATGTGTATTAATAACTCACATTCCATTTGGGCACAACTTTGGTATCTTTGGTCTTTTCAGTGGGACATCTGGAAAATACATGTGGAGAATACCCTTTGATAATTATTCTAACATTGTTACTACGGATCCCATTAAGTGTGCCTTACGGATAATTATCAGAAATTTTCACTATAAATCATGTTTTAAAATTGGTATTTACTACAAAAAGCCCTGAGTTTTACACTAATAACACTTAGAATATTGGTGCAAAGGTCTTTATTATAGTTTGCTAGTTAGAGTTGGAGTTCATTTTAGAATTTTGATTAGATGGTAGAGCATTTGAAACAAGAGTCTCAGTTAAGGTATTCAACAAACACCATTAATTAGTTTGGAAAAAGGAAGATTTCAGATGAAAGAGATCTCAAAAGAGGTTGAAGAAGAAAGTTGAGGGAAAACCCATGTTAATTATACTGTATATTGTTAGAGCAAAAGGGAAAATATCTAACAACTATGGGGAGAAATGATATTTGTTATGTTTGCATACAAATAAAATTTGATTTACATCAGATTTTCAGTGTCATTACTGGATTCAAGAAAGCCCTGAAACAACATATTCAAAATGTTGGGGGAAAAAATTTATAACATAGATTCAATATCCAGATAAAGCCTTATTTAAATACTAAGGGATAATAAAAAATTTTTTTCTCAGGAAATATTTGCAAACATAAAATGTCCCAGAAATGTTACCACACAAATGTCTCCAATAAAAAAATATTTGGGCAAAGTACTTAAAACTAGACAGATACACACTCAAGAGAAGCTGCCAGATTTACTTTGGGAAAAGATAATCAAAGATATTTATTATAATCTTTAAATAAATTGGTAAATATTATTACTTTTATTTTTATTATAAATATATGTACACCCATGTGTATGTATATACACAAACAAAAATAAAAAAAGAGAAAACATAAATGTATTCATAAAAAGTCTCAAATGAAAATCTACATAATATTGAAAAGAGAGGCTGGTACTATGAAAGAAAAAATACCAACAGAGGGCGAGTATGCCAAAGTTCTTAATAGCATCACAGGTTGAGGGAGGTACTGATATCGTTTTAGAAGAAGAGTAGAAGAAAAATTTTAAAGGTCCTAAAAGAGGGACAAATTGAAATAATAAACTTCTATGTTAGAAAAAGTTTTATATAAGTTATCTTTAAAATACATATAAATGAACTAAACTCACTGATTAAAAGAAGGTGACAGATTTATTATAAAAATAAACTTAAATTATAAAAGGGGACACATCTAAAGATAAAGAAAATACAAGTTCAGTAAAAAGAAGTATTAGACTGATATTAGCGATGAGGAAAATTAGATAAAATAGACCTTAAAACAACAATGGCCTTTTAGGGATGAAGAGGTTTATTTACATTTACTGTGACCCAGCATGATCAAGTGTGGTTTATTCCAGGAATTCAGAGTTGGTTCAACATTTCAAAATCAATCCATATATTTGCCATATTAGCAGATGCAGAAGAGCATTTGTTAAAAATAAACATTCCTTTCAAACAAGGAATAGAATGGACCATCCTCAGTGTATAAAATACCTCTAGCTAACAGAACATTCAAAGACAAAAGAATCAGTGTTTTCCACTAAGACCAGAAATAAAGGTCAGACAAAGAAATAAAAGTCTTCAAGACTGGAAAGCATGACTGTGCATATTAAAAATCCACAGAGGTATAAATACTAGAAAGAATGTAATAGAACTCTCTTTATCTGAAAACAGCCTCATCACGGACGTAGAAAATGCTAAGGATTTTACAAGAAGTTACTAGAACCAAGAAATAAATCTAGCATAATCGCAGAATTTAAGGTTAATGTGCTAAAATTAATTACATTTCTCTAAATTATCACAAAATACTCACAATGAATTTTTAAAATACCATTTACACTAGCAGAAAAAGATACACAAGGGGTTAAGAGTAAATGTAAAATAAAATGTACAGGATTTCTATAATAGCAACTAGAAAACATTGCTAAGAAAATTAAATAGAATCTAAAGAAATGTGAGTGCAGGTTATTCTCAGAGTTTGGAAGACTCCATGTTGTTAAGATGCCAAAATTTCCCTTAATTGATTAATAAGTTTTATACAATCCCTATAAAAATTCCAGCAGGCTCTTTTGAAGAAACAAATGATTCTAAAATTTATATGGAAATACCAAGAATACAGAATAGCCTATATAGTTTCTTTAAAAAAAAAAAAAAGACAAATTTGCAGTAAATGCACTGCCTGCAGTTAAGATTTAAAATAAAGCTACCTTATTCAAAGAATATAATTGACCTAGAAGAGAGGACGAGATCAATGGAACTGTATATAGGCTTGTGATCTGTTCTGTCTAAAGTTAAATTGATAAGCATTAAAGTGAGAAATTGATTGTCTCAGTGTCATTTTAAATACTCAATGGCCATGTGTGGCTAGTAACTACCTTATTGGATAATATAGATATAATACATTTCATTATAACGTGAAGTTTTTCTGAACAGTGCTATTCCTATTAAACTTACCCACATACAATTCGATTTTTGATAAACACATCAGATCAATTCAATGAAAATTGGATAGTTTTAACAGACACTATTGTTGGAAAACTGGATGACTCCATTAGCCAAAAAAAAAAAAAAAAAAAAAAAATCCACCCCCCACCATCACCACCAAAAAACTCAATACCTATTTCACTCTGCACATAAAAATCTTGATCATAAACCTACCTGAAAAACTGAGAGCTGTAGAACTCTTAGCAGAAAACAGAAGACAATAACTTGTGTTTAGAGGATATGAAAATGACATACTTCACCGGACAGCAAAATCACTAGCGAAGAAGAAAAGATAACTGATAAATGAAGTGCCATCAAAATTAAAATTTCCCTTTCATTAAAGGACAATGCTAGCCATGACACAGTTTAATTATTTGCCGTAAATATATCTGTCAGCAGTCTTGTTTCCAGAGTATATGTAGAACTAAAAACAAGCAAGCAAACAAACCAAAAAACCCAACAATGGTAAGATGAGAGATTTAATAAAAATTGTCAAGACTTGCATAGATGCTTCAAATTGCCAGTAAACACTCAGAAAATGTTGTCATTATTACTCATCTGGGACACGCAAATTAAAACCACTGTGTACTACACACAGGATAGAATGGCTAAAATAAAAGAGAATGATAAAACCACGTGAGGGCAAGATGTGAAGCAGCTGAAAATTTTATACATTCCTGTGGTAGAGTGAAATGGTAGAAATACTTTGAGAATTATTTGGCAGCTTCTCATGAATTTAAATATACATCAACCCCGTTACCCACCAACTTCATTCCAAGAGAAATGGAAATTTATGTCCACAAAAAGACTTGTCAAAGAATGTTTACCAACTGTCTTATTCATAATAGCCCAAACTTAAAACCATCCATATGGCCATCAGCAGAAGAATGGGTAACCAAATAGTGATATATCCAAAAGATGAAATATTACATATTCATTTTTCTCATCTACACAGAAGGAATAATCTTCTTATACACATATTCTCAAAATTCTGCTGCCTGGTCCTTTGCAATACTTACTGAAACCTATTCTTTATATATCAGCCTTGCTTATTCATTTAATTGAATTTTTTGACTGACGACATGGAAATACAAGGACTTTTTGAAAATGATGTTTTCATATAAATATTCTCTGCTCCCAGTTTATGTTAGTTTTTCTGCTGCAGTTAGGTTGCAACATTTTGTGGTCAGTCACACAACCCAACTGCTCCCACTTGCAAATTATGCAAGGATGTAACTTTGAGAGCCCTCCCGTGAAAACCAATGGCTGTTGTACCTGCTCCTCTTGAATTTTTCAGTACCCCATAATATCGCCATCTGCAATTAAAGCCTGGAAAATATTCACTCTGCTATCCAATCAGCTGTTCGTGGACTCTGGCCTCTGTTCTATGACACTATCTGCTGTGATTCTATAGATAAGAGAGTCAGTACACACCTACATGAATTTAGGAAGAAAATTCAGAAGAACATGAGATACACTGCAAGTGCCAGTAACTTTTGGGGTGAGACAGAGGTGTCAGGGATGAGGCATCAGAAGGGGAGAAGCAGAGAGTAAGAGGGCAGACTTACATTTCTAATATTATAAAATTGGCCAGAAAAGGTGATGGGCAGTTTGCTTTTTTATTTTTTTAAATCTTTGCCATCTTTTTTTTGAGAAATCTCCCTCAACTAATCTTCTTCAGTGGGACCTGTATTTCCCATATGAGAGTTTGGATTATTGTCTGGCAAACGTCCTTTCCCTTCCACTGCATATGTGGAATACATGCACTTCTTCAATACGTACTGTTGGGCTTGTTCATATGACTTACTTCAGCCAGGACTGGTGGTGTGACACTCACAGGGATCTTATGTGTGTTTGCTTGATTTCCAGACGTGGTAGGGTAGAGCATGAGAGAGAGAACTGTCTCTTCAGCTTAAACCCCAGCAAAATACATGTAGAGAAACTGCATTCAACCTGCAGCCTAGAGGGAGCTACAGTCCCCCCAAATCACAGCTAGAGACAGAGCAACACAGCTGAGTCCACCCTAGATCAGACAAACCCAGCCTGTAGACCACACACAGGAGAATTACTGCTTTTTGTTGCAAACCACTGGATTTTAGTGTGGTTACTTGCGTGGCATTGATGTAACAGTAACTGATTACTACATCCCCAAAGACACTGTCCCCTCAAAATACTTTGTATTTTTCCTGTTCCCCTGTTTTGTTCTGATGATGAAATAATACAGTGCCTGTAGAAACATATATGATAAAGAAGAAATATGTATGTGAACAGATGCTTTTACCTTCCCTTCAGATCCAACACTATTAATACATTTCAATTTATGTTTTTATTTTTTATTTTGGGGGGAGGTAATTAGGTTTTTTTATTTATTTAATGGCGGTACTGGGGGTTGAACTTAGGACTTTGTGCATGCTAACCATATGCTCTACAACTGAGCTATACTCTCCCCCGTCTTTACACATTTCAGGGCTGCTGCAGACTTAAGGACTTCAGGAAACATCCTTCTTCTCCTTTCCTGTTGTTCTAGTCATTATCTGTTTGTCTTCCAATTACTCTTATAATTTAGGACTCTAGAACACTGCCACTTGGTTCACACCAGTTAGCTCTCCCTCATCACTGTCCTCATCTTTGGACAAATGAAGTGTTTGATGTTGATGGTCCAATCTGAGACTGCTTTTTCAATTCTATTAATTTTGTTAATCTATTAATCCAATTTCGAGATATCTTCGTGGCTGTGATTGTCAGCTACACTGTGCCACTTTTTAAATTCTTAAATTCTAAAATTTACATCTCCGATCACCCTCTCCCTCTAAGTCTGTACATCATAATAATTTGTTCATTCAAATAGCTAATTCATATGCTGTTTTTTGCAAAGTGTTAAAGAAATTACACTTTGTAACTAGTCTGTACTCGCGACCCTTTTTATTATTCCTTTCCAACCCACTCCCCTAACTGGTACCTGAGAAACTGATTGATGCTTATAGTCCTTTTGCTCAGCTGATAACATGCTGATATTCCCTAAGGCATCAAACCCTAAAGGCGTAAAGTATTAGCCTCACCACACAAACTTTGCATAAGAACTGCCTAAAAACAACTATCCCTCTAAAGATCATCACAATTTCTCACATGCAATAGATGCTCAATAAACATCTATTGAAAGAATGTTGACATACCCAAGGAATAGCTCTCCAATGGAAGATCTCCTGACATTGTGACTAAACATTAAATGTTTAAAATTGTTTAAAAGGGAAAATAATACTCACTTTCATGAGTTCTACTTATGGCACTGTTTTCCTCATATAGCTTTGAAAATAAAATACCTCTTCTAGTGTTTCCTAGTCGCAGAAATAAATTTTGTAGTTGCAATATTCCATTCTGGACAAAATTTATAGTATGAAAGAGAATTACAGTTTCAGAGGAACTGACTTATGACCATACAGATGTATTAACAGAGGCAAAATGACCTGTTCACCAACTCTAATGTTCCCACCAGTGACCTTTGAGGAAAGGCAAAAGAGCAGAATATTTTTTCAATGTTTTTGAACTGTTCTTTTTTATCTCTAAGTAGTGGCAATACTGCAAAAAATATCACAGTGCATATTAGGATGATTCTCAGATGACAAGGGAAGTCATTTATTTCCAATGAATAAGTCAATCACAAGATCAAAATAATCTTTTTCCCTTTGGATTCGGTACCGATTTTGTTGACAGTATGACACTCTCACAGAGAAGAGAAGTTATGTCTTTTACTACTTTCACTGAATTAAGCTGAATTAAGCTGGATGAGAAAAACAGAAAAGGAGACAATTATAATCAAATGCTCTATCCAAAATATTCAATACAACCATGACAGATTCAGTTAAGTGAAACAAATAAGATAATTAATTATCATTTTTAATAACTTTGTCTTCAATTACTCCTTTGAGAACAGACACAATGGATAAACTCTCCTGAAATGAATTAGCTGTAAGGTCATATGGCAAATAGAAATGTATATTTGAGCAATCATGGTGCCATACTATAAGACCACAGACTTTGAATTGTGAGTTTCCTGTGAGAAACTGAGTGTGTGGAAGATTTATGTCACTTGTATATTTTGGTATTGTAAGATTTTATTTTAGTCAGCAGTTTTCTCATTGTAGGTTTACGTGTTTAAGTTCTATATTTCATCTTTGCCTATTTTAAAAATAGCAAATCTATGCATGAAATCTGCATTTTTCTCATATATACATAGCTACAAAAGATAGCACATTATGCAGTAGAAACGTAATTATCCCTTTAGAATTTTACTGGAGATTCAGAAGGAACTTATCTGTGTTGATATGGTAAGTTCTAGAAATATATACGCCCTTCCTTGACTACGTGCACATTCCCTCCCTCAGCATTTATGTGGCCTCTCCCACCAATTTCTACACTTACATATTATAGATTTCCTTGTGTTGCATATTTACAAATAATAGGGTTGCGCCTGAAAGTCTCTAGTCTTTCTTCTGTTTCTGCTGTGCTTAACACAGAGCTGGGCATCTTGCCCGTCCTAGGGAAGGACTTACTGATAATGTATTTGTTCTTCTTGTGCAGAGACCTGCAAAAGGTTCAAATTTTTTATTGCCTGGAAATATCTTTACTAAATACTGAATAATGCGATAGCCAGTTCAAGCTGCCAATGTCAGAGCAATATCTATCGGACCTCATTTAGTGGATTCAGTTAAAATATCAGGCAAGTAACCCAGGGACAAAACTCAAACACACCAGATTCTGGTGATTGGTTTCTTTTCAATTTTCTTCTTGGAACTGTGGCATCATGTAGACATAAATTATTTGTGTTTTCTTTGTGCATTCCTATTATACCTTTGGCTTAGCAAGTACATGAATATATGCATTCTTGTGTTCAAATCAGATTTATAACTGGGAAATACATTGGCAGAAAATTATACCTTCACCTCTTCGGCACTGAAAAAATGTGAAAGAAAGAGCTATAAATTGCCATTTGAAGTAGTGAGAAAAAAAAGATAACTCGTTCTGACTATATAACAATCTGTGACAATAACAATATTGCTGTCTGTGAGAAAGGCTCTCATTGGCAAGTTATAATTCCTTTCCCCGAATTCTATTCCTGAGGAAAGCAATAAACTCTCTGTTAACTTGAGAAACTTTTTTACTTTAAGCTAAATGGGAAAAATAATAAGTATATTTACCATTTACATTAGATTCAAATTTTCTTTGCTGGTTTTGACTGAGTTTGAAAATTTAGTGAAGATTATATGACTTGAATAGAAAAATCTGTAGTTATGTATTTTCATAGATTTTTAACTTTTTAAAAAATTATGAAGAAAATAAACATAGTCACTCTAAAATAGTTTGAAAGTACAGATCATTTAGAAGGAAAATACAAAGAATCATAGTTCTATTTTTTCACTTAATATTAATTTATAACCATTTCCATAATAGTAAGTCTCTCCCAAGTATCGAATGAGTACACAATGTCCCATTATACAGAAGCAGCATATTTCATTAAAATTTTCTCTTATTTGTGTACATTTTGGTTATTTACCAACTGTGATGTTATAACACTGATAGGATAAAAAATAATTAGATGCTTAGAGCTAAAACCGTGGCTTTAATTTGTGGATCAATAATCAGAATATATTTTGTTTATTCTCTTCCTAAAATCAGAATTATACCCTTATACAGAGAATCACATAGTTCTAGAAATCGTGATTTCCTTTTCTCTCCTCGCTCCCTTAAAGCAAACATCATAAACTCTCTTAGCTAATTCGTTATTGTTGTTTAACCACCATATTTTAAGTTAACATGATTGCTTTTCTACCTCTCCACTTTTCAGCTTGAGGCATTGACTAGTGTCTCTGCCCTCTGGAAGATGAGGATTTAGCTTGTATTTCTCCCCTAGGCTCAACCATACACATGCACCCGTGATTCCTAACTCACCCTCCTGATATGTGTACCGCATATCAGTCATTTCATGATTAAGGACTTACAAGTGTAGACAGCTACATTTGTATGTAACCTAATTTTACCTCTGGAAGCACGCAGAATTTTTGTGCAGTCTTGATTTTCTGAAATTTCAAGGCAAAGTGACTTGGTGGTACATGGAGTAACATGTGCCCTTTGTAAACTCACATGCATCAGCTCTGGAAAATGTTGTTTCATTTAACTAGTGACTCCTTTCTTTCCTTTTACTCTATTCTCTCTCTCTCTAGAATTCTTTATATGCTACCAATCTAAAATTTTAACCTCTCTTCCTTCCTTCCTTCCTTCCTTCCTTCCTTCCTTCCTCCCTCCCTCCCTTCATTTCTTTTCTTT